>NC_045455.1:8067045-8194417 GCF_002776525.5 Piliocolobus tephrosceles | reverse complement strand
TATATTTATAAATATATAAATGTAAATATTATATTTATAAATATATAAATGTAAATATTATATTTATAAATATATATAAATGTAAATATATTTATGAATATATAAAAATATAAATATCATATTTATGAATACATATATTTATAAATACATATAAAAATAAGGCTTACCTTCAAGTAAATTGCTGTATTTAGTTAAAACCTAGCAAAAATCAGTAACACCCAGAAATTGGGAATTCCTTGACTGGAAGGTGAAGCTGAAGGACAGCAGAGCCGTTCCAGCCATGGGCGGGGACTTTTGAGCATTTGAGAGCAACCTTTGAGCTCTGTTCTTCAGGAGCATAAAGGAGGAGCCACAATAGGAGAGAAGAGAAATTTGAATGTTTTTACAGACAGTTCCCCTCAAGACCCACACACTTTGTAACAGAGGCAACTGGTTCAGGATTGTATGTGTTGCAAATTTTAAAACCTTAGTACAGATGTGTTTCAGATTTCATACACTGCATATTTATGTTCTCAATTTTGGTCATTAGACTTGAGTTTGATAGTCGTTACTAAGTCCTAATAGTCAAACAAAAGAAAAGGAATGGATATATTCTTTAATTATAAGATCATTTTCCTGAATAGAAAATGAAAATCCCCTGGAGTTTCTGGAATGCCTTTTAAAAATAATTTATTGTGGCAATGAACTAGACTCTCATTGCTTGCAAAGAGCCTAGCCCGATGTTTGTTTGTGTACCTTTGTATGGTTTTTTTTTTTTTTTTTTTTTTTTTTTCCAACCTTTTCTGGGCCTCTAGGGCCCTCTTTAGGGTCTGAATACACAAACATATTTTGCACATGTGGGTGTTAGAAAAATGCTATTTGATGATAATGATGATGATTTCCTGAAAGTAAGGGTTGCTCATCAGAGGAATGTGTGACTGTTGGAGGCTTTTGATTAGTTTCTCTTGATCTCTTTTAAAAATAGGATGGTTTTGCTCATCTGTATGGAATGGTAAGAGGGAAGGGTAGTCTTGTCTAAAGGCAGAAAAAGGATGGTCTGACTTCAAAACCCCTTCTAATTTTATGATTCTAAGAAGTAGGATCATTTATTCTGAAGAAAAGGCTCAAAGGTTTAGTGTGTAGAAGATGGTGACCAGCTGCTCTTTCCTCACTGATTACAGAAAAGGAAATGTGTTTAAATATGAGCGTTAGCGATTGAGGCTTTGAGGGAAGAATTTCCCGACACCAAGGCTATGTCAGAATCAAGGACAAAAGGAGTCAGAAAATGAATCAGTACATGTCCCCAAGTAGCAGTCTCCTCAAGGTCGAAGAGGACCCTATAATGAGCAGAGGAGAATGCACCTTTATTTTGTTTCTCTTTCTGTCTCTCTCAACATTAGTCTAGTCTTAACTTAGGAAAAATTATAGTGCTGTGAATTGTTCATACGAATTCCTGAAGAGCATGGTGATTTTTCTGGGCCTTCGAATGCCTGGGTTAATGCTCATTAATTTGCATTTGCTAAGAGCTACTCAAGAGTTTATGGGGTGCCCCTCGGAGCCACTAGAAGAGGATTTTAATGTGCTGTTACATTTCTATGACTCTGTTGCTTAAGAATGACCATGTGTTATGAGTTGTACTAATTTTATTAATTACAGATGTATACACGTAGACATTAAAATATTATATTAAAGTCACTGCTCTCCCAATCTTCCACATTAGGTAAAATTATATGAATTCAAATTTTTTAAAGTGGGTTTGCTTGAGGTTTTTGGAAATGTTGTTTCAGAAATGCTTAAAAGAAGAGGTCAAGGACCTTATCCAGAAATGGTCCTAATATATTGGTAGAAAGTGCTTTACAAGCATTCTCTGTATTCTTTATCTGCTTAAACCTCTGGAATAAAGAGAGTGATTGGTTAAAACCTATTTATAATCAGCTATTATGAGGCATGAAACAACATGACAATACCAAATAATAAAAATATCTATACACTCTATTTAAAACTGATTACTTACAACATTATTTTCCTTCTTCTTAACAACTTAAAAATATCTATTACAAAATATCATTATCAACAGAACTATATAATCTAACACTTTTACATTATGGACAAACTAATGAGTTTCTATAATTAAAAAATCTCTCCATATAAATTTATTGTGACAATTATTAAATCCTAAAAAAAGTCAAATACTCAGCATATAAGATCACCGCTAGGATCTACATCAAAATTCTTCCAGTTATTAAGTAATAATATCACACACATACACACACACACAATATTGCTTGAGATACTCTATTTTTGATCACTGGAAAACAAAAACCTAAATTTAATTTGAATTGACATAGATTTCAGGATATTTACATATGGCTAATTATATTGGTTTGGAACCACCCAGCTACAAATAATGAACAAGAGTTTAACAGTGAGAAAAATGTATTCTGTCTTATCACCAGGAGTTCCTAGGTAAGGTGGTTCAAGGGTTGCCTGTTCTCACCAGGTCACCCTAGACAGGACTCTCCCCAAGCTCAGTGACCATGAGAACTTCCAGTTCTTACGTACACATGACCTTGTCCAGCAGAAGAAAAAGAACTGTTCCTCCCTCTCTTTCTTTTGCCACAAGAAACCTTTTCTGAGAAGCCTCCCAGCACAGCTCTCTTCACTTTTCACTTGACAGAACTAGGTTGTGTTCCGTTGCTAGTCTGCTGGGATTATCCAGACTGGCTTCGGATGACTGAGACTTACCCCAGGGCTGCTGGTTACATCATCTTCCATAAATGCACGGTTATACCAAGGAGGCTGCCAAGAAGCAAAAAGAACACTGTTGAGTAGGCAACAAATACTGTCTCCAAAATACACATACATCCAAAGTAAACATATTTTCTGTTTTATTTGTTAAGCCATAATGTGATAGAAATGACATCCTGTATGCATATCCACACAGATATACCAAGAAAAGAAGTGAAAACAGTAATAGAAGCAAACCAAAGACATCAGACTAATCACAATCATTCACATCAAGAAACAGAAACCAACTCTACTAATTCCACTTGCTCACTGTACCAGCCAGATGGAAAGTTGCTTTTAAATTATGCTGGATTTTTCAAACCATCAAACCAAAATGTAGTTACTATTTTTGCATGCTTTTAATACTGAAGTAATAGAAGCAACTTGGCGTTTATTCCTAATATAACCAAATTCTTAATATTTGCATTTATTCAGTGAACTGGAAAGTAACTCTTTAATAATGAAAACATTGATGTCTTTGGATATTTTGTCTAAAGAATATGCTCATAAACTTTAATATTGCATGTATATAATTATGTGTTATTGCTATAAGATGGTAATTTGATCCTGATTGAAGAACATTTCATTCTTAATGCAATATGCTATTTGGTAATTTTTCTACAAGCCAAAGGAAACAGATTATTTAAAATCCATATAAATTTGAAATGTGCTTATATTTTAGATGTGATGTGGTTAGCATTGGTATTAGATCTGATGTGATTAGCATTGGTATTTGCTCTAAGTTTCATGGATGTCAACAATACTTCCACTCTTGAATCAAAATTCAAGGTACAGTGGTTCAAGAAAGAAACACTGATAATTTTACAACAACCTGTTACTTCTATTTGTGATTGGGAAATAAACTCTACTTTCCCTTACCTAATTAATGACAATATTACAACAAAAATTATACAAGATTTATGAGAATAGAATAGTCAATATTACTGTCAAATGTAGATGAGATTACTCTAGATATTAAACTGCTATTTATCATTTTTAAAGGCAACATATATATTTTGAATTGAATTACCATTATAACTATTGAATATCAAATAATTTTTCAAATAAAGTTCCAGAATCAAGTAATATGTTTCAAAGGAAAACTTAGGCAGAGTGATAACAAGTGATTTTTGTCTACCCAATATCAATCCCCCCATTCCCAAGAGATGAAATACAATTGGCCTAACAACGCCATGTTTCCACCTTCCATCCCTCTCTCACATCTGGGCATGGACACATGACCCAGTTTCTGCCAAAAAGGTGTTAGGTATATGACTGCTGAGAGGTTTCTAGGAAGGCTTTCTGCTTTACTGATGATGCAGAATGAATGACGCTTTATCCTACCCTCTTCTTGTTTTGAACGTAGGCGTGAAGTCTAAAGCAAAAGCAGTCATTGGCTTTCAGTCCTTGACACCATTGTTGCTAATCCAGTGTCAACAGGATTCCAGGAAATTTAAGGAAAAAAGAAAAGACTCATCATTTGTTTAAAACTCTATGAGTTAGATTTTCTTTTACATGTAGCTGAAGGCTTTCCTATCTCATAGAGAGCTTTAACAACATGATTATACAAATATAAAAAGTATTATCCATTCATCTTGTTATTTGAAAGAATACCGACAGTTGTATTATCTAGCCATCATAGACCAATTGATATTGTTTTTCATATACTCACAGCACACTGCCTCATGAAACAGAAAAATTAATTATTTAGAACTTAGATTTAATTGCATCACCAAATTCTTTGGTAAAATAACGATTTGATTTAGGATATCTACTGATAGCATGCTTTCTTTGGGTCTTTCCTTGTTCCTCATTCATGTGTTTGCCTGAAGTCTCTATGAAATACCTACATTAACAAATAATTATCCTGCTAGACTAGAGCACACAGGATTTGAAAATCAATCTTAATATAAATTCCTTGAAAACCAGATAGTTTGATCCACAAATGTTTTAAAACCAGATAGCTTGATCTACAAACGTTTTAAAACACTTTCTTAAATCCATGGTGTGGGTGGGGAGGTGTGGACGAAATAAGACGTAAAGATTCCCAGTTGGGTCTTACACTGGTATTCATACATGTCTTAGGATACCTGATAAACTTCTTCCGGCAGTTTATTTTTATTTTTTATTCATTTTCATTTTTTGAGATGGTGTTTTGCTCTGTTGCCCAGGCTGAAGTGCAGTAGAGCAACCTTGGCTGACCACAACCTCCACCTCCCAGGTTCAAGTGATTCTCGAGCCTCAGCCTTCTGAGTAGCTGGGACTACAGGCGTGCACCACCACACCTGGCTCATTTTTATATTTTTAGTAGAGACGAGTTTTACCGCGTGGGCCAGGCTGGTCTCGAAGTCCTGACCTCAAGTGATCTGCCTGCTTCACCTCCCAAAATGCTAGGATTACAGGTGTGAGCCACCGTGCCTGGCCTTCCAGCAGTTTATTTATATGGATGATAGCCCTAGAAGGCAAAACACTAGTGTGATGAGAAGGTACCAAGCACAATAAGATTAAAACCACACAGCCTCAGTGGCAAAGGCAAAGTAAGGCTTAAGACAACATAACATCTTCCATTACAATTTTTTTCTGGCCCTTTCCACACTCGATTCATATACCACCCCTATAAACTGCAAATGGACCATGTTATAAACAATAGCTAGCAGTTTCCACTTCTGGTTAGGAATTAGAAAGCTGTGAGAGAACTACAAATGAGAACAAGATGGATAACTTGAAAACAACAATAACAAAACACAGTTTATAAGAGTCAATGAAGAGCTGGAGATGCAAACAAGCCTAACTGAACGAAAATCTAGAGTCATGATCTCTTCCTATGAGAGAGGAATGAAGTGCTTCCCTGATGCTGGGTGGAGTGATGGAAGAGGAGGAAGGATTTGCCAGCGAAGGGATGTGAGAAACAAATCCAATTTTGAACACATTTTTAAAAGCCTATGAAGTGTGATGATTCAGGTCCCTGAGGAAGCTACGTCAGAGGCAGCTGTGCACCCACTCACCTCTCTGTCCCAGGGAGCCTTTACTTTAGCACATAGACATAATGTACCCAAGTTTGGAGGCACGGTAGGGGATCTGAAAAATATCTCCATGGAGGCTTATGGAGCTGACTTGAGGCTGGGAGCAGCTCAGGAGAGCCATGAGAAAACTCTCTAAGCCAAAAAGCTGTTGTCGAAAGCTGGGTAGAGCAGGACAGCAGTGAGAAACATCTCCAGGGCTCCTGGGGGCTTCACTGAGTTCACTCAACTCCCGAAGGCTCAGAGCTGAGCAACATAGCATAGAAATCTGAGTTGTGAAAAAGCTGGGTGAGTAACCAGACGGCAAAGCTAATTCACTGGAAGCCCAGACTCAGGGAGTCAGCAGCTGGGTTATAAAGCCCAAAGAGAAATCCGCGGCTCTCCCTTGCTTAGATCTCATGCCCTGTTAAATGGAAGGGATCATAAAAAATTACAAGACATGAAGAAGTCATATACATATATATATATACATATATATATACATTATAAGATGTGTAAAGATAACTATGGCATATGGACAAGAGAAGAAAGAGAAATAAAGGCAGTTCCAAACATGGATGTTGAGATTATCCGAGAGGAGTTTTATGTTAAATCTAATAGATAAGTCACATAATCTAACATGATTTTTAGACAAGTTTTCTGAAAAAATGAAGAACTTTAGCAGAGAGATAAACACAACTAAAAAGCCAAATGTCAAGAATAGAAAAAAATATAAAAAATTGAGATGCAGAATTAATCGGACAGGTCTATCAGTAAACTGGCATACCACAGGAAAGAATCAGTAAACAAGAAGATAGATCAATAGAAATCACCCACATTGAAATATAAGAAAAAAAAAAAGGAGAAAGGGAGAGAGAGAGGAAGAGAAATAAGGAGAAAAATAAGGAAGAGAAGAAGGAAAGGAGAGCCATGCCTGTAATCCCAGCACTTTGGGAGGTCAAGGCAGGTATATCATCTGACGTCAGAAGTTTGAGACCAGCCTGACCAACGTGGTGAAACCCTGTCTCTATTAAAATACAAAATCAGCTGGGCGTGGTGGCAGGCACCTGTAATCCCAGCTACTTGGGGGGCTGAGGCAGGAGAATCACTTGAACCAGGGAGGCAGAGGTTTCAGTGAGCCGAGATTGCGCCACTGCACTCCAGCCTGGGTGACAGAGCGAGACTCTTCTCAAAAATAAAACAAAATAAAAAAGAAAAGGAGAGCCATCTGAGATGTGTGGAAAACATTATTCCATCAAACATATTTACGTTAAGGGTCTTGTAAAAAGAGGACAGATAACAAGGTAGAAGACATTTTTGAAGAGAGCATGGTGACAATTTTCTGAAATAAATGAAATATATCAACTCACATATATAAGAAACAGTAAATAAATTCAAATATAACAAGAACCAGGCAAATGATCATCAAATTGATGATGAAAACCAAACATGATTAGAAAATCTTGAAAGAGGCTGGAGGAGATAAAAAACACGCATGTGCTCATAAGAGGAATGAAACTAGAAGACTATGAAATGTCTTTAAATTGTTGAAAGATGTCTGGGCACAGTGGCTCACGCCTGTAATCCCAGCATTTTGGGAGGCCGAGGCAGGCAGATCACAAGGTCAGGAGATCGAGACCATCCTGGCTAACACTGACCATCTGGCTAACACTGTGAAACCCTGGCTCTACTAAACATACAAAAAAAAAAAAAATTAGTCAGTCGTGGTGGCGGGCGCCTGTAGTCCCAGCTACTCGGGAGGCTGAGGCAGGAGAATGGCGTGAACCCGGGAGACAGAGTTTGCAGTGAGCCGAGATCGTGCCACTGTACTCCAGGCTGGGGGACAGAGCGAGAATCTGGCAAAAAAAAAAAAAAAAAAAAAAAAATGTTGAAAGATAGTAAAAGATAAAGGACTGTAAACATGATAGTAAATATCCTGAGACAATGCCTTAAAAGCATTTCTGTATATTTTTATATGTTCACCAGAAAAGTCTGAGAGATCGTCTAGAGCAGATCTGTTCTATAAAAATCCTAAGGTAAATTCTTCAGGCTTTAGAGAAAAAAGACCAGTTTGGAAGGAAGAAAAAGTCCCAGAAAGGGTGAATATTTTTAAAACTACAAAAACTTCTATTTAAATATGTGGATAAATACAATTACAAAGCTTCAAACTACATAAATTTAACAATTTAAAGAACTGAAGGAGAATTACAGAAAAGACTCCAATCACAGTCAGACATGAAACATACTTTTTCAGCAATTAATATAACTAATAGATAAAAATTAATAAGGATCTGGAAGACTTGAACACCATCAATATTAGTCTAATTGACACATACAGAACATTATATTGAACAATTGAAGAATACACTTTATCTGTTCTATGCATATAAAACATTCGCTCAGGTAGATCACCATCTCAACCATAAAATAAGTTGTGACAAATTTAAAAGGATTGAAATAAAACATGATATTTTTCTCTGAATACAATGGTATTCTATTAGAAATCACAAACATATTAAACCTAGTATAATATGCCTGTAAAAATTCCCAAATATTTAGGAAGCAGCATAATTTTAAATAATCTGTATGTAAAAGTGGAACTGACAAGGGAAATTAGGAAAAATTTCAAATTGAACAATAATAAAAATAAACCCTATAAAATTTTGAAAGGTAAAATTTGAAGAATGCAGCTAAATCACTTGTAAGACGAAACTTTTGTCTTTAAATGCATATATTAGAAAATAAGCAAAGTCTAAAATCAGTTATCATCTATGCTTTTATCTTAAAGATAGAAAAAAGCACAAATTAAACCCAAAATAAGTAAAGGAAAGAAAATATTCATGGGAACTTATAAACTCAACAGAGACCTACAAAAAGACAATGTTTTAAACCAATGTAATACATGGAGAGACAGTAATGGGCATCTATTGCAATGTGTTATTTTCTGGGAGTGCTGCTTGTTCAACACTTGTCATTTTTCCTTGGAGTAGGCACAACTCCCACCTCCTAGGCACGTGCAGCTTCTTGTACTCCATTCACAACTTCCTGTGATAAGAGTGATCTTCCTCTGCTTAAAGAAAAAATAATGCTTAACTCAGTTTCATTTGGGTTTCTCTCTTTTTTGGAGCTATCCTCACCGTTGGACATTCATGTTATTTGCTGCTGGATGCTGAAAACGTCTAAAGACTAGCACTTCACAGTTGTTAGGGAAAAAGCCTGCCAATTTAGTAATATGTTTAATTCAGGAGAAAAAATTGGGAAGCCCAAATGGATGATCACAGTAGTGAGCTGCATTCTTCAACATCTGTAGTAAAACCTGCATATATTGATCTGCATCACTGTGTTTTCTCCATAGTTTCCAAATTCTAAAGGAAGGTTCTGGCTGCAACCCCGACAATAGCCAGTCGAGGCAAGGCCCTGCCCTTTGTGTCCAGAACCCTTCTGCCCTTCTTTCATGTTGCCCCTGCATTTTGACATCAGTGATGTTCTCTTGCATGAAGCATTTTACTTCTCTACATTCTCTATTTGAACCAGATAGAAAGGTCACTCATTACATAAAGTGCAGAGGATGATCAAAGGAATCCAAGGGAAATAGAAATTTACCCTCAGGTGATGCTAAGCACTTTACTAAAACTCTCACCAGCTCCAATTGATGACAAATAGCAAAACATGAGCAGCAAGAAGAGTTAAATATAATTCATTATGTCATTGTTGGAACAGTTCACTAATGTGAGAGTTTGGGACTAAGATGATGCAAACTCTGTGCCTGTGTCCATATCTTCAGTATATTTTACTGTTTCTGAGGCTGACATTACTTCTAAAGTCATCTGCAGTTTACCTACAAGTGGTGGAATTGAGACTGACCTGGGCTTAAAAACCTGTGAGAATGTATGTGATGACTCAGAGTGCAAAATGCTCTTTGCCAAGAAAATCATCCCCACATGACTGAAATTTACCCTCTGAAGGCTACAGAATACTCTGGTGACTTCTGAAGTGCCAGTCAATGTTCTGGAATTCCAAAGAGTTAATGCAGATCAAACAGGGCAGCATTCGAATCCCATTATTGAGAGAAAAATCTCAACAACCACAATTTCAGATTACATATTAATGATTCCAGTACAACTTGAGGTGCATCAAGAAACAACACATCTTAAAGTATGATCAAAACACGTGCTTACTGAACCCAAATGCAGCTGGTATCACACAAATAAAAAAACTCAAAATATTTTTGTATAAGAGGAGACACTAAGGAAGTGAGGTTTTATTCATATTCAATTTTGGTCAATTTTCTATGAATTTACTCTTTAATGGAATTGAAAAGGTGAAAATAAGATGCTCTGGACAACTACATACATAATATTTAGGCATTACCAAAGTATTACATGAAATGCTAAGATCAAATTGTAGAGTTACATGTATGTATTAACCACTTGTTTCTTGTTGAAAAGTTGAAAGCATGGCAGTGTTCAGAACTGCATAGCAAAAATCTGGGTTAAACGGATGAAAACAAGGAAATTCAGAGTTAACACTGTCACATCATATTTAGAATGCCTCTGATATAAAAATGAAATAAAACCACTAATGTTTGATGTCATATTTGTAATAATACTGAAATGTGAAATCACCCTATAATGTGTATGCCACTATTCTTGCTTAAAATTTGTGTTTTGCACTTCTTAGGTACAATATAGAATATTCTGAACAACAACAACAAAAAAGCAATTTTTACAAGGCATAGTCAGCCAGCCAATTGTAGAGTTGAAATGTTTGAAGTCACTGTATTGTCTAAGGGAGAATGGAGTTGAATCATAAAACACATGGAAATCATTTCCATCAAATGACAGGACAAGAAAGGTGTCCTTGGATAGCTCAGCATGATGAATACAAACTGAGCATCAGGAAATTGATCTCTAAAGTAGGTGTCTTTGATTTAATTTTTTTCCCAAGGTAAGGTCATTGAGGAACTATTGTATAATTCTGTTGGGGAATTAGGATATTATCAAGTGTTTCTTCTTCACAAATTTCCTGTTAGGATATACTCCTTGTATAAATAAATAGAACAAGGGTCATGTCATAAATATAGTACAAGTATGATATAATGAAAGAAACCTGATTCTTTCCTTAAACACTTGTGAATATTGTTAACACTTGAGGGCACAATTGTCAACAGTAAAAATCTTTCTATTCTTATTTGCAAAAAAAAACTGAAATATATGATATTACCAGTTGATTAAAAAACTATCCCCTATGAGTTAGAGAGAAAACTGTAATAAATGTGCCCTGACATAGCAATTACCTACTAGTGCCAGATGCAGTGTATATATTATATATTATTTATATTATATATAAATATCTATATATACATACATACAAACATTTGTTTGTATGTGTGTTTGTATATGTACACATGTAATATAATACATCTTTTCCTGCTCTCCAAGATGGACTCTAAGTGTTGAATGAAAGAATATGTTTTCTACTAGTGTTAGTTTTAGAAGAGATGAAAGATTTCTGCTACTTAGAATTTTACCTCCAGGGTTGTTATGGACTAAATATTTGTGTGCTCCAAAATTTTTATTTTGAAATTCTGATCCTCAATGTGTTGGTATTAGAGGTAGAGACTTTGGGTGATTAGCTCTTTAGGGCAGAGCTCTCTCGAACGGGATTGGAGCCCTTGTCACTCCAGGAAGTCTCTGTTGTCTGCCACTTAAGCATACAAGGAGAAGTCAGCAGTGTGCAGCCACAAGGATGGTCCTCATCAGAAGCTGCCACCCTGATCTCAGACTTCAGACCCTGAGAAATAAATGTCTGTTGTTAAAGCCACCCAGTCTACGGCATTCTGTTGGAGTAGACAGAATTGACTAAGACAAAGTTTATGTTTTTGCTCTTAGTAAAAACCCTTCTGTCTTAAATATGTTTTATCATGGCAAATACCTCTTTGTGTCCTAAATATTAATACTTATACCACATTTTTTCAGCTTCATGGACATTACCAGTGTTCACCAATATTTCTGGATCTCCTGTGTTTGCTGGACAAATGGGTAAATTATTCTTCTTTGTCTTCCTGAGGATAGGCTCAGGCATGATTCTGTGATGTGCTTTGGCCAATAAAATGTCAATAGAAGTGATGTGCACCATTTCCAAGAGGAAGCATTTCAGAGGTAATGGATAAGTCTTAGAAATGTATGATTGGCATACATTTGGAAAGGAAATGGCAATAATAAAATTACAAACATCCACATTTTAGTATCAAAACACTTCCATCTACATAGAAGCCTGAATAAATTTATCTTCTTTCTTAGAGAGTAGTTATTGATGTATGAATGCAGGATGAAATAATGAATGTGTGAATGGATGGCTACATAGATGTTTGGATGGAGGAATGGATGCACAGGTAGATAAATGAATAAATTGGTGGATAGATGGATGGTTAGAGTGCTGACTATTTCATTATATAAAATAAATAAAATTGAATATCTAAAATGCCCCAGCTTACAAAGGATATTTTTTTCCTTCCCTGTGAACTCTAAAACTATACTTACTTTCATTACCACATATTTAATATTTACCATATATTAAATCAAAGATATTGTTTTTAAACAGTATTGGTAATTGAGTATGTATTTTTCTTCATCTATACTAAAAGCTTGGAAAGCAAAAACTACCTGTCTTATTTCCATGTTATATTTCCCTACAAGAAGCTGCATTGTATCATAGAAAATGATTTTGAAGCCATCAGTAGATTCAGACTGTATCAGCACACTTCATTTTTGTGACTATAAGTAAATCATTTAATTTAAGACTCAATTTCTTTATCTGAAAAAAGAGATAGTATCTGACTTAAATATTTGTTAAAATGTCATACATATAAAGCACCTAGCACATATTAGGAGATCATCAAATGTTAGGATTTTTTAAATATATCTCACTCATAAGCTTCATGCAAATTGATGGCTTTAAAAACAGTTAGGTTAATAAATTAATAAATATGAAATGAAGTTACCTAATCCATCATCGTTTGTGAGTTATTATGTTATTTGAGACAAAATGTTTTAAGTTGAACAGATGGTTGTCTGTTCAATTGAGTCTGTGAGCTATAAATTTATTTTTCTCACTAGAGATTTCCCTGAACATTTTGTGATTCTAAGTTATTTTCAAGATTTAGACAAAAAATAATTTTATAGAAGAATTGTAAATTTTGGCATAGACTCTAATGTCTTTTTTATAGCAAAAATAAAAATCTACATTTTAGGCAAAGGATTCAGAGTGATTAAACCTAAGAGCATTGTAACACAATCCAATCACAATTTGGTAATATGGTGGAAATAGTATAATCTTTCATATTGAACCAATGAAAACACGTGCAGAAGATACTTAATCTTGCATTTAGAACTTCAAATGACTTAAAATATCCTCCTGAGAAGTATACTTTAAGATAATGTTAGTTAGGGGGATAATGTCAAATTGGTGGCCAACTTTTTATTCATCTGGTCAACAGTTCTCCACTCTGTTTATTTAAAGTGGAATAAAAACAGATTGCAATATTATAAAGAATACCTAGCACTAGACCAGTGATTTGAGAGGACAGGCTGGGAAAAATTCAAGAGGACTTCTGGAGTTAGAATTCATGAGGCAGTGTGATGAATGACATATGAGGGAGCAGGAATGGTTGGCGATTGCTGAAATTTCTAGCTGGAATTATTGGGTGAAATAGTTTCTGCCTTCCCATATTGCTATTGGATTCCTATTGGATTACTTGGCCTCCGCAGTTTTCCCTTGAACTTTCCCTATCTTCATTGCCTAATCTTACATATAGTGTAAAAGGCCAGCAGGAGTTGAAGTGTAGAAACTGGATCCACTGATAGTCAATCTAAGAAAGCATTCTTTATACAGTGCATTTTTTTCTAAAATATTTTTAAAGTGATAATTACTGGGTAGGAAAGGGGAATACTTAAGGCTAGATTTATCTTGATTTGAAACTTAGGGATGGAAAGTAACTGGGAACCATCTTCTGTCAAAAACAAAAACCCCATAAATATAAAGATTATTAAATCACTCTCCAGCTCCCTCCTCTCCAGGATGAAACACAGCAATTTATTCAACCACTCTTCAGAGTCTCAATTATTCAACCCATGAACCATTTCCATTCTTTTAAACTTGTTCTCATAAATACTAACTAAACTGACTCAAACTTTTCTCACACCCGAACTTTACTTCCCTATAGGTGAACAAAAGGCAACTGCTTTAAACACTGAGTTTCAGCATTAAGCCACCAGACTCCTGACAGGGCTCTGGAGCTGACTCACACCAGCTGGCAACAGACAGCTCTGGTCAGAATTCAGTTCCATCTTGTGAGTAAATCAGCCACGGTTGGAATATTTGTATCAGGGAGATTGGCAAATGCTACAAATAAGGCCTTCCCTGACCAAACATGAAAACCTACTGTAAAACATTTATCAGCAAACACCTGCACAAGCCACAAACCTACAAGACCTCTGTGGCCATTCCTTCTATTTCAGTTACCTAATGACAGATATCTACAACTAATTGATCTCAGACTTTATTAGACTTTGTCTTGGGATTGTATATGATATAGTTTGGATGTGTCCTCTTTGAATCTCACATTGACATGTAATCCCTGGTGTTGGAGGTGGGACCTGGTGGGAGGTGATTAGACCATGGGGATGGATTTCTCATGAGTGGTTTAACATCATCCCCTTGGTGCTGTGATTGCAATAGTGAGTGAGTTCTTACAGGATCTGATTGTTGAAAAGTGTGGCACTTCTCCCTACTCTTGCTTCAGCTCCTGCCCTGTGAGACACCTGCTGACCCTTTGCCTTCTTCTTTTTGAGGACTCCCCAGAAGCAGATGTCGGTGCTATGCTACCTGTACAGCCTGAAGAACTATGAGCCAATTAAACCTCTCTTTTTACAAATTACCCAGTCTCATATATTGCTTTGTAGCAACACAAGAACAACCTAACACACTAAAGAAAATCTTTCCAAACTCAAGACTCCACATTGCCACTGATGGGTGATTAGAATTGGCTCCTGATTGAAAACCTATTTCAAATTTTAGCACATCTATGATATTTATGAGAAACAATAACTTGAGATCATGATCATGTAGACAGTGAGTAGAACATATTCCTTACTCCTGATTCAAAGGAAACTTCACTGTTGCTCTCTTCCCAATATCCAAAGTGTTTTCGTTTAATAAAGAACCACAGTTTTCAACAGTACTTCCAGCTTATGCAATCAACTTGTTTGCCAATTAATTTTTCAACCATCTGACCCTTCCTTTAACAACAGCTCCATGTTAAAACCCAGTGCAATGGAAGTTACTAAGGCTATGAATTTGGTTATTTAATGTTACACAATTCCTTTAATTTGTATAAACGTAGTCTCTGTCAAGAGAAATCTTGGGATCACATGTCCTCTTGTCAACTCAAGAGCGCCATGCCTGGGAGCGTGCGCTTCTCTCTTCTGATTCCCTGCTCTGATTTCTGTCATTAGTATCCTCACTCCTCTCGTACCTTGAATTAGTTACTGGATAAATAGGTATGTTGGACACACAAATAAAAGAATGTTACCGCAAGAAATGCTATTGCAAAACTAAAGTGAATGCAGATAGGAAAACTGAGCTGTAAGAAACCATGTACTTCGTTTTGTATTTTGTCTTGATTAATGCTTTATCTGAGTATAAAATTTTAAATTCATAGATCTCTTTCATTGTTATTTTGTTTTTTGTTTTTGCCAAAGCATTTTGAAAGTATTCTCCAATGTTTGTTTTCAAGAGTTAGGTTTCTATAGAGGCCTAATTGTTATTTTTTGTGGATAATACTTTTCTCATGTTTAGTTGTTAAGAACATGGACTTCCAATTTTTAAAATGTATTTTTTATCATTTAAAAATTCTTATATTATTTTGACTATGTATTTATCATGTGCAATATGTTTTTTTGAAATACTTATACATTGTAGAATGGCTACATCAAGCTAATTAATATATGTGTTATTTAATATACTTTATCATTTTTATACTAAGAACATTTAAAATCTACTCAACAACTTTCAAGAATATAATAAATGTTATTAACTGTAGTCACTGTACAATACATCTCTTGAATTTATTCCTCCAATCAAACCCAAAGGGAATATGGATTTTGATGTGCTACAATTTCATTACTTTGTGCCTCTGGTGTGGATTTATTTTCATTTATTTTTCTCAGTATTAGACATGCACATGCAATCTGAAGGCTCATGTTTTCCTTCAATTGTGGAAAATTCCTTACTTTTTTCAGTATTGTTTCTCCTTTATTCTTTTTATTCTGAACCTCATGATTATATGTCAGAGTCTCTTAATCTACCCTTCATATCTCTGAATTGTTCTTTTATATGTGGGGTGTGTGTGTGTGCGTGCGCACATACATGCAAGTCCTTTGCCTATGCCTTAGCATTTTCTCTAAGCTGCATCCTGGGTGAATTCTTTCCTGTATGTCTAGTCTGGAAACTCTCCTCTCTATTAAATATTTTTATAACCATGACTCTACTTTTTCCTGAATCCACAAATTTATTTCTATATGCATTTATTGGATAATGTTTGTTGTTCCCTTTGTGGATGCTGTGGTAGAGAAATCAATGGCCCCTTCCTCCAGGATATGGAAATATGTTACTTTACATAACAGAAGTGATTTTCTGTGTGTGACTGAATTAAAGAGTTTAAGATGAAGGGATTATCTTGGATTATCCAGGTGAGTCCTTGCATGAGAGAAGTAGAAATGTGAGAAACAGAGCCAACTTGCTGGAACAAGCGCAGGTTGCAGTGATGCACTCTGAAGATGGAGAGGCAGCCAAGAGCCAAGGAATGCAACAGCCTCCAGAGCTGAAAAACCAAAGAAAACAATTTTTCCCTAGAGCCTCAAGAAGAAAAGCAGCCCTGCCAACACCTGGAATTGAGCCCAGTGAGCCCCATGTTGGATGTCTAAGCTGCTGTAAAGTAATGAATGCATGTTGTGTTAAGCTACTAAGTTTGTGGCAATTTGCTGTAGTAGCAATATGAAACTCACATGAATGCTGTGCCTTTTTTGGAGGATACTTAACCTATGTAGGGTCTTTTCATATTGGTCTATTTGTTTTAGTATATTTATTTTAACTAGAGGACACCCATCTTCTCTCTTTCTTCCTTTCTCTTACTCTTGCTCATCTCATTAGTGACACAGGTCTTCTAGTTTGCTTTTGCCACCTTCCTGCCTGCCCTGTGGCCTCCCATCCTGAGCCACGTCTAAGCATAGTGCCAACCTTTTCCCTGCGATTTCAGGATATGTCAAATCCAACAGGAAACTTGGCCCAATGTTGGCTGTATGACTGCTTGCTTTTTTTAGTTTCTGTAAGTAAACCTCACTAAGCTTTAGTCCCAGAAAATGATCAGTAACACCTTTTTTCCCCGCATCATTCTTCAAGGTGGGAGCCCAGGCATTGTTTATGGTAAGCAGTAAGTTTTGCTGGCCAGTCACCTTGTGAGTGGTACTTACAGTCCTCAGTGCCCCAGGGTGCCCAAGCATGCCACTGTGAACACCTGCTTCCAGACCCAGGGCTTAGGATGCCTCGGGCTTCCGCCCTTTTTATCATTGCCTTTTCTTCTTGATTTCTGGCACATAAACATGCTTATTTTGTTTTTCATCATTTATTTTGTCTCTTTATATTCTGTATCTTACTTTTTTCCTGCAACTGAGAGGGGATTTCAAAACATAAACTTAAAAAGTAATAATCAAAAATAACACCTTTACACTCATTGGTTGACAATAGTTTCATTTTTAAAATAACTCTTGGTAAGAGGCAAAAGAAAATAAGATCTACATGGCAGGCATGCCAAACAATTTTATTTTCCTATGCCAGTACAGACTCGTGTCGAATTGCTTCCTGGAGCACTGTGTGGACAAAGACTCCAAGGTTACATCTGTTCTCGCTGGAGAAGTGTTCCAGCCTTGCTTAATGATCCCTTCTGTGGGTGCTGAGGGAGGACGTGCGTCCCTCTCTCCCACAAAGTATTTGCCATGATGCAGACCGCACCCTGTTGCAGCAGTTAGGTTTACTTAATGTCATGCAACACAATCAACCCAGTTACATTAATTTCTAGGTGACCATTTATTATAAAGACATTAGGAATTCACAGGAACTGGAGAAACATTCTTTGGATGACTCAGGGTAGGTCATGTTCCCTGCACTCCCTTAAGTAGTGTACTGAAGAGTCACACTGACACACAGCCGGCAAAATCTTATAAAAGTGGCATTGGTAAGGGTGGTTGCATTGTCTCCTACAAGGCAGCAAGCTTCAAGCACACGCATGAATGCAGTGAAGAGAATAGCATTACAAATATAAAGCACATCAAACTCACAAGAAGCCCGAGATCAATATTTTCACACCTTTTTCAGTGTTCCAAGTGGATCCTAAAGAGGATGATCTTAATATTTTAAATTTCCTTTTAGTCTTGTCAGACTAATATTGACAACAAGGTGTGGGAATTTGGCACACCCCAAACTGCAAGTAGATCTATAAATACAAAACATCGTTTGTGGTCTGGCAGTTTCACTATACTTTACACATTCGAGAAATACATTTCTATACGTTTTGAGAGATGTGTCTATATCTAAATATAGATATATCTATATATCTATAGCTATATACGTAGTTTAAGTTGAAGTACATATCCAAAACGAGATTAAAATAGTTTCGGTGATATTAAAATTACAGGCTGTTTATTCTTATTTCATAAACAGAACTCTTTTATCTGTAAAGAAATCATGTGGACATTCGTTTCAAAGATACTATTTCAAAGAAGAAAAAATAAATAAAACTATCCCCTAACTGAAATAAACACTGATTAAAAAACTTAACTGAGGTTGAAAATGTACTTAATAAAGTTTAATTAGTGTAATACTATTTCACTATTTGAAATGACTTAAAGATGATTTAAAAATATAGAAAATGCCAATATTCTTTTAATAATTCATAGCACAACCATGGAAAAATTATAATTGTAGTTGTAAGTAAGGACTTGTAGAAGGGCAGTCAATTCATTTATTGTCAAACTCTCTATCTTTACAATGATCCTTAAAAATGAAAAATACTTGCTTATACCTTAGACTTGACTAGTACTTACATGATGGTATGTGACAAGCCCATTTGCAAACATTACGATTGGTTAAGAAATGCAACTTCTACTACTTTTTTCTCCTATATATTCTCCTTTAATTTTCACTGATTTATATGAAGTACTGATTTAATATACCTAATTCAAACTAGTACGCTTTCCTTTTAGTGTATTTGGTTTCATATCGCAAATCAAATCTCAAGTTTGTCATCTGCTCTTACACAATATAATCGCTAGTCACAAAGGAAACAACCTTGGTCCTCTCTTTCACACACACCCACAGAATGTCTTTCTCGCTCTTGCTCCTCGAGGCCACAAACACTGAAAGATCCTAATTAAAATACAAGGTTTGACTCTGTTCTCTTCAAGGATTACCGAAGCTAAGAATGTGAAAGGCATAGAGATTAAAAAAAAAAAATACTCAGGCCCTAACAAAGACTTTCTTTGAGTTTCACAGTTAGCTTTTCTTTTCTGCAGCATCATGCACTTTGGATAGAAAAAGTTATGGTGAAAAAACTGAGAATGTGGACATCATTCGAGCTAGTTTAATGCATACATTCTCATATTAGTTCAATGCATGTATGTCAATGTGAACAGAATTTCAGACAAAACATCTAAGCAATGATGCATGCAGAAAAGAACTTTGTCATCTAACGAATTCATAGAAATAAGCACACATAAGATACATATGTCTTCCCATATCTCTGCACATTTTTTAATATTTGTGAATATATATTGTATTTTATTTTATAATTTCAACATTCATTATAGATATGGGGATACATGTGCAGGCTTATTACGTCGGATTCTGTCTTTTAAGACTATCCGCCAAGAAAATAGATGTATTTTCAAGAGCTAAATGTCAAGAGTTACAGATCCATGTCAAGCTCAACATAATAATAACTTCTACATGATATTCAAACATCAAAGAGTTTCTTTTTAAAAAATATTTTTCCTTCCTTCCTTCCTCACTCCCTCCCTCTCTCCGTCCCTCCCTCCCTCCCTTCCTTCCTTCCTTTCTTCCTTTCTTTTTTATTTTAGTGAAAATGTATGCATATCAAAAGAAAAAAATGCAGCTCTGTGTGGTCACCACTTTGTAGTGATTCTACTATAAATAGACTCAGCTGATATAGATATCGAGTCATGTTCTGGTCTTAGAGTCTGCTTATTCCTTTATGTCCTTTATACTAACACATATTTAACCTCATTTACCCATAAAAGATTAACACTAACACATAAAATAATTAGCTTGATATTAGTTTATATTATCTACATTTCCCTGATTTTCAGTTTTAGTAACTCTCAATTGATACCGCTTGCTTCCATTTTATTTTAAAACTCTCTTTCCACCAAGAAAACATGATTTAATTGAGGGAAAAAAGCCAAAGAATAACAATCAGGCTTTCTAAAGTTATAGCTGTACATGGAAAATAATTGAAAATAAAATGGAAAGAACACATTTGTGTACAGAATACATGGTAATGATCTCAAGAAATATCTCTGAGTATCTTTCAAAAATTTTATTACAGTATTTCTTCATAGAAATTTAGCCTTAGACTTTCATCCCTACTTAGCCATTCATCAGGACCTTCTCTTCTCATCATAAGGACTAGAGAGGTATTTTATGTCATTGAACATTTGATGCCTTTGGATTACTTGAGGAATCTTTTAATGTTTGACTTCATATTAATTACCCAAATTCCTTTTCACTTTATGTAACCTTAAACCCAAACGCTAAGTTTCTATTAAAGAAATGTTTCAAGCTATGCTCATTTATTTTTACTGTCATAATTGCATGGACACAATCTCTTCTATCAGAATAAAAAATGCTAAGCTTCACTTTCTGCTCAGTTATGGCTTTGGGGAGATGACATTTGTGAGTGCTAAGGGGGAAATTAGGATTCAGAGGATAAATGACCAGTCCAAGGAAATCCAGCTAGTAAAGATAATTTTGCATTAGCTGTCAGATCTCCTTGTTGTCTTTCCCAAGGTCTAACTACAAAAACTTGCTGTCATCAGGGAAAACATGACCTTTAAAATGCATCATGGAAAATTACTTCTAGGGTGATTCTTGTGCAGTTAAATCTATTTTGTTAAAATTATACAGAAATGGTCAAAGGTTACATCTAAACCAAACATGTATAACAAAATAGAAAGTAAGTAAAATATCCACATCATTGACATCATGTTGATAAAGCACATTTTCTAGATGGCAGTCAGAAATTTGTAATGTTCATGGAGGTACGGTCTACAGTCACACACATATTTTTCTTCTCTTTTTCTGTGACTGTAAGCATGTCTTCTCATACTTGTCTAATGCAGCCTCTTTTCTACTATCAAACACAACATAAGAAGCTCATCAAAGCAGGAACAAGCAAATAAAAATTTGAAATTTAATTAGCCAAAATGCCAAAACTTTACATCTATGAATAAAATTTAAAAGTGAGAAAAGTCGTTTGAAAGTATCTCGTACACAGAAGTGAAGAAGCCAGGTTTGAGGCGTATGATGAAGAATTCTCCCCATCTTCCCCAAAAGACAAGGATTCACCAAATTTTGGTGGCATTAATTAGGACTCTTACTCAGAATCATCTTAATACTCATGACACTGAATACCAAAATGGGACATTAGACAACAGGCACACAGGTGCAGCTTTAGGACCACAGGGGACTTCCCCAGTGCATCTAAAAAAGGGAGATCGAGAAGGTGCACCAATCACAAACTATGAAAGGTTATAGTTCATCTAGTGCGGAAAAATACATTTGGGGTAAGAATTCACCATAGTCAGTTTCTACTAGCTAAGGGAATAATAGAATACCAAAGTTGAGGTAACTTCAAGGCTGGTAGCTACAACATTGACTCAAAATCAGATCTCTTTGGGGAATATTGCTTAGAAGCTGAATTCAAATGGAATAGTCATATTTCACCAAGTTCTGGTCATAGTTATTATGTCTCTTTATATAGCTTGGATTGTTCAATCCATAACAAGAATCCAGTGACCCAGGAACATAGCTGTATTTCCCCTGCTGAAGCACAGTTGGATATGTGCTGCTGCTTGTTCCTCTTCCAAGTTCTTATCAATACCCAGGTCTTCTAAGAGTGAGTATTTCCATCACAAACAATTATAGCTATCACAACATCCCCGAGGTATTTCATTTAGGGTGAGATGTTTCATGTTCTTATATAAGAACTACTATAACATCTAAATTTTTTCCAAATGGAAAGCCAATTTAGCATTCAATTCAATCCAGATTGGTTACTCTTCCCCACAAAGCATTTAAAATATCATTTTTCACACAGATTCATATACCCATCCCACTGCACAATTGCCCTATAGCAAGAGCTCTATTTAAAGAAACAAAGTTGGCAACAGCATTATAAAGATTTGGTTATAAAGTTTTATTTGAACATTTGCCAATGGAAAAACCAAGACTTCTGAAAATGATAATATTAACTCTAACACAAGAAAGAGATCAATCCCATGGAAGATGCTATGGAATAAGAACAACAGGGGACCCAGAGAAAAGGACTGATAAAATTTGAATGGTATAAGAACAGTCTTTTCTGGCTAAGAAATTTGTCCAGTCCATTTTAAGAGAGGAATTGGAAGTTACTATGAGAAAACCGCTATCTATTATATAGATGGAATATATAAAAATGGACAAAATATTAAAATGGCTGCAACTCATTTGACATATTATGGATTCAATATTTCTACAGTTATTTTTGTATGATCTACATGACATCCTTAGGAAAAAATGCTTCTGGATTTTTAGATATGAATACTCTGATTTATGAATGTCACCTCACTATAAAAGTCAAAATTTTGTTGCAAAAATTGGACAAAATCAAATTAATGGCACCCCCTAAAAAATTTCCAAAGCATATTTTTTTCTAAATGTCTCACAAAAAACTATTTCAGGTAGTCCTAGTTCATATATGTTATTACAGATGAATTATTAATAGCACCTTCTTTTACTCTCAATTTTTTTTCTAGTTTGGAACATAAATTAAACAGCAACCACACTTAGAGCCAGGTGTCTTCATGGTGTTTTTGTTTTATACTGAGGATAGAGAGGGCTAACTCTGGCTTGAAAACTTAAAGTAGACAAAGAGTCACCTAGAGAAATTGGTAAAATATAGATTATTGGCCTACAACCCCAGAAATGATGATATAAAAAATTGGAGAGGAGAGTATTCTAGAAAGATGATAGAGTAGGTAGCACTAGAAATATGTATCCCTACATAGAAAAAAAAATTGCCCTGGCAGAATCTGTCTGATGTAACTATTTTGGAATTCTGGAATCTATTAAAATTAAATTAAATTCCAGGGAAAGACTTGTACTTGCAACTCCCAGGATTTGGCTTAGACTGTCAATTGTGGTTAATTGTGGTCAATTTTAGCTGTTAACACAATAGCACCTATTCATTCCCCACCTCTCAACTCTGTGGTAGGCACCGGTCCACTTGTTCCTGGAGCAGCTACCACACAGTTTGTAGAAACTAGGGTGGGCAACAAACAACCCTGCCCCCCAGATAACAGAGATCCATCCATGCTCTGATCACTGATCAGTGCTTCTGATCCCAGAGGTGCAGACAAAGAAGCAGTGGCTATTGTTATTGCACCTCCTCATTTATTGTCAGTCCTTCTCCCCTGGCTGAGGTGGTTCCCAGGGTATGTAAAGAGGGTGGTGCCTCGTTTTTTCTCCCTGTGTTTTTCTCTTTTTACTCTTTTGGGTGCCTGACATTGAAGATAAAGACATTCATAAGCAACTGCATATATGTGTGAAATTAGGAAGTCACCATGTAGACACAGTGGGAAGATACAAGCTCAGAAAAAACCTGAGGAGAGAATAAGTTTACACCTCATGCTAATACTTGGCACAGAGACGGCTACAACAACAACAACAAATAAATCAAGAGCGAAACAGCAAACTCTCAGAAAGAAGGAGAATCTGGTTATCAGAGTTAACATATTATTAGATTCAAATTCTCAGTTTTCAAGTGAAAATCATAAGGCATACAAAATACGAAGTGTAAAATACTGTCAACCAACAATACTAGATTCAGCAAAACTGTTACCCAAAATGAGGGAGAAATTAAGGCATTCCAGGTAATCAAAAGCTGGGGGAGTTTATTACCTCTAGACCTTCCCTACAAGAAACACTCAGGGGAATTATTTGGGATGAAATAAAAGGACCCTAGAAAATAACTAAAAGCTATACAAAAATTAAATCTCAATTAAACAACAGGCAATTTTAAAAGCTAGTATTATTGTAACATGCTGTATAACTTCATTTTGTTTTCTACATCATTTAAGACACTAAAACGCTAAGACTACTATGCTAAAAACTGGTATTATAATTTTGGTTTCTAATTCCACATTTTGTTTTCTACATAATTTGAGAGATGAATGCATAATAATGTATTAGTTTATGTTTTTGAACATGAAATGTATAAGATAAAATTTTATAGCATGAACAACTGAAAGAGGTGGGGACAGAGCTGTTAAACCTATTTGAGTGTATTATTAAAATTAAATTGGCACAAATTCAAATTAGAATGTTATAACTTTAGCATGTTGAATATAATCACCATGGTAACTACAGAGAGTATAGAAGAAACAAAATAGCAAAAAATATTATATTTAACTGAAAAATCAATTAGATGAACTAAACACAAAAGACAGAAATGTAGAAAATGAGGTATGAGAAAGCTATAAGGCATATAAAAAACAAATAGCAAAATTGCTTGCTTATCAGCAATGACTTTAAGTGTAAATGGATTAAGCTCTCCAATCAGAAGAAGAAGTTAGTAAAATGGATTTTAAAAAATGATGAATACTCAGTCTACAATAGACTCACTTTAGATCCAAAGACATGGATACACTGAAAGTTAAAGGATGAAAAAAATGTATTTTGTCCAAATAGTAAGCAAAGAAGACCAAGAGTGGCTATACTAATATCAGACAAAGTAGATTTTAAAACATACAAGAAGGACATTATATGTTGTCAAAAGGTTTAATGTAGCAAGAAGATATTAAAATTATAAATATTTATGCATTTAATAACAGACCATAAAAATATATGAAGCAAAAAGTGACAGAATTGAAAAGAGAAATATACAGTTCTATAATAATTGTTGCAGTTATCATACCCCATTCTCAATAATGAATAGAACAATGAGACAGAATATAAGTAAGGAAACGGAGAACTTGAATGGCACAATACACCCAACTAGGTCTAATGGACAGATACGGAACACTCTACCCAGTGACTATAGTATATGATACCCAGTGACTATAATGTGCATACACATTATTTTTGAGTACACATGGAACATTTTCCTGGATAGAACATGTATTAGGTCACAAATTAAGTCTCAAAAAACTTACAGTAAATGATATCATACAAAACATTTTCCTGATCAAAATGGGATAAAGTAAGAAATCAGTAACAGAAGAAAAATGAGAACATTTACAAATTTGTGGAAATTAAACAAGATATTCTTACCAATGGACCAAAGAATAAATTACATGAGAAATTAGAAAATACTTGGACATAAACGAAAATGAGCAAACAGTATGTCAAAACATATGGGACATAATGAAAGCACTGTTAGAAAATTTAGATGCATACATTATGAAAAATAAGAAAATCATCAACCTAACTTTACAACTTAAGGAACTAAAAACATAAGAATATACTGAACCCAAAACTAACAAAAAAATGAAATAACAAACATTACAGCAGAGATAAAATAGAGAATGTAAAATAATAGCAAAAACAAATGAAACCAAAAGTTGGTTCTTCAAAATAGTAACAAATTTAGAAAACCTTTAGCTAGAAAGAAAGAAGAGAGAAGGAAGACTCAAGCTACCAAAATAAAAAAAAAAAAAAGGAAAATAGGAACATTACTTCCAACTCTACATAAATACAAAGACCAACAGAGAGTATTATGAAAGTAATGATGTGCCAACAAATTGAATAACCTGGGTGAAGTGGATAAATTTCTAGAAACGCAAAGCCTACTAAATCTAAACCGCAAACAAATAGAAAATAGTAATAGACATTTGAAGTGTCAGTAGATAGATTACTAATCAAAAATATCCTGACAAACAAAGGTCCTTGGCCTGATGGAGTATTTGCTGAATTCTACCAAACATTTAAAGAAGGGCTAACCCCAATTTTCAATAATTTCCAAAATATCAAAGAAGAGGGAACACTTCCTAACACATTCTATGAGGCCAGAATTACCTTGATACTAAAGTTAAAGACATCACAAAAAATAGAAAACTAAAGATCAATATTCCATATGAACATTAATGGGAAAAATCTTCAAAAAAAGTACTAGCAAACTGAATTTAGCAACATGTTAAAGGAATTATACACCATTTCTAAGTAGGATTTATATCTGGAATACAAAGGTGGTTCAACATGCAAAAATCAAAGTAGGATTTATGCCTGGAATACAAAGATGGTTCAGCATACAAAAATTAAACAACGGGATACACCACATTACCAATGGAATATACCACATTAGTGAAGAAAAAAGGTACGTAATCATCTTTTATTGATGCAGTAAAAGCACTTGACAAAATTCAATAGCCTTTCATAATTAAAAAAAAATACTCAGTAAACTAGGATAGAAGGAAACTACCTCATCCTAATTTTTTTTAAAGTTTTCCTGTAAGACCAAGAACAAGGCAAGGGTGTCCGCTTTCCTCACTTCTATTTGACACAGTATTGGAAATCCTAGCCAGAGCAATTAGGCAAGGAAAGGAAAGAACATATATTAGAATAAAGGAAGAAGTAAACTTATCTCGGTCCATAGCTGATATAATCATATATGCAGACAACTCTTATGATTCCACCAAAAAATCCCATTATTAAACTAATAAATGAATTCAGAACTAATAAGTGAATGGTTATATATGATTGTATCAGCTGGCATAAAACAAACATATTGACCAATAGAATAAAATACTTACATAGCCAAATTATTTTTGACAAGGGTGGCAAGATCAGTTAATGGGAAAAAGACAGTATTTTTAACAACGGATGCTGAGAAAACTGAATCTCCACATGCAAAGGAATAAAGTTGAACCTTATATGAACCTCCATATAAAAATTAACTGAATATGAATCAAAGACCCAAATGTAAGGCCTAAAAATATAAAATGCTTAGAATACAACATATATAATGTGATTGATATATATGATGGAATATCATTCAGCCTTAAAAAGGAAGCCAAGTCTAACATACACTATGACATGGATAAACCTTTAGGATGCTAAGTGAAATAAGCCCATCACAAAAAGGTAAATTCTGTATGATTATACTTATATGAGGTACTTACAGTGATCAAAATCATATAGACAGAAAGTAGAACTCTTTGCCAGCAGCCGAGCTGGGGGCAGGGAGGGGAATGAGGAATTGTTTAATGGATAGAATTTCAGTTTTGAAAGGTGGAAAGAGCCCTGAAGATGGAGGATGGTGATGTCTACACAATGAAATATGTGTATTTAATATCACTAAACTGTTCATTTAAAAATGATTAAGATAGTAAATGTTATGTGCCACAAAAAAAAGAAAAAAAGGAATTGGGGCTCAGTTCTTAAAATTTGCTTTTTTTAAATGTTTTTCAATCTCTCTCTATCTCTGTCTCTTTCTCTCTCTCTCTCTCACGCACACACACACACACACACACACACACAAACACACACACACACATTATTTGTCTTTGACCTGTCTCTGAGCACAGGAATTATTCTTCTTCTTGTGGTTGACACAATCATAACTAAACCTTCAAAGAGAAATACAAAGTTACACAGATTGTAGTTTCAAATTGAATGTATCATTACTGCATGTAATCATGACCATAGTCCTTTGAAGCTAGAGCAAATCGGAGAAGAAATTGCTAAGTATTCTGGGTTTATTACGAAGCTGCCATACAAATGCTGGGAAGGAGGAGCTCCGAGGAGGGAAGGAAAGGAAGGAGTTGAAGGAAAGAATCAAGTGCAATGAATAGCTGCAATTACAAATTAGGTAATTGGGCATGGATGCATTTGCTTTTCTTTGCACACTCTTCTATGCATTCTGAATTCGCTACTGTCTATTTGTGTCAGTGCATCCTTATTTCTTGTTCCTTAGTTTCTCTAAAAAATAACGATCTTTGGCTGGAAATAAAATACTCTATGTGACACATTACATAGAGGAAGCTGTATCATACATAACTGTATAATGATAACTCTTTGTGTTTTGGTTATCAGGCATTTTAGGAAGTCTAAACAATGGAAAAATATACTGTCATGTCCTGACAAAGGAATTGATGACTCTGGAAATGATGTTATAGTTGTAAACTAGAACCACTAAATGTGCCTTACAATTCCATAAAAAATGAAAAAAAAATGGATACACTAAAATAAAACAGCTAAAGAGAAAAGTACCTGAAAAGTAAGAATTTTAAAAAAATCTATATTTATAACTACAGCACAAATATGTCTTGAGCTTTCAGTAGTAGAATAATTCTCACCTAAACTCTCATACACTGGTAAATAAAAAAGTGTTTCCTGGCAGGTAATGATTAAAGAGTACTAGCACAGACGACCACTACCAACAACATATTTCTTCCACTAAGTTTGAAATAACTAAATTTTAAGGACACTTTAGAGAACTGCAGTCAGTAGGACAGATTTACTATTTCCCTATGGAGTGGCACTACAAAACCAGCTTGGGATGAACTAATTGCTCTGATGACACTATGGTCAGAACATGATTGGAAGTGACAATGTAACCACCAGCAGAATCGTGGCAGTTCAACAGTTTTCTCCTACTCACATTCTGACATATAACTTGCTTGGGAAAACTTTGAAGCCATAGTTTCTTTTAACTGTGTCATAGTTTTTAAAACACTTTTAGGTCAACCTCTCTAATGTTGCTGATGTGTGTGTGTACGTGTGTGTGTGTGTATTTTGGAACGTTGAGGAGGCTCTTTTTTCTTTCAAATAATCAATATAAACACTGATAACAAAAGAAGAGACGAAACTGACTTGTCCGTTAAAATCTGAGCTACCTGATTTTTATACTCTGATTAAAGTAAGTGGAATTTAGGACACTGAATTTGGAGATGAGAGAATTTATCTGGCTTTCCTTTTTTAAATTTTACTCTAGGTTTTGAGAAAATGTGTAAAGAAAACTACGAGAGACATTCATAATGGCTAATTGAAATATATGGCTCCAATATCATTCTATGTATAACAGTAGGTTGTGTTACTGTTCAAACAACAAGCCACTGATCAGGTTCAGCATTTCACTTGCTCTGGCCAAGGAAATGACAACAGAAGTAACATGTCTCTTCCAAGTACATCTTCTGAGACTGCATAGTGTTCACCATGTTCCTTCTATCCTTCATTATCAGCAATCCTGTAAAAAGATATTCAGCCAGACTGAGTCCTGGAGTGAAGGTGATATGGGTGAAGCAGCAGTCAAAAGGCAAAGATCACGTGGCACAGGTGAGACAGTAACCTTTATCAGACACTACTGAGGTTTTGAGATCACTTGATACTTCAGTTAAGTTAGTGTGTCTTGATTAGTAAAGATAACGATCAGATTATAACATGATAAACATGTTAAAGCTATCTGCTCATTAATCCACATTTGACCTGCTATACCCAAAGAAGCAGAGTTCATTATATTCTATTTATTGTAGAAATTCCAAAGTCTCATTTTAGAATCAGGCATGCTGCTGTTTATTATTTCTGTAGATTATATAATGAGATAATGCTAAACATTTAAAAATATAATTTCCCCAAATTTAGAAGAGGAAAAATGTAAATGAGGATGGTTTCAGTTTTATGGTTATCATAAAATGTAATAAACCAAAGATAACCAGAGATAAGGCAGGACATTGATAAATGTCTTCTATAGGGAAAGTTTTTCTAACAGATGTTTCCTGAGCATTAAAATTACATGGTTATAGTCAATGATTCAATGCTAGCCACATTTAAAATAAAAAAAAAATTAAGTGGAGCAAGAGTTTCTCATATTATAATTATGGATTTTAATTGCCCTTAAAGTTAACATGTATAATTCACCAAATAAACATTAAAGAAAGCATTGTTAATGATCTGTACCTAAATATATGGTCCCTGACAAAAAATAATTGCTTGTATTCCCAGAAATCCTTGTAAGTACCAAAATGTCTCTCTATGCGTGCTTAATACCTTAAAAATTATTTTTGTTTTCTTTTCAATTCATTGTACTATAATCAAAATTCCCAAACATTAGTATTTGCTTTTATATAATTCTATCAGTATGTGGAGCTTTTCTTTTAGCTAGATACAGATATAAATATAGATGTAGATATAGATACATATATAGAAAAGCTATTGTGTAAGGCTTGATTCAGTGTGCATGCGGTCTACTTTGGATATTGTCCAAGAAGACATACTTTTTAGAACTACTCACAAAATCTCGTGGCATGCATCCCACAGTGGTAGAGTGGTAAAATTATAAGCACTTATATAAGAATTTTTTGCCTTATGTGATTCAAATTCTAAAGATTGGTTTGCATTTTCATGGAAAACTCCATTTTGGTCAAAAGCTAGTCAGAGCCAATCCCCCTGATTTCCAGCACACTTAAGTCAGGTCCACCTCTCCAAGGAAAATCAGTTGAAGACTCTACACGGCATCTCACACTCCACATCTAACTTGTCTCAGTGGCTTAAATAATTAAACAGGCTTGGAGCTTAACGGATCTTCTGTTCTTAGCCATATCTTTTCCTCTCATGAGCCTCTGGCCATAACAACATCATTCAGCTGAATGGACTGTGACCTTGTGATGTGTCTTCTTAATCTTATTAACCGTTCATTGATTAACAAATGAGATCAATAACATATTTTTGTGATTCAGTCTTTGCAATACCTGAACTTCTCTATTTGCTTTAGTCTATGTTACCATGTATAGATGTGTGTGTGTGTCTGTGTGTGTGTGAGAAAGGTGCCAAAGAAACCATCTATTAAGCATAAACACAATAGTAACATTCAAGTTTGTGAAAATTCATGATCTTGAAATTGCACTCTGCTCATGGATCAAACTTTATACCTGACATAGTGCTGATAATAGTGATGAAAATATCATGGTATTCCTTTAGTTTGGAGCTAACTACCCATAAATCAGTTCAAAAACTATACAAGAAAAATATCAGTATAATGAATAATCACAACATTAAATACAGCTAAACTTCCTATTTTCTATTCAGCATTCTATTTCTAATAAACTTTAATAAAAGATTAATAGAAATGGAATACTGAATACTTTTATTAAAATGTAGTAGAAATAAAAGACTGAAGACAATAAAGTGTAAGACAAAAGAAAGTTGACTTTTAAAACTTGCCAAGTGAAAGGAAGTTTCATGCAGATACTAAGCATGACCATGAGCCTCAGTGGCAGGTTAGAAGGTAGAGAGTGTTGAGAAGGAGGAAAAGCTGGTGGTGAACTGTGTGGTGTCTGGGAAGGTAAGAGAAGGGAGCAGGGTGTCATTGAGGTGACAAAGGTGAACAGTATGTGAAATGTATGTCTTTTGTAAACTCACTTCTCTGGAAGAAACAGGGCTGCAATTCATAGTGGATGAGTTGCATAAAACATGGGAGCCTATTATGGGAAAAGAAGGGAACATATTTGCAAATTGTTCAAGGACAATGACTCCTTCTATCAGAATGGAGTCACAGTTTTCAGTTTGCCCCCCAGTGCTATTTTAATTATTCTATTTCTCAACCATGCCTTCAGTTTTGTGTCAGAAATGTAAATGATTACTAACCTTCTCAGACTTAAGAATTCTATTTCTTCCCATGTAAGTGGTAAATATAAGCATGCATATTAAAATAATTAACATTAAAAAGATGTATAAGAAATATAAAGTTTAACATTAAGAACAGAAAAGTTTACTAAAATGTGTGCTAGAGTAGCAAACAATAACTATTCCCTACAGTTGCAGAGATTCAAGATGTATTAGTTCCGTATTTCAAGTCGCTGACTTTTATTTTCATGTCTGACATATAAGATATGATTTCTGCTTTCAGGCATGTGTATCTTTGAAATTTTCTCATTTCTCAATTCTGTCAATTCCTTAGTGATCACATTTTCAATAAAAACTACCTTCAGTATCTTGGTGCAATTATTGATATTTGTTTTATTTCCATTTCAATTAAATAGATTCACTGAAAAGAAAAATGGCAAGCCCAATACAGAGCTGCCCTTGTTTTTACAGTTATCGGGTAGCTAAAATGTGAATTTCTGTATCTCTTTCTCCAAAACCCTCCTCCTTTTCACTTTGTCATGTGGAGTCACCAATAAAAATACATTGAATGCTAGGATGTGGAATACTATCAGAAACAAAACAGCTTAAAGGTTTAAATTGATTATTGTCCTATTTTTAAGATCCTTAACATCCAGTGAGAATCTCAGATGTTAAAGATTACTAATCCTTTAGTAATAATTTATTAATCACACACATATTATCATGGCTGTTCCATATTTGGAAAAGAGTACCATGACGATCGCAGGTGCAAGAGATGTGGGGAAGCCTTCTGAGTACTAATAATCACCTGAGGATGTTATGCAGCATTCTTAAGGCTCAGCCATCTCCGACTATGTGAAAAACAGCCTGATTTGCTGCTGAGTCCTTATAATCTTTAAGAAATACCACTGGGTATGCCCAGACATGCGAGGTGCCCAGAACTGCGCCTAGAAGTTCCGAACACTTTCCAAAACGTGGAAGCACTGAAGAAGCTGGAATGTGATAGTAAAACTCTGACAACCTTAACAAGTTCCCTAATAAGCTAATATTTTTCCTATTCTCAAGACCTTCTGAACTCGCATTTGATTCTTTTTTTCTAAATTTCTTTCTTTCTTTTTTTTTTTTTTTTGAGACGGAGCCTCACTCTGGCCCCCCGGGCTGCAGTGCGGTGGCGCCATCTGGGCTCACTGCAAGCTCCGCCTCCCGGGTTCCCGCCATTCTCCTGCCTCAGCCTCCCGAGTAGCTGGGACCACAGGCGCCCACCACTGCGTCCCGCTAATTTTTTGTATTTTTAGTAGAGACGGGGTTTCACCGTGGTCTCGATCTCCTGACCTTGTGATCCGCCCACCTCGGCCTCCCAAAGTGCTGGGATTACAGGCGTGAGCCACCGCGCCCGGCCTTCTAAATTTCTTTATAAAAATTTCAGTGGGAAATCTTACTGAATTTACACCTTTCAGAAGTCCCTTAGACCTGTTCTGTCCCTACCAGATGCTTGGAAAAACATATGCCCAAACCATCATCCTGGTGTGGACTAGATGCAATGAAGGTTTATTTTTCTTAGGAAAAATACGTTAGCACCCAGTCCTATAACCAAGCATCTTCCATAATTATCATGTGACCATGAGCAAGTTACTTAGCATGTAGTTTTTGTGTCTTGTTCTGCAAAGCTGTCTCAAAAGTTTCTGACTACTTAGTTAGTGAATGCAAAGCTCTTTGAAAACTGTAAACATAAGGAATTTTTAACAAAGAGAAGTGGGATGTTTTAATTATGGACTGTGGGTACATATGAATACTTACAAAACATCTTTTACTGGGCAAGAAGGTTATTTTGGGGGTGCAAAACGCATGGTGATACTTCTAGAAATAAGGATGGATACTAGTTGGAGAAATACGTGTTTTTAATCAGAAAATATACTTTCAAAAAAACGACCTGTGAATTGAAAGTTAGAATTTTTCATAGCAGTGATTGTTTTGAAATAAAAGTTTAACAAAAGCAGAGACTACATTTGAATGATCATCCCTCTCTGAGTGTCACCAGCACACTTAGGTGCTTTTACAAGGGCAAAATCTTGACATAAACCATGCTAAGCAAGGGGAGGATATCCATCCTTCTTTTCTTAGAGCCACAGGCTCTTTCAAGACCAGTGTGAAAAAACAATTGAATGTTAGGAAAGGTCAAAAGCCAGGCTGAAGAGACTTTCTGATTAAAAGCTTTCCCTGAAGGCAGCAAGACCTTTCCCTGTTCTCTAATTCAAACATGAAGACATTTAGCTCATGCTAGTTTTCTGGTTAATTTTTCAAGAATATGGGTTGTTAGCGATCAGAATACTGTATAAGCTTCAAAAGATTTGAAAGGCTCTGGCTGGACCCAAACTCTTTAAATTGGGTCTCACTGCTAACATAGCTCTTGTTCGATCTTTTAATTTCTGCTTTTCTTCTTTCTTCCTGTTTCTTTCTGATATCCTTCACAGTTTTAAAAGGCTCATTTTTTAAGCTATATTATTTAAGACAAAGAATTTCTACAAAGTCTTGTAGGAGAACTAGTTTTTTTTTTTTTTACTTTCCCAAAGAAGCTAGTCATACAATATTTTTTAGAAATCAGTGGCATTGATATATGAACCTCAAAAATTTTAAAGGCTTAATTTTTATCCAAGTTACTTTGGTACGGAAAACCTCAGAGGATCAAGTTTTCTTTTTATATTTCTATTACTTCCTGGTTTCAGTCAGATCTGAAATACCACAAAACAGCTTGATTTGGATTTTTTTTTTTTTAATATGACACAAAAGTTTCCAAGTTTGAACACTGATGGAAACCCAGATTTCTCAATTATATAATATGGAAAGCAAAAGAGAAAAAAAGTGAAAGACCAACATTTTCAAGGATGGATTCACTTTCTACATGTACAGCTCCGTAAGGTTGCTGTCAGGCCCTGTCCCTAATAATGTTTGCAGGACCCAGGGCTACAGTGGAGATCTACATACTACATGTGGAAATAGTATAAGGGAAAACCAAGGCAATGACAGCTTGGCATTTCTTCAAAATGTTGAACATACAGTCTCCGTCTGATCCAGCAATTCCACTCTTAATTATATACCCCCAAAAAAATTGAAAACAGGGATTCAAGAGGACACTTGTACAACAATGTTCATAGCAGCATATTCACCATCATTAAAACATGGAAGCAAGCCAAGTGCCCAGCAACTAATGAATGGATAAGCAATATGTGGTACACACATGCAATGAAAGATTATTTATCTATACAAGTGAATGAAGTACAGATACACGCAACAACATGGATGAAACTTGAAAACAGTGTGCTACAGGAAAGATGCTAGACACAAAGAGAAAACAATGTATCCACTATATTCAGGATCTAGAATAGGCAAATGCAGGAAAGCAGAAAGAAGAAGAATGGTTACCAAGGCCTGAGGGTATAGGGGAGTGGGAAGTTAGTGTTTAACAGGAACAAAGGTTTTGTTCACAATTATGACAACATTCTGAATGTAGTACTGATGCTTGTACAACATCATGAATGAGCTTAAAGTCATGGAATTTCACACTCAAAACGATGAAAATGTTAAATTTTATGTAGGTTTTATGTATATTTATATTTTATGTATATTTTACCACCTAAAATTACTTTATATAAAGAAGGAAACAATCTGTTAAACAAGTGAGGTATATCCTATTCTCTTCTCTTGACACTGATACCTTTTGGTATAATTTGAATTTAGGCTCGGCGGATTTCACTGTGTTCCATCTGGAATATTGTGAAAGCCTCCTGCTCTATACTCCTTACCTAAACACACACACACACACACACACACACACACACACACACACACTCCCCTGTAGTGAATTCTCTGCTATTCCTATCCTGGCCCTGCCACACCTTGGAGAGTCCCAGTGGTCATGTACATTACCCCATGATCAAACAACATTCTCATCCCCTTGCTGGAGAGAGACCCCTAATGGGGATAGTGTGATGTGACCACAGGAACACGAATCCAAGCAAGAGATCTGCTCTTGCAAATGAGCTCCACATTCTGCAGGGAAGAGCCCCTGAAAGCATTGTGCAGAAGGAGACACAGGCTAATGGTGTGCACGTTCCCTTGGCTTATGGTGTTCTGGGACTTCTTGCCCCAAGCCGAGGGGTGCATTGTTCACAAGAGGGTCAGAGTGGGGACCCTCTACAGTATGGGGTCCAGCATAGCCTCCTCTCTCCTTGAGATCTAAGGGCAGAACTGGGTCCTGTATTGATTCACAGGCTATTCATGCAACCTCACCAGTCGCACGGAGTAGAGAGAACTTCACCAGTACAAAGAAAAAAATAAATGTCTAATCTAGACCTCATACAAAAAAAAGCCTCTGAGCTCACACACTTGTTTCAAGTTTTTCTATTTTAGGAAATGGCTGTGGTGTTAATCCATGTAGAATTAACACCAGCAGGCCTCTGCGGCACATAACCTTTTGACATCCAGATTGGTTTGTTTAAACACTCTTTGTTGTTGCTGCTCAGTCATTTCTCTCAAATGCTGACAAACTTGTGCATAGACAGACACTCCAGAAAATCTATTTTGGGGTCCCTGAAGTGGATTATTGACTTTGTTGGACAGCTGCCATGTATTTTTACTTTATACACCCCTTTTCTCTCCTTAACTTTATCTTCCAATAAGTAACAGAAACCCTAGTAGTCTTACTACAAAAAAAATGTGATGGTGATTTTGAATAAATAAAGAAGAATTTTTCGTCTCATGAAAACAAGAAGTAAAACTTGATTGACCATGTATTGATGTCTATGCCATGATTAACATCCACTTGTACCTTTCCCAGCTCTTTCCAGTTTTAAAAGTACCTACCTATCACAATTCTGCCGTTTCTTTGGAAGACCTACTGGACCTGCAAATAGAACTTGGCTGTATTGCTTTGGTTTCCTCTTTGAATTTTGCAAGTATATCTAGTTCTTCCTGTTGTAAATATATTTAATTAGTTGCTTCCATATTTAGAAGATCAAGAATACTATCATTATGACCAGATATTCAACCTACTCATTTTTTCTTTGGTTCTCCTGATGAAACCAAATTGCCTTAACTTTTAAAAATTTGCCTATAAGACGTTTACCTTTCAGAATTAAGCTAGAAATGTGATGCCTGTGGTTTCTCATTGGCTCATTTATATATCCCTACAGAAGTCATCAAATTAAACACTACCTAAGTAGTTACTGTAGGCAAAAAGCCATTATTGGTGCTAAAATTACTGGACAACTGTATGATGAAAAACAATATTTCCATAGCCTAAAAATATCTTCCCAGAAGATACTTACAAGTTATAAATTTTTTTAAAAAATCACTTAAAAGTAAAGACACCTGACAGACAACATAAAAAGCAAAACAAAACAAACAAAAGCAAACAAACAAACAAACAAACAAAAATGATCTGCTGGGTACGGTGGCTCATGCCTGTAATCCCAGCACTTTGGGAGGCCAAGGCGGGTGGATCACGAGGTGGAGAGATCCAGACCATCCTGGCCAACATGGTGAAATCTTGTCTCTACTAAAAATGCAAAAATTAGCTGGGGGTGGTGGCACATGCGTGTAATCCCACCTGCTGAGGAGGCTGAGGCAGGAGAATCTCCTGAACCCAGGAGACAGAGGTTACAGTGAGCCAAGATCATGCCGTTGCACTGCGGACTGGGGACAGAGCGAGATTCCATCTAAAAAAAAAAAAAGAAAGAAAACAATAATCCATGTTTACATCTCATATATCGTATGATATCATGTAATGGTAAGAGCACAGTATTGTCACATCTGCAGCAGTTTTGAAAAAATGAGTAACCTCAATTTAGCCATGTGAAAACATTAGATACACGCAAACTGAGGGGCATTCTACATAATAACAGGCCAAGTGTTTCCAAGAGTTTCAAGTTCCCAAAAGACATGAGAAGAGTGAAGGACTGGCACAGATTACAGATAACACTGGTGACATGACACATAAATGCACTGTGAATCACGGAGCCAGAAGAAAGACATTAGTGGTAAAACTGAGAACACTGTAATAAGGTCTGTAAATTAGTTAATATTATTAACTAAAACTAGCAGTAGTATTATCATTAATATCCTATGTTGCAGTATTTAATATTATACACTATATTTTGTTATTACCATCATCGTATTATGGATAAGTAAATAATGATACTATTAGTTGATAATAATTAGTTATAGTGTAACTAATACCAATTGGTTCATAGTGAATGTTAGTTTTCTGATTTCAATAAATATACCACAATTATAAAAGACGTTATCCTTAAGTGAATCTGGAAGAAAGGTATATAAGAACTCTCTACTATCTTTACAGCTTTTCCAAAAGTCTAAATTTATTTGAAAATGAGAAATTAAAGTAAAACAGGGCATATTCAGCAAACTTTTTTTTGTGCTTTGATCTTATTCCGTCTGCCTGGAGTGAAGGATCAGTGCTGCAAAGGGAGCAGGCGGAAGGTACCAAGGACCAGGCAAGGACCAGGGTGATTACCCAGAAACAGAGGGGCCCGAGCACCATGGCTCACAGAACTGCCCTGCTGCAGAAGCTCATGCTATCTGCCTGCCAGTCTCCAGACTCTTGTCATATGGGAAAACAAACAAACAAAAACTTGAAAAACAAAGTGTGTATATTTGGTCAATCCACCAAAAATAATAAGATAAATAATTCTGATATTTAAACTCTATAATTCTTTGGAAATTAACATTGTTCATTAACAAATTATTACTATTATTTATGAGATGGAGTCTTGCTCTGTCACCCAGACTGGAGTGTAGTGGCGCAATTTCGGCTCACTGCAATCTCTGCCTCCTGGGTTTCAAGCAATTTTCCTGTCTCAGCCTCCCGAGTTGCTGGGATTACAGGCATGCACCACCATGCTTGGCTAGTTTTTGTATTTTTCATAGAGATGGGGTTTCACCATGTTGGCCAGGCTGGTCTTGAACTCCTGACCTCAGGTGATCCACCAGCCTCGGCCTCCCAAACTGCTGGGATTAGGATTACAGGCGTGAGCTACTGGCACCTGACTCATTAGCAAATAATAACCATTATTCTCAATGGTTACAACAAAATCTTTGAGTGCTGTGTACTTTAACAGTCAAAGATTTGTATGCTTCTTTTTCGAGAGGAGGGTGCACAGTACCAGTGTCTGCCTACCTTGGAAGTCACTAAACAAAATTTCCTCAACATGCATTGGTGATGTCCATGACAAAACATCACTGACATTACATTCGATCAACTTTATATTGATGCAGCAGCTTACATGTTACAAAATATGTCCGATGCATCATCTTACTGAACAGTCCCAATAATTCTTTGAGGTAGATATTGTGATTTTCATTTGTGGAGAAGACTGATGTTCAGGGAGGTTTAACTACTCAAGCTCATATGGTCACTATGGTGGTATGAAAATACACCTTTATATATATATATATATATATATAATTCCTCACTTCATACAAGGGAGCCTAATTTTCTTGCTCTGTAGTGTGACCACCCTTAGCGACTCACTTCCCATGAACTGAATGTGTATAAATGGTGACTTATGACTTCTAAGACTACGTCAAAAAGGCATTATGGTCTCCTTCTCACCCTTTCTTTCCTGTATCTCCCATTCTGGGGAAAGTCACCTGCTAGAAAGTGAGGCCAGTCACGCTGCCAGTGAGGAATGGATATCTTCTGCCAATACCACATAGTAAGATACCACAGATGCTGATGCTCCAGCCGCTGTCATACCTACAGGTGGCTGCTGCCCTGACTGGCATCATCGCTGTAACCCCATGAAAGACCCCAAGCCAGAACCGTCCAGTTTAGCCATTCCCAAATGCTTGACCCATCAAATCTGTAAGAGATAACAAATACTGTTTTAAGCCACTAAGTCTTGGGATAATTTGTTACACAGTAGTAGTTAACTAACTGGTAACTTTGTTACCAGCTACAGGTAACAAAGGCTGGATTGGAATCCAGATTCTTTGATCTAGGATTCAGAGTAATTTTTACTATACCACATATGCTTTCTTCTTGAAAAACTATAAAACAGTTCATTATATTGCTGCAAACACCAATAATCTACACGTAAAGGTAGCTTTGTAATCAGCACTCTTGGTAATGGGAGGCATTTGCCATTTTGCAGATATTTCCTACCACTGCTTCAGGGCTCACATCCCCAGAATGCCATAACATTTATGGTTAATAGGAAGAAGAGGCAGAGAAATTCTCACATGCAATGAAATCCATGCAGTATTCATGGAATAAATCATGGAAATATCTTAGAACATACTTTATTTATAAAGTATATAAGTAAAAAGATTTTATCTCTCCTAGGATTTATAACTGAAATAGTTCCATCACGCTAGAATAGGTAATTAAATAGAGTAGCTATAGTTAGCCACTGTATTGCTACATAATTATTAAATTTTATATTAACCCTGTTTGTCTACATGTTTTCTTTGTGTGTACAAAAAAAGATGATTATGAACCGAGTAGCTATCAGGACAGAAGAATACATTTTGCACACATGAATATTATCAAGGGTATAGGATTTTTTCTATATGTATAAAATAATTTAATATTTAACAATTATAGTTATGTTTAATAATTATAGCTATCAGTTATTATAGCTATATTTAATAATTGTAGCCATCAATTATTAAACGTTATTATTTTGACATCACGCAGGTGCGCATATTCACACACACTCATTCATATCCCCCTTGCAGATGGCTTGAAGGCTCTTCTCTCTCAAGTCCAAAAATGGAAGCAAAGGCAGCAAATGTCTGGAACAGCTTTAATGAAACTTCAATGAGAGAACAGTGCATGGCTTGCAGGTTTTAAAGCTCTACCCCATGTGTTCTCATCTTGGAATAAGTCATTTTTACAGTCCCATACCACGTCTGACAAAGGCCAGATTCTATGTGGAAATCATGTGCTTCCTAAAGCTTCACATGAAAATGCACCATTCTTTTCAACAGAATTTGACATTTCTGGTCAAATGGAAGGGAAATACCACAGGCAGGGCTAGCAGTAACCTGCCACTGTCCCATTCTTGTAATGCTGGTTTTTTTCCTCCTTATTTGAGCTCAGCTAGGGTGTTAATCACTTTGGTATGTGTATGTGCATGCTGAATCTTAGTCAATGTGGCCAACAACTGACTCTTTTTCTCAAATTTTTCAATTCTCTACTGTGCTGTGTTTCTACTCTAGATGCAGGAATACATCAGAGGTTGCTAGGAAGTTTTTCCTGGTGTTCAAAGAACTGCAACTGAGTTTCATTAAAAAAAAAAGGAAGCAGGTGTAAAATTATTTAAATAAAAAGTAGCCTCTAAATTGTTGACGTCTATTTTTTCTGGAGTACATACACAGGTACCTTTAAAACTATAAGAATTATAGTTTACATTTGCTAATTGTATTTATCTGTGGATGATTCTACATTACATAAACAATTCAAACCTCAAAGATAAACGTTTAAAAAACACATAAGAATAGTAAAACAAAAGAATAGAAAATTTTTAAAAATCAGAATGTGTGGACTTTCAGTTTTATCTCCTATGTGTGAAAGCTTGGACTTCGTTATTCCTGTTCTTATGAGGAAAAACAGGACAAAGTGAAAATCAATGAATTTTATTGGATGCATCAGAGAATAGAAGTTATAGGATAAAGCACCACCTCATCCAGCAGACGCAGCTGAGATCTGCTTAGCTGGAGTAATAAGTGAATACAGCAAGGTTACAGGATACCAGGGCAATATAAAAAGTCCATGGCTTTCTCATTCATGACAGACAAGGATTTATAATTAAAATTAAATAAAATTTATAATTTACAATAACATCCAATAAATGATATACTTAAATATAAATCTAACAATATATGCACAGGATTTGTATGTTGAAAACTATAAAACATTGATAAAAATCAAAGATCTCAATAAATGGGCAGTATTTCATGTTCATGCATTAGAAGACATAACATTGTTGAGATCTCAGTTTCTTTCAACCTACTTTATAGATTCAGTGAAACCTCAAAAAGAAAATCATGGGAAGCTATTTTGTAGATGGAGACAAACTGATTCTAAATTTCATACAAATGGCACAAGACCTGGAAAAGCAAATACAGTAGTAAAGAAGAATAAGTAGAAAGTCAAAAGATGTGTCCTATTAGCATTCATGATTTACTATAAAGCTACAGTAATCAAGACAGCATGATATTAGCCAATCAATAAACACCTAGATCAATGGAACAGAATAGAGAAGACCGATATCATTGGTATGAGTTCATTTTCATGCTGCTGACAAAGACTGGGCAATCCATAAAGAAAAAGAGGTTCAACAGACTCGCAGTTTCACATAGCTAGGGAGACCCACAATCCTGGTGGAAGGCAAAAGGCACGTCCCACATGGAGGCAGACAAAAGAGAAAATGGGAACCAAGTGAAAGAGGTGTACCCTTATAAAACCATCAGATTTCATGAGACTTATTCACTACCACAAGAACTGTACAGGGGAATCCTCACCCATGATTCAATTACTTCCCTGGGTCCCTCCCACAATACGTGGGAATCATGGGAACTGCAATTCAAGATGAGATTTGGGTGGGAACACAAACAAATCATATTATTATTGTACAGAAATACTTTCATTTAATCTTTGACGAAAGGGCCAAAAAGATTGAAAGAAAAAGAGAATACTTTTTTCATCAAATGATTCTGGATTAATTGAACATCCATATACAAAAATAAATAAATAAACAAACTTAGAAAAAAACCTTATACCTTACACAAAATTAAATCAAAATGGATCACAAATGTATGTAAAATATAAACTATGACATTTCTAGACAAAAACATAATAGAAAAATCTGTCTGACCTAGGATTTGGTGATGAGTTTTTAAATATAACACCAATAGCACAATCAATTAAAAAGAATAGACATGTTGGACTTTAGTTAAAATTAAAAACTTATGTTTTATAAAATAAATTGTTAAAAGAATAAAAAGACAATCCACAGACTAAAAGGAGATATTTGCAAAACACACATCTAATAAATGATTTATATATAAAATATACAAAGACATTTTAAAACTCACCAAAAAGAAAACAACATAATTAAAATAATTGTTGACAATGATATGGAGTAATGGGAACTGTGATCCACTGCTGATCAGAACTCAAAATGGCACAACTTCTTTAGAAGATAATTTGCCAGTTTCTTAACAAGGAAAAATATAGTATTCTCATATAATCCAGCCATCAGGTTACCAGGTGTTTAACCACCTTATTTGAACACTTATATCCAAACAAAGAGTGGCATGCATATTTATACATGTAGCAACTTTATTTATAATTGTCCCAAACTGGAAACAATCAAGATGCCTTTCAATAGTGAACGAATAAATAAACCGTGGTATATCCTTGTGATGAAATATTATTCAGTGATTTAAAAATGGGCTATCAACATACACAAAGACATGGATGACTCCTAAATGCATATTACTAAATGAAGGCAGTCAGTCTGTGAAAGCTACATACCCTTGAGTCCATTTACATGATACTCTGTGAAGAGCAAAACTTCAGAGCCAGTAAGCCATCAGTAATTTCTAGGAGAGGGGAAGGTTGACTGGGTGAATCACAAGGGCTTGTTTTCGGGCTGTAAAATTATTCCGTATGATACTGTAATGGTGGATATATGACACTATGAGTTTGTCAAAACCTTGGAGAAATGGTTAATCCTGGAGCTACATAAGGTAATATACAAGATAAGCCTGGAACATTTTGACATTTCAGAAAGTAAGAAAGTGCTAAACGAAGTTGCAATAATGTCAAAAGCACACAGCAGCTACTTAAAGTGTCAGATGACCAAAAGCTGGAACAATTGCAGCAAAAATAAAAAAAAAAAATTTGATTATAACCCAAAGTACAAGAGAAATATCCATGAGTTCTTACTGATAGAGCTGAAGTACTGTGTAAAAACAGGGAAAAATTAACTTTACAGTGGAGGATCCTGAGAAATACTACCTCAACCAGGTATCAATGTTAACATCAATAGTAAGTTGTAAGTCACGTCGATAGTATAAACTCTTGATATGCTGTGATGAGAATGTATTTTACCTTTGTGACAGTCCATCCCCACAACCCCTAAGTCCAGTCTAATCATGGTAAAAAAAATTAGAAAAATTATAAGAAAGGAACATTTTACAAAAGATCTGACCAGCACTCCTCAAAACTGTGAAGGTCATTAAAAATAAGAAAAGTCTAAGAAAGTGTCATAGCCAAGAAGAGCTCAAAGAGACAAGATTAGTGAAAGTTCTGTGGCATCCTGGATGGAATGGAATTCTGGAGCAGGCAAAAATATAGAAGCAGGCTAAATACCTATTACATTTATTACATATATATTTTATGTATACTGTATATAAATATATATAATATATATTTGCTACAAAGTTAATAATGAGAGCAAAACTTTAGAGCTAGTAAACAATTCAGTGATTTCTAGGGGAGGGGAAGGAACATATAAAATACATATATATAATATACATATTTTAAAATGTGTGTGTGTGTGTGTATATAACATATATGGAGATATATGGAGCATTCTGTAATCTCTTTTTTTTTTTTTTTTTTTTTTGAGACGGAGTCTCGCTCTGTGGCCCAGGCTGGAGTGCAGTGGCCGGATCTCAGCTCACTGCAAGCTACGCCTCCCGGGTTCCCGCCATTCTCCTGCCTCAGCCTCCGGAGTAGCTGGGACTACAGGCGCCCGCCACCTCGCCCGGCTAGTTTTTTGTATTTTTTAGTAGAGACGGGGTTTCACCGTGTTAGCCAGGATGGTCTCGATCTCCTGACCTCATGATCCGCCCGTCTCGGCCTCCCAAAGTGCTGGGATTACAGGCTTGAGCCACCGCGCCCGGCGCATTCTGTAATCTCTGTGTGATTTTTTGTTAATTTAAAACTATTCTAACAATAATGTTTATTTTATAAAGTCAGAATAAAAATAAAAATCCAGAAAGTGGTATAACTGTGAAATGGGACATTTATTAAGAAAAGGAACAAAATAATTAGATTTTTTAGTAAGTTTTTTCTCATTATTCTGCTTATAGATAGTCATAAGTATTCAGTCAGGGTATATAAAATATTGAGGCATATAAGGAGTATCTATATTGAGCAAATAATTTTTATTTATTTGCAGCAACATACTGAGTCAAACATAATTCATTTTCATAATACATACATTGGACTTTGCAGTCCAAGTGATTCTGATATTTCTCGAGTCTGCCCTTCATATTTTCCTGTTTCATGAACTAATGTGGTTATATTCTGAATGGAGGATCATAGCTTCAAACAGCAGAGTGGTGAGGTAGAAGAATGGGGGACTGAAAAGTTCCAGTCCCCGTAACGTGTTAGTTACTAAATTGCTGTGGCCTAAAATTTTGCATGTAAAGTAGTATATGGCTATCCTTATATGTATGTTTAATTGATAGAATGAAAGGATCTACTTCCCCAAGTGGTTTAATTCATAAAGCAATTCCTTTGCAAGAATGTGGAGAGACATGAGTGTCCTAGGTATTCAATAATAGATTTCAAAAGTTGTCCTTGCAATTAATGTTTTATTATCAGTAAAACTTGAAAGATAACTAGAGCTAACAAAAAGGCAGTCACTGCAAAAATTACTGAACTTAGCTTCACTTTTATAGTGTTTTTTCTAGAGGTGGCTGGGTTCAAGAATAAGGTTAGTGTATTCTTATATTTTAGCTTATTACCTCTTTTTTATTTTAACAAATGAAAATAGGCTTTATTCTTGGCAGCCTTCAGAAAAGGAAATATTTTCCTCTCTCTTCTAATTGCTTTTTCAGGATTCAAAAAATAAATAAATACTTGCTTACACAGTTCAAACATGAGAAGTATTTCTTCCTCTTGAAAATGCCTACTTTACATCAGCTCTGAATTGGTACTTGTCCTCGAATGAGTTTCTTGATCATTCTGAAGGTCTGACCTTGTATCAAAAGAAAATCATGCTCATTTCACAAAACCTTTCAAGACGGTGATTTTGAAGGGTGTATTAGTAACAGTTATGGCAAAGTTAGATTCCTACACGTGGAAGAGATGAGTTTCTACTCACCTCCCCTAATTAACTGGTATGGTCATCACCCTCAAAAACCTACACCTAGGATATATGATGGACCAAACTTTTTTTCCCCTTCTCCTACTGCTTTGTCTGCTTCTACTATAGAGATTGTGGAGGCAAAAACCTTCAGTTCCCCTCCTTTCTTACTGCTGGAAATGATTTCTTCTGGGCAGTGATATGTACGTCAAAGTCTCCCAATGTCACTCCTCTCTTCCTTGACTTTCCGTCCTGAAGGTGCTAAATCCACTGTAGGAAGTTACAAAGGGTCTGGATTCTTGGTGTTCTTCTCCACAAATGCGGATGTTTTGCACAAGACACATTATTTCTGTTTAAGCCACTGCAGTAACATTTTCTGTTCTGAGTAGCTGAACCTAGTCCTAAATGCTGTAATAAATATGGAGACAGCAAAAGCAGCTGATGTCTTTTAAATGGCTAACACTCTATAGGTCCACAGGAATAATATCCAAGACACCGCAGGAAACTGTCATTGATAATATTGAAGTGCTTAAACAGTATTGAAAGAATTCTTTGAATGCATTAATTCAGTAATTCTGAAAGAATCCCTGTGTGAAAGGTAATATTCTCATTCCCACTTTTTTCTTGAGCAGACTGAATTTAACAAATGTTTCAGCGATCTGTAAATATACAACTGTGCTCACACAGCTGGTAAGTAAAGGACCTTAATTTATAACCTCATCTGATTCAGAGGCTAAACTACTACCACTTTCCTACTTCTGGCCTTCTTGTGATATGACATGTTAACCCTCTTTATTATTTAATAAATTTTTATGGGAGTCTAATCACATTATAACATATATACATAAAATTGGGAACTAATAAATTATCTAGTATAGAAGATAGAATCAGATTAGAAATATGTTGTAGGACAGCAAGTCATATATTCACTCAATAAATACATGTTATTTAAATTAAATTAAATTAAAATTGTTTAATATATGCCAACTACATAATATTCAGCAGAAATATAATAAGTAGAATTAGACATGGTCCTGCCCTCTTGAAATTAACTGTGCAACGGTAGAGAAAAAAAATGAATCACAAAATTCGATGTAAGATTACACTTTTTTCTTTTTTTGAGACAGAGTCTCTCTCTGTTGCCCAGACTGGAGTGCAGTGATGCAATCTCAGCTCAGCTCACTGCAACCTCTGCCTCCCAGGTTCAAGCAATTCTCCTGTCTCAACCTCCTGAATAGCTGGGATTACAGGCATGTGCTACCAGGCCCGGCTAATTTTTATATTTTTAGTAGAGATGGAGTTTCACCATATAGGCCAGGCTGGTCTGGAACTCCTGACCTCGTGATCGGCCCACCGTAGCCTCCCAAAGTACTGGGATTACAGGTGTGAGCCACCACATCCGGCCAAGATCACAATGTTTTTTAAGTGCTATCAGGGGAGGAGTATAATTTGGTCTTCCTGAACAGTCAAGGAAAAGGCTCTGACAAAATAAAAACTAGATAAACTTGGATAATCATAGGTGTGAACCAGGCAGCAAAGTAGGAGATTTAAGAGAAAAATATTGAAAGTAAAAATAAATAAATAAACACTTCTAAGATGCAGTGATGAGAAGTTGAGAAACCTATGAAGAAATTAAGGAAGCTTGAACCAGAAAGTGAGGGGAATCCTAGTTCATCATAATATTGAAGAGAGGAAGGTAGGGTAAATAGCAGCATTGTAAGAGAGCCTTGTATGCCAGATAGAGGGCCTGGGTCTCTATCCTGACAGCAGCCGGGTATCATAGATTTTGGTCTTTATCCTAAGAGAGGTGACGTGTTATAAGGTTTGGGTCTTTATTGTAACAGGAGGGAGGATCATAGTGTTGGGGTCTCTATCATAAAAACAGTGGAGAATAATAAAGTTTAAGTCCCTATCCTAAGAGCAATGGGGCTTCATAGGGTTTTGGTCTTTATCTCAAGAGCAATAGGAAATCATTAAGGATTTCTAATAGTAGAATACATTATCCTATCTGTCACTCTGGGTGAAATATGGACAAAATTGGAGGGATAAGAAGATGCTTGATGTGGTGAAAACAATAAGAAAAACACATGGTATTGGTTTAGTCTAGGTGATATGGTCCAGATGAAATGGTGATGGTAGTGTCACGGTATGGACGGACGTGGTTAACTTAGAAGCAGATATAGGTAAGAGATATTTAGAAAGTAAAATCAGCAGAGATTGGTAATAAACATGTAATGGCAGGTGAAAGTATAGGGAGATAAAGTATCATGTATTAGTCTTAGATTTCTGGTGTAAACAATTCAACAGAAAGTGGGATCATTGCCAGAAGCAGTGAACACCCCAAGAGAAGGAAAGAGGTTTGGAAAAGAAAATCATGAATTCCTTTTTGGACACAGTGAATTGAGAGGCCTTTAAGACATCCAGCTGAAATGTCACAGAGCAATTTTTGATAGGGTTAGTGTCAGTGCGGAGTTCTCGGTTGAAAAAAAACAGATTTCTGAGAACTGATTTCAACGTCTTACTGGTTCTCTCGTTAAACTGATGAGTTAAATGACATTTGACATATGTTTGTTTGATATTTCCATGAAAATTGTGATTTTACCTGTTTGAATGTTACATGTTAATGGGTTTAGAGGTATATAATCTACCAAAATGTCCAGTTCATCAACTTAGAGCCAGGTAAACTGTGGGGCTGAAGAAATGGACCTCCTGAATTGCTTAAGCCCATGAACAATTTTCCTGCCTCCCAGAGAGGGTATCAAATGGCAATAGATATTTAACCTTGTTCACTCTGTTTCTTTAACTGTGTTTCCTACTAACTTTATGTTTTGTTTTGTTGCTGGGTAAGACATGGCTGATGGCTTATTTTCCACTGGAGGAAGCAATTAGGAATGTGCCTTTGTGACCTGCCAGTTCGATGATCGCTGTAGGTCTACTGTCTGTTGAATGAAAGAAGACATAATCTGGCTTATTATTCTTATTGTCTATTTTGTTTTACTTGTGAGCTCAAATCAATTAAGAATTTTATGCACTTGGGAAACCGAACTTCTCTTTGAGATCTCAGCCATCAAACTTTTGCATCTTTGTGTGTATTATTGATTTGTGGCTGAAGTGGTAGGTGTCATACTGTGAGCTCTCTAACACGTTTGTGGCTCTGTAATTATGAAAGATCTTGACCTCAGTTAGTGGATATAAATGTTCCTATCTCTTTAAATTAAAGAGGCACTAGTCTGACTGGCTTTTAAAGATAAATACACATATAAATCCAATTTTTCCAAATTCAAAAAAATAGAAAAATAAACTAACATTTTAAATATACTAGATTAAAATTTATCATCTTTAATAGTGTACTGTATACTTAAAATTTGCTAAGAGGATAGATATTAAGAGTTTTCACCACAAATACACAAAGATAACCATGATATGGGAAAGATACATTCACTAAGTTGTTTGTGTTTATCACATCACAATGCATGCTTGTCTCAACATCAAGTTGTACATTAAATATTTGGTTTGTGTAAAAGTAATTGCTGTTTTGCATCAACCCAATACATACATTTTTTACATGTTAATTATAAACCAATAAAGTTAGAAAACATTAAAATGTTCTTATAAAATTTTTAGTTCAGAAGTATGTTTAAATTCCAAGTGTATCTAGTTCCATTATTAGGCAAATTATATAAATAATTTCATTTATTAAAAAGTCTATGTTTTTCTGTTATAGGCACACTAAACATAATTTGACCTATAATTCACTTTATTTTGGTTGCTTTTCTCATGATGATAAGAGTCAAACTGCAATTTCTGGGTTTATAGTGGTCTATCGATCATAATAACTAACATTATTTCTGAACCATGCTTAAAATATGAAAAATTACATTAAATTAAATTATTATTATGATAAACATTTTCTATCAATAGTAATTACGTGCTGTAGTGTGACAGCTTTAACTTAGTTTCTAACTTCTTTAGGTTACTTAAGACCTTGACTGATGTTAAATACCCTGAAAATTGGAGAATTCTTAGAAAACAAAATAATTTCTAATGAATGTATAACAGTTGAGTCCTTGACTACTAAATATAAATTTAAGTTTACATACTTGTGCTTGTTATTTTTATATGCTGTCCAGAAGACTATCTCTTGGGCTACATCCATATCAATAAGTGTATTTATTTCTGCCATGGCAAGCAGAGGTAGAGGATGGATGACACGGCCACCAGATATGTTTCCTGAGACGTTTGGTAATACAGCAAACACCATATAACATCAGTTCTTAATTATTCCCCCATTAACCCAGTTTTTTCTGTGAAATAAGCTTAATCAAATGGGCTGTTGAGACTCTACTAAGGATAATAGAGTCAGGGAAACACAAGTGCGTATATTTTTGTCTTTCAAGGAAAAGAATTAGTTTTGTCTTTTAGGAAAGTGACAGATCTTTCCAGAATATGAAAGAGCATAGTGAAAAACAAAACCTAGAAATTGAATTTTGTCTTTGTTAATAATATATGAATCTATAACAAAACTAAAATGTTTTGTATTTTGACATATTTCACTCGGTTTCTGATGTGCTTGTTACCTTGGATTATTGATGTGTGACTTGCCTACAATGTAAAAAGTCATTTTTTAATCTTTTGTGTAATCAAAATTCTGATAATAGGTAATAGAGATTCTGTATCCCACTTGTATAATTTTCTGTGTTTACTTTAATACATCTTTGATTACTAAAAATAAAACATTTTCTTGCTTTGGAAAGAGCTAAGAATATAATTGTGAAAACTTCTAAGTTTACTTTAAAATATTTTGATGTTATTTTGATGAATTAACCAACCATTGTTTTTTAGGTATTCATGATCTTATCCTAAACAAATGCCCAAATCTCCACCAACAATTATTTAGAGTTTGGCTGTCTAAGATTGTATCCTAAATTAAGAAAAACAAATAAAATGTCTACATCTCTTGAGATTTCATAAAAATGTATTCTGTCATGTTACGAAAAGAGCAATGCTACAAATAATTATGTTTTGTGAGGTGGCCTATATTTCTTAAATTACCTCGACACTATGGTGAGAGCTGCATAGCAAGCATTATTCAATTCGGAAAGATCCTCAGGCATTGCTAGATAAAATTTAAATAGAAAAATATAATTGTATTAGTCTCTTTGGCTGCCGTAATAAAATACTACTGTCTGGGTGGCTTGAAGAACAGAAACCTATTTTCTTACAGTTCTAGGGGCTGGAAATCCAAGACCATGGTGCCGGCAAGGTGGGTTTCTGGTGAGGTCTCTCTCCTTGATTTGCAGACGGCCATCTTCTCACTGTGTCCTCACATTGCCTTTTCTTTTTTTGGGGCGGGGGGAGGGGTGTAAAATATTTTTATTTCCTTCTTTTTTATTTATTTATTTTATACTTGAAGTTCTAGGGTACATGTGCACAATGCGCAGGTTTGTTACATATGTATACATGTGACATGTTGGTGTGCTGCACCCATTAACTCGTCATTTACATTAGGTATATCTCCTAATGCTATCCCTCCCCCCTCCCCACACCCCATGACAGGCCCCAGTGTGTGATGTTCCCCATCATGTGTCCAAGTGATCTCATTGTTCAGTTCCCACCTATGAGTGAGAACATGCAGTGTTTGGTTTTCTGTTCTTGCGATCGTTTGCTCAGAATGATGGTTTCTAGCTTCATCCATGTCCCTACAAAGGACACGAACTCATCCTTTTTTATAGCTGCATAGTATTCCATGGTGTATATCACATTGCCTTTTCTTGTTTAATAAATGAAATTGTGTCCTTGAAGTTCATGCATTGAATTCCTAACCATGAATAGGGTTCTATTTGGAGATAAGGGCTTTGTGGAGGTAATGAAGTTTGAATGAGATAGAGAATTCCTCTCTTCTCCATTCTGATATCATTGGTGATTATAATAAATTGGCCAGAGCCATTCAGTCTTTGTCATCTACAGGTAGTTTCTCTTTACTCTCATGTTGGATACTGATGTAAGATTCATGTGTCTTCAGTAAAAGTGGGCTCTTAGAGCCTTGTGGAAATGTTTGTACCAGCAACTTTAACTTTTTATACTTCCAGAATTGTCTCTTGTGTACAAGCTACTAAGCTGATATTACTTAACCAACTCTCAGATGGCAACCATCCACTTAGTCAGGCTTTCCAGGACACTTTATGATCCAGAAAGAGACCTTCCTCCTTTTCATCTTTTTCTTTTTCTTTTTTTTTTTTTTTTTTTTTTGAGATGGAGTCACTCTGTTGCTCAGGCTAGAGTACAGTGGTGTGATCTTGGCTCACTGCAGCCTCTGCCTCCTGGGTTCAAGCAATTCTCCTGTTTCAGCCTCCCCAGTAGCTGGGACTACAAGCACCTGCCACCATGCCTGGCTAATGTTTGTATTTTTAGTAGAGATGGGGTTTCACCATATTGGTCAGGCTGGTTTTGAACTCCCGAACTTAGGTGATCTGCCTACCTCAGCCTCTCAGAGTGCTGGGATTACAGGCGTGAGCCACTGTACCCAGCCTAGACCTTCCTCTTAAAAGCAGGGTTCCTGAGAATAGGAACTAATTACATAGGTGAGAGGAAAATGCAAGTATTGTAGAATACCATAAACATTGTTTTTAGTTTGAACAGATAAATATCAAAGTGCTTTCTTCTTAAGATTTAAAGCAAATCTTACCCTCAATTTCATAAACTCTGCTCTTCATGATGAAATGAAACATTTAAGAAATGTATCTGATTCTCACTGACTCCCCAGAAGTCAGTAAGTTTACTAAATTTCCTAATGTTTTATGAAACTGCTGTATAGATAGTTGAATAGGTGCACTGGGTATCTGTCTTGCTTTTCATTAGAATATAATTGGGCAATTTGATTCTACACTCAAGACCTTACTTGGTATCATATTTGAAAATAATTCTCATTTAATCAGATCTGACAAGCCCACTTTTAAAAAACAAGTTTGACATTCTGTCTGGAGTAAAAGCCTCAAAGCCTCCCCAGGAAAAGCACCCAAGCACCTGGCTCAGAAGGTCTCAGGATCAAAGGCAGTAACAAAGTCTCTTCTTGGTGCCGGATGTGCCTCGGCCAATTTAAAGAATTCATCTGAATGTAGGAAATGCAGGTGAAATCTGTTGGAGAAAGCTTCTTGTGGTCAGTGTCCTGGTCTTAGAACATGTTGTGGTTTGGCTCTGTGTCCTCACTCAAATCTCATCTCGAACTGTAATCCCCATGTGTTGGGAAAGGGGCCTGGTGGGAGGTGACTGAATCATGGAGGCAGACTTCCCCCTTGTTATTCTTGTGATAGTGAGTGAGTTCTCAAGAGATCCGGTTGTTTGAAAATGCGTGGCACTTGCCCCTTTGTTCACTCGCTCTGTCTCCTGCTCCACCATGCTTGCTTCCCCTTGGCCTTCCCACATGATTGTAAGTTTCCTGAGACCCCCCCCCAAGTCATGCTTCCTGTTAAGCCCAAAGAACCGTGAGTCAATTAAACCTCTATTCTTCATAAATTACCCAGTCTCAGGTAGTTCTTTATAGCAGTGTGAAAACGAACTAATACAGAATAGCAAATAATAAGGATTTTTAGAAGACCAATCTAAGATTCCTTGTGAAAACTCCTAATCATAAGTTTACTCTCCGGCCTTAGTAGTTGCTTAATAATTCATTGATTTAGAACTACAGAATAAACTCAAAGATGCCCATATGGTTAATTTAAATTCTTTTGCACCTATGTAAATATCAGGTCAAACCTTATGGGCATCCTTGGCCTGTTTGAGATTAGGAATCTTCTTTCAAGATTACTTTTATTTCTAGTGGAGAAACTGTCAGGAAATGGGCAAAAGAAATTACTAGGTGTCCTTGCAGTGAAATGCTGGAAATTATTTTAGCAGGATCTCTGGGTGATTATCTGATTTGATAGGAATGTACATTTTGGGTTATTTCTTATGCTATTTTACAATTCTGTAGAGTTAGAGCTTAAATTGTAAAATAAAATAAAATAAAATAAATTTTTAAAAAACACAGTAATACTAATGTTTCCTTCCACAGGCATGCAAATAATTACTGTTATTTGAAAGTAAATGGAGGCACAATTAAAAAAAAAAGTTTTTTTGAGCAAGTGATTCATGAATTGGGCACCTCCAAAGTAGGCTTCACTGAGGAAAGAGAAAGAGGAGGCTTTTATAGAACAACACAGAAGTAAATCAGAGAAAGCATTTGGTTGGTTTCAATTATACAGTTGCCTTATTTGATCTATCCCATTGGAAAGTCCCCAGTTATAGGATTATAAGTGAGTAGACTGCTTCTGACTGGTTAAGCTTAAGTTCTGTTTTGAATACAGGCATTTACAAGAAATAGCTCAAGCTGAGTTTCACCTATGTTTGCAAATCAAATAAAGTCGAGGTCACTTATGACGCCTGACTAGTGTTGTTTGCTCAGGGGTTCTTCAGGCCTGGTCTCCTCTTTTTAGCACATTTCATAGCAATACAAATGCATCCTGTGCCCTGGAGAATGCACATATCTGTATATCAAATTCTCATTTAAACCAGTTGCAACATTTTACTTCTCTCGTTAATACACCTCCAAGGAGACAAAGCAGGAAGAGTCAGAAGCATGGAAGGAAAACAAGCAGGTTGTGGTATTAAAGTCTCCAAAGTGAGGGGTGCTTCAAGAACGATACAGGGTTCACTGCTTAACTAGTTCTTTGTGCTCATGAACGGGAAAGTAGGATGAGGAGAGAAAATCACCAAGAGAACTGTTCAGGGAAGCGACGGGGCAGCGGAGAGTGGTGCATTTGAGGAGAGACCAAAGAAAATGCTAGCAACCAGTATGGACAGCAGTGGTGTAATAAAAATTGTACTTCATCTTTTTCCCCTGTTCTTGGCACAGAGCTACCAAAACCCTTGGGACTGGCAGAAATGGAAGTGCCTTCCGTAACTCATAACAAGCCCCTTTCTACTACACCTGTGTTTATGTCAGTGAGGTAACCTAGGGTGGGGCCTTTACACAGCTTCAGGATAGGGCTGGTCACCCCAAAGACCAAATGCTGATTAGGGGTTGGAAATCTTCAGCTATACCCCCCAACCCCCAGGGAAAGGACAGTGTTAGAGACCGCGTTATAAAAACTCGTGAGCAAAGAGATTCAAGGAGCTTCCAAGCTGGCAAACACACAGATGTGCCAGGAGGGTGGTGCACCCAGAGAGGGTGTGGACACTCTCAGTCATTCCCTTGCCCCATACCCAGCCCGTCCTGTGCACCACTTCCATTTGACTGCTCCTGAATTGTCCTTTATCATAAACCAAAAAATCAGTAAGTGTAGTGTTCTCCTGAGTTCTATGAGTTGTTCTAAAACGTTGTCACATTTGGAGGGGTGGGAATGAGGGGCACCCTGTGTTTGTAGTGGGCCTGGCAGGAGACCAGGAAGACTGGCACTCTTTTTGTGGCTGGCATGTAATATGGGGGCAATCTGGTGGCACTGGGCCCTGATCCCGTGAGGTTTTCCCTAACTCTGGTTAGTTAGAATCGAATTGAACTGTTGTCCACACAGATGGTGTCACAGTATTAGTTGGTGTTCGGAAAAAAAAAAAAAAAGAAAGAAAAAATACAAAAGCTTTATGAGAAGTCTGGTTTTCACAAAGAGACAATGATACGGAAAGAGTGAAATCAGGATACACATATAAACCAATGACATCTTGTGTTTTCTATCCTTTTTAAAAGACTTTTATGGGTATTCTTTACTAGATCCTCACAAGAGTCCTGTAAGGCAGGGGGAGATGACATTCCTATTCCCATATTCCAGCAAAGAGCTGTCCCAGGAAGCCAATAGAGTTGTTCAAGCCCACATAACTATTTGGCAGTCGATCGGGAACATTAACCCTAATCTCCAGTTGATTGGAACGTTCTCTTTTGGCTCTAAAAGTATAAGACCTGAAAGCTCTCAATTTAAATTCAAAAATCAATTTAAAATATAGAATCAGAGAGATCCGCCTCAGCAGCTAGGGCTGTATTTGAAAGAGAAATAATGAAATCTCCTTTTTATGACACTGAGATCATCACCAAGTCCATATAAAATGACTCATTAGCTCCAGTGTGCACTGGTCTCAGCAGACCTCCCGGGGGGGATCTCTGCAAAGGGACATGGACAAAGTTGTCTGAAAGAGAGGAGAGGGTTGGAAGGGCAGGCCACCTGGACACACTGGCCCGGGGGAAGGACCACAGAACAAAAGAAAGCTCAGGGGATTCTAGTAATTGTATTTAAAAATGAAAAGGACTTGAAAAATAATATATTTGGTTTCTGTTGTTCTAGTGGGCAAAACATGGATCAATTGATTCAAATCAATATCAAAAAATATTTTCTGACAACCACAGATGTGCATTAGAGAAATGGACTGCCTAAGAGTTACTGAGGTCTTCATCCTGAGGATGCCTGTCAAGGTGACTTTGGTTGATAAAGTACAAGAAATAGCACAGCAGCTACTTCTGCATCTCTCGGGAATTGATATTAAAATCATTCCTAACTTTGGCAGCTCTGATTTAAAAAAAAAGTTATTTGGGACTTTAAGCATTGAAAACTAAGAAGTTTGGTGAATCATTCAACTTTGAATTCAGTAAATCAAATCCAGAAATATACCTCAGGAAGGTAAGGCACAGTTACACTAAACAATTTCCATTTTTGGTGAACGACAAAGGTACTTGCTGCAGTGAGTTTGATGGTTTATGCTACCATACAAGGTGGAACAGATTATGACACCTTTTGTTCTGCTTTCACACAGGTAGTTTTGTGGTGCTTCAGTTTGCACAGGTTTGGCTTTGTGTGTGAGTGTGAGCTGGAGTTTCAGTGGGGAAGGCAGGAGAGACAGAGGCAGCGGCCCAAGGCCTGTTTGACTTCAATAAACTTACTAAAATAGAAAAATATAATAGTCCTCTGGGGTAGTGGCAAAAAAATGCTTTATTCAAACATTGCCAATGCAATACCTTGTAAAGTACTTTTAATTTTTTAAAATCATACTTTAAAAAGTTTGAAGATAAGCTACTGATTGATTAAAATGCGAATGAAATTAAACTAAAAGAAAAAACTTTCAGGTACAGAGAATTAGGGGTGTTGTCTTCCACCAGGGATTGCAGATTCAAGGCCCCAGAAACCAGGCGGGGCCCATATCAGCAAATAGGGAGAGTTATACCCACTAAATTGCTTTATAGACTCATCATTGCCAACATGTTTTTAAATATTTCGATGTAGCTTCAAGTATATTATTTGATTAATAAACAGTTCAACTGAATATGGATTCAGAAAATGGCATTATATAAATTCTTATATCATTGTGTCCCAATAATCTCAGATTTAAATATGAATATATAGTATTTAAGTTTAAAATGCACTGTATAGTAAGACAGCCTTTCTCAAGAAATTAGAGATCAGTAGGTATGAAAATAATAAAATCAAATTTGTAAGAGATTACGAAGTACTTAATAAGTGTCAACACTAAAAAAAATGAACCAACTAAATGTTTATTACTAAAAGTTAAGTCGATAATGGCAGAGAAATCACATCCTTCTATTATTTTTGTGTGCTGTTTTCCTGTCACCGATCAGGATTTATCCATTTTTAACATGTTTATGGTCATTTTCAAAAAAAAATACTTTGCTAGTCAGTTATCTAAAGCTAATACCTGTCAAAGAGAATTGTGAATAACAAAATTATCTAAGAGAAAAGGGCTAACCTGACTGATTATTAATATAGTTTCTCAGTTCACTGGCAACATTGAAGACCAACATTTCATGCAATTGTCAGGAATTAGGCTCTCCCCTTTACTATCATTGAGTCACACTTGAAAGCTTAGCCAAATAAAGTGATATTTATGAAAAACTGTTTGGGAGATATAAAATTTACCCAGTCCTAGCTGTTTCCACACGATTCTTGGATGAAATCAGATCATCAGAGAGCTACATATCTGGACATCATTCAATGTCCTTCCACTTACCTTTTTCCAAAAAGCATTTTGCTAAGTTTGAGTTTGTAATGATGTCATTGCTTTGTCTGGAAGGATATTTTAAGAAATAGTTACAAGAAGATGTTTCTAAAGATGATATTCATAATGTCGCACAGTGTTCTCCTTAGGAGAGTAGATTTGAAAATTATTTTCTGTAGTATTTATAGCAGGACTCTTTCACCTCCCATTAAATGGCTTGCTTTCCACCCAGGGACTCTGATTTCAGTCACTGCATTTTCCAGTCTGCACTGCTGAATGTTTGGAGATGAACTTGAAGCTCCTTGTTTGGAAGGGCAGTGATGTCACAGACAAACTTTGTGGATTGAGTTTGCTCCTGGAGTCTTTTTTCTTTTTTTTAATTCATTTTCCCTTGCCTCATTTTTGTACTTCTTAAAGCATATTTTATCTTACTTTGTAAACTGTAACGCAAAGTGTTTTTTTTAGGAAAAGGCTAAATTAAAAGGCAGAAATACATCAAAGTAAGAATATGAAGGAGGACGAAAATTGTAAAGCCTAAATATGTGTGGTTTTGTTCTGTATTTTGGAATAGTGCTGTTTTCCCTGTGCTTGTTTTCTCTGTGAGTACTTTCCAATCAGTCACAACTTCAGTCACACCTAAAATTGCATTTGTGAAGCACTGGCAGTTTACCTGATTTAATTTCATCAATGGAAACAGTCAATCTCGATAATTCAGCCTCCTAATTTAACTTCGTCTACATTGATGAAATTAATTGACACATTGCCAAATTTGTCCCCTCCTTTTTCTTCCTTTGTTTTAGGAAATTCAAAAGAAAAGAGAAGGAAAGAAGAGAGAGATAGAGAGGAAAAACTTAGCTTTTCTCTTCAGGCTACAGATATCACTGAAGCACTTGGCAAATAGGATGCAGAGAATCTGTAAATTTACCGGCGTTTTTGCTATGGATTGTGGACATAGGCCACCTAGTTGAATTGTCACCATAATATGGTACAGTAGAAAAGAGTATAGACTCTGGGAACAAAACTCAGAGGGTCCCGTTCCCATCTCTGTATGTGTTCTATTAATTGCTCATAACTATTTGCTCTAAAGTGAAGAACATGTATAAAGTCATATAACATGGATACCATTAATCCAGTTTGAAGGGAGGTAAAACTCATGTTGAGGTAGGCATGTGGGGTTGTTTGAGATGGACAAAGACACAGAAAGCTGATGTGCCTTGAGATGTGGCACAAATTGATTTATCACTGTCAAGAAGGTTACTGTCAAATGTTGTGAAATTAAAAAAAAAAAAGACAAAAATAAGCAAATTTAAAAATAACTGAGCTTCTCATTCAGTGCAGGAGAACCTTTCAGGTTAACTGTTTTCATCTTTTTTAAAGTGGTTACAATTCCATAAATTGTAGATAACTGATTGCAGTTTAAATGGCACCTGCTCATAGAAATGCAAATGAATTCTGTCCCTGAAAATAACTACTAATTCCTGGACAATGACCCCAACCTCCATGGAAAAAGCCAGTTTTTCATCATTTTGTAAATTCATTTCAACATTCCTGATTTACCTACATATGTGTTTATTTTGAATTCTGAATTCTACCTTGAAGTGGGTGTAGCATCATACTCATTTCTTCATTAAAGAGTTAAATAAAATATTTGACATGCATTCATTTGATATTCATATGAGCATCATGATATTACCTTTTTAAAATAGTTACTCTTTAGTATCAATACATTTTGTTTTCAATAATGCTCCTCTTCATAATTCTTAAATATGTTTTTAGGGATATGTAATGGCATTACAGCAGAAATTCATTTCAACCATCACTTTGTAAGTAACTATGTTTTCTACGTAAGAGCATCTAGTTGTGAAGAGTCAAAGCATTTCATGATAGATGTATGTTATAAAATTACATCTTAAAACATAGCACTCAATGCTTCAATGGAATGCTGAATGGGACTTTTCGTCAATCCTATTTTATAGTCAGTGGCATTAAAGAAATTTTAAGGACTGAAGTCACGATGATTAGTGGCACATAAGTGCTCAAGAGAAGGCTTAAGGGAGAGTATACCTGGGCCGGAGAGCATGGGCATACGAACTCAGAGCTTCAGTGAAACAATTAATGTTTTCTTTAAAGGTGTTAGAGTGCACGTTCGGACACGGTGGCTCACGCCTGTAATCCCAGCACTTTGGGAGACTGAGACGGGTGGATCACGAAGTCAGGAGATCGAGACCATCCTGGCTAACATGGTGAAACCCCGTCTCTACTAAAAATACAAAAAATTAGCCTGGTGTTGTGGCGGGCGCCTGTAGTCCCAGCTTCTCGGGAGGCTGAGGCAGGAGAATGCCCTGAACCCGGGAGACAGAGCTTGCAGTGAGCTGAGATCGTGCCACTGCACTCCAGCCTGGTGACAGTGTGAGACTCTGTCTCAAAAAAATAAATAAAAAATAAAAAAAAGTGTTAGAGTACAAAGATCAGACTTCAGAAAAGATATATATATTGACATTCTGACCAAAAATGGACTTTATTTACCTTCTTGCCAATAGCGGCTATGGCCCATTTTCTGAATCATTATGAAGTTGTAAGGTGAAACATGTATCATTGCTCGTCGTAGCCTTCTTTTGGTTACCAGGGATGGCCATAATTTCATGTTTTGATTATTTGTACATATTCTGTATTTTCCCTTCATATCTTTGTTCATTTTAAAAATCAAGACTTAACTCTGTGTTATTCCTTGAGTACCTATCAAAAATCTAAGGCTTTATAACACTGAGTATGTATACTGCCCTCACATCAACAGTCTCTTGGTGATATTATTAGTTCTCTGTCGTAACTGCTGGAGATAGAGCACAGCTAATTTTCATTAAAAGAGTTTGGCAATCTCAATTGATTAGCTCCACATCTTCTTTTTAATAAACCCAAACTCTTTATTCCTCCTATCATCAAACTTGTCAAATAACCATCCTTCATGTCTTCACTTGCATTGATGCCCCAGCCCCTGCCATCTGATTTTTGTTAGCGCACCACTAAAATTTCTCTCGGGAAAAAGCCTTTCATGACCTTTCAAATACAATGTTATTTTTCTGTTCTTATGTTTAAACTCTACATGTTCAGATTCCATTGCCACAACTTTCCCTGGGTCCCTCATTACATCTTTTAAAAGTCATTGTCTCCCTTGGTTCCATCTTCAGCCCACAACTCTTCTTATGTTACTGCGGCAGGCTGGGGCTTGGCATAGAATATTCAGCACAACGTCACTGCTTTTTAACCAATGAGGAATATTTAATGAAGGTACTGTCTACAAAGGGACTGACAGGGTTTAGGGGAATCAACTGAGGATGGCTCAGAACTATAGAGCTAGCCTCATCATCCCTTGACCTGTAACAGCTAAGCAGACTGTATGAAGAGGTGCACCTGCTGCAGCTGTGGCCTTTGACTGAGAATGGCCCTCAACCTGCAGTCACCCCTTGACCCAGCAGAAAGGAAGCTGGGGCGGGGGGGGAGGAAACCTGTTTTCACCTTCCTAGGTCTCTGATTTTCTCTCTATGCCTCCTCTAGATGGTACTTACCAAAAACCTGAGGATGGAAGAATCTACTGGTGCAGTCCACCGGGCTCAGAGTGCTCTGGTGCCCAGGCTACATGAAAGGGCAGATCTGAAGGGCAAATAGAAGACAAGAGGAGGAAAAACCTGTACTCACTAGATGTTCTCATTCATCCTTATTCTCATCCATCCAACGACAACCCACACGATGATGATGTTGACACTAATTGTAGGCCAGCAGTTTCCAAAGCTGGAAGTTTCTTATACTCGCCTGAGGAGTCTTTTTTTATGGGAAAAAAAAAAAAAAAAAATCAGGTGCACATCCCCATAAATTTTAACTTAATCAATCTGCCGTTGGACCTGATATTTAGTCATTTTAAACAGAAAGTTTCCTAATGTGCAGTCAGAATTGAGAACCAGTTTTAGATTACATATCTGCATTACATTTCAAACTCGCATATGCTATTGCCTACTAAAAATCTCCACCTACATTTCCCATATGTATTTCAAGCTATATATGTACAAAATAAATGTTTTACTTTTCTCAAATGCATTTCCCCTGATATTCCTACATTTTAATCTTAGCCAGTGACAGTACTATCTAGCTAGGTTCTCAAGAGCAAAGCCAAAGATTCACAATGCTCTAACCATTGTTTGCTGTTCTCCGCATCCGCTAAATTCTTTCATACTCTTTGAGCTGTATTTCCCTCTTTTTTGGATGAATGAACTCCTAGTCTGCCACTGAAATGCATCTGTCATTTTGAAACTTTCACAACTACTCTTTTCACAACAACTCATAGGACATATTCAAACTTTTATTTCAAGGTATTTTATACACAAGCAATACTTTTACAAGTGTAACTAAATATCTCATTTACCCCACAGTAAGTTACGAAACAAATTTCAGCAGGTTAAAAATCACTGGCATTTAAAAAACTGGCATTAATGCCTATTGACATTAATGTTGAAATAAGGAAAATTGCTAAGTTTGAATCCATAAAAGTACTAAAAATTACTACTTTTACTTACTTTGTAGTATGTCATAATGTGATTATATGTACATCTTTTGTTATAGGTAAAAACACTTCTGCTGCTATACTTTTTGAAACGTCATTCTTCTCCACTGTGAGACAAGGAAAGAGAAGGGAAAGGTTGCTGTGGGAGCAAAGGAGCTGGGGAGGGGTCCATGGGCTCCCTGTCTCCCAGTGAATCCACCCAACATCCTTCACAGTTCACAATTACGCATTGGCCTGTGGGACATTAGTTCTCTCCTTTGCTTTCATTGTCACTATGAAAAAGAAAATGAAAATATAAACACCATTATAAAAAACGTATCAAGCCCCTTATGCATGTTCCACACACTGGTTTTCTGAAACAGGTGGGAGAGAACATGGCATCCTTCCTCTTTCACACTGAAATCCTGGCCAATTTCCCAGATCTCCACCGTAATCCAATATAGGACTAGAAGCCTTACATATATGTAGCAGTTTTTGAAACTAATACTTCAAATATACAAATTTCATGTATATTTATAAATATATTTATATATAATGTTATCAATAATGCATTATAATATAATTAAATATGTTAACATGTAAATAGTATTAATGGAAGGTTGCTCAGTGGGTGTAGAGTCTCAGTTTTGCAAGATAAAAATGTTCTAGAGATCTGTTCCACAGCAATATAAATATAGTGAACATGACTGAACTGTATACTTAAAAGTACTTAAGATAATAAATTTTGTATTCTGTATTTTATCATAACTAAAAATTAATTATCTAATTAATAAATTTTGAACATAAGACATATTAGCATACATTTTTTCAAAACATTTCTAAACCTGTTAATTATCAAATTCATTGCTCCAAGCATTTCTGTGTTTATCTTATATGTTTTGTTGTGTATATTTTAATATATTGTGTTATACTATGTTTTTATGTGTCTCTCTGTGTTCTCTCTTTTAGGACTTCACATCGATTTGTTGTGTCAGTAACTGTTTCTTGATTTTAGTAATCCCAACACTTAGTGCAGTGCAGGCTATGAAACTGACCCTCAAAAAATTCCTGGATTAAACGAAGAAATGAATGAATGAATCTGGTTAAAAATATCAATCAATCTGCCTTACAGACTTCTAGAAACATAGTTCCTAAAATAACTATGTGAGGTAATGCGTATGTTAATTAACTAAATTTAGCCATTCCACAATATATGTACATTTTAAAACATCATGTTGTGCAAGATAAATACATGCAATTTTATTTGTCAATTAAAAACAAATAAAACAAGTTGGCAAAAAGACGAAGCATAGCTCTTAACTGTTGGTTAATTTGACACAGTATCATTGTGATTTCAGCCATTATAAAGGTGTTATTAATAAAAATTACTATCCACAAACCCCAGGTGGGCCTAAAAAGACTGTTCCGTAATTAACAGATGTTCCCACAATGTCCTGTTGTTTATGAATGTAACTGTTTCTACAATTAAATACTGAACACACACTCCAGGCATTATTCCAGGTGATTTTACACATACTCTACTTGCTAATCTTTTTTTTTTTTTTTTTTAGATGGAGTGTTGCTCTGTCACTCAGGCTGGAGTGCAGTAGCATGATCTTGGCTCAGTGCAACCTCAGCCTCCCAGGTTCAAGTCGTTCTCCTACCTCAGCCTTCCAAGTAGCTGGGATTACAGGCGCACGCCACCATGCCTGGCTAATTTTTTTTGTATTTCTTTTGGTAGAGACTGAGTTTCACCATCTTGCCCAGGCTGGTTTCAAACTCCTGATCTTGTGATCCACCTGCAATTGCTTCCCAAAGTGCTGGGATTAAAGGCGTGAGCCACTGTGCTTGGCTGCTAATCTTTGTGTCAATCCTTAGAGGTAAGCATTCTCTTCCTCACTTTTCAATTGAGGAAATGTAGGCACAGAAAAGAAAAGTGATGTCCAAAGTCATACAATCAAGTGTGTCCTTGAAATTTTTATGTAAACATACAGAAAGTGCATAGTCACCTTGATGAATTTTTCAAAGTAAACCCATCAGTATAGCTAGAATTAGATCAGGAATTAAAACATCTTCGTCACCTAGAAACTTCCCTCCTGCACCAGCCTGGGTACACTAACCACTAAAGGTAACCACTGACTTTTCTCACTGTAGAATAGTTTTGCTTGTATTTGAAATTTGAATAAAAGTTCTCATAGAGAATGTAATCATATACAGTCTGGGTTTATCCACTCAAGGAGTTTTGAGTTTCATCCATGTTGCTGGGTATAGCAATAATCTAGTCATTTTGATTGTGGTCTAGAATTCCATTCTACGGATATAACAAAATTCATCAATTGTACTGTTGATTGACATTTGGGCTTTTCCCATTTGGAGCTATTCCAAATAATGCCACCATTAACACTTTGTACAAATCTAGGGTACACATATTTACAAATTTCTGCTGGAATGAAATCATAGGTTGTAAGAGATCTTGGAATTTAGTTCATTCATTTTTACTCAATTCCAGGGCTCTTTGATGAGTCTGTGGCATATCATTAGGTTTTACTAAATCCATTTAGTCATTTTGCCGTTCAACCATTTATTTATTGCATATATGTGTATGTGTATATATATGAATGTACATGTATATATATACATGTATACATGTATGTGTCCATATACATGTATATATTTGTATGTACATACATATGTGTGTGTGTGTGTGTGTGTGTGTGTGTATGTATACACACGGTTGGGGGAAGAAAGAGAGAAAAGATAATTTAAGTTTGTTATGCACCAGGCACTCATACTGTGCAGGTCCTGGTGACAGGATAAAAACCATCTGGAGCTTTTCCTTATCTTCATGGAATTACAATCCAATAGTTTGATTCATTACAGTTAACGTAGAGGAAAAAAATAAAAACAGATTAATATTTCTAAATTTCCTATGTACGTTCACAGAGTCAACTGAACCAGCTTCAATGAACTGAAATAACCAACAAAATTGATCACATTATAATGTCTTGCATTCATATAAGTTGAACTGTTTATTATATTTACTCCATGTTACTACACCCAAGACTAGCGTTTATGTCAGAATGGCTCCCAGGGGTAAATAATCTCTCAAAACCAAGAATCTGAGTATTGCAGATTGTCAATGATTTGTTTTTTCTTTAATGTCTTATGGAGGCTGCAAAACATATGTGGTAGAAAACCGACGCTTGCCAGAAGACTCACAATGACCAGATTTGATCACGGTTCTGTCACAGCCATTGTGCACCATCTTTCATTATCGGCTGGAACTTTCTGGGGCTGTTTCCAGTGTAAAAAGGGACTGATCCACATGAACACTAAGAGCTTTTCAAGCTCATGTACCTCACATTTTGGTTTATAGCTGGCAGTTCTGGCATTATTTTGAATTGTGGTGCAAAAAAATCCACTTTTAGGAAAACTATTTACAATACCTAATATAGTCCTTTAAGAGAACATGTGATTGGGTTCATTTTACAATACACTGCATGATATATTTAAAGTGCAATAAATTCTAGTCATTTTCTTTAGTGGGTAAAAAGCGGTATTTACCTTTTAGTTCATCTATTTAATATAGACAGTGAAGGTCTAGTGAACAATTTTCTAGGTTTTCTTACTAATCTGCTTCATTATTTTGTCCTCATTTAGTAAAAATTCCTCAACAAATGCTATAAACATTAAATGAACAAGGAAGACCAACCAAAAATTATAATATTAGCTATGACACACACATACACACACACTCACGAACAGTGTATCTAATTCTGTATCTTTAGCTCTCATAAAACAGGATTTTTTTCCTGCATAGTTTTTATTCCATCTTCACTCAATTAAAAAGCACATTTCTGAAGCATTTAGTGTGAGTTGCTATTTATGCCCGTCAATAACTCACATCATCTGCAAAAAATATGTTTGTATGCTTCCTACCCCCGTCAGAGATGAAAGGAAGGAACTGATGTGCTAAAATGGCTTCATGTGCCCAAATCATGCAAATTCTCTAAGCCATTTCCTAAGATTTGCAGATGTGTAAATTGCATCTTTTTTTTTAAAGAGTAGGTATACAATGGTATGAATCTCAAATCAGTTTTTGTTCCACCTCATAGTTCTTCAAATGATGAGAACTGATTTATTATTGAGGCATTGTCAAAACTCTGAATGGAGTGTAATCTTCCATTTTAACCTTTTATGAGGCAACTGGGTAAAAAAAAAATTACAGATGCAAACGATGTGTGTCAGTGTACGTATGCACACACACTTACATAATGTCAGCATATGTGTCACACTAATGGGGATTAGATCTCATGGAGCACCAGAGTGACTTGAGAAAAACCTCCGAATGGTGACACTAAAAAGGAAAAGGACTGCATTTAATAAAATCTGGACAACATGGCAAAATGTACACAGTGTCTGATACATAGAAAACCCTCAATAAAGTGTTTGTCTACTCCCATAAAATAGTGGGATCATTTTCTCTCTGAGCTTACAGCTATAGAATAAAGATGGGATGTTTTAAGTTGTTACATCCTTTGTGCCTATTTTATTGTATTCATTTTTATACAGAGTTAGTATAACCACTTTACCCATTTGAGAGGAAATTGCCTTTCCAAGACACCAGAGATGCATTTAATTCTATGTAAGAAACGTTATTCCAACTGATGTCCTCAAGTCTTGGAAACAAACTGTTAACTTTTTTTTTCAGTGAGTTTATGATAGTCTTTTAAAATCACATTAGTGTTTCTGCTAATGTGGAAATATGTATGTATATATACATCATATATATTATATATTATACATAAATTATAATGTTATAAATTATATATTATGTTATAATATATAAAGTTTTTATATAATTATATATAATATAATTATAAATATATATAAATTATATGTAATATATAATTTATAATATATAATTTTATACAACTATACATAATATATAATATATTCATTTATATGAATTTCTTTATAAATAAAGAAATTTTATTTACATATATAATTCCATCATTGTATATTGTATCATTATATAAATATCTCTATCTATCTATCTCTAATGCTTTGGGGTTTAAAAGCCGTGCCAGTGGAAAATAATAATAGCATCATGTCTGAATACAAGTATGATAAATGCTGTGTGTGGTTGTAATAAATGTGCAGATGGATATAGATAAACTCTGACTTCCAGTGGTCACCCTGGCTGATGCAAAAGACCATAAATCCTTTGTGTTTGTAAAGGAAGAATCAAAGTGCACTGAAATTTATTTGAACCCTTTTCAGGTTTTCCGAGTAGTTCTTTTATTCTTCTCCCAAATAGTCATTTACACTGTTTAGCAACTTTCTGAAGCATGAATAAAACTCGCAAAGCTAGTAAGAAGCACTGCAATTCTCTATCTCTAACTGGAAACAAGATTTGGGTTGAACCTATGACAGGGCACACTGAATGGCTTATATTTGGTGGGTCTTCTCTGCATTGTTTTCTGAAGGGTTTCTTAAGTTTCTCCAGGTGTGCCCCTGGCAGGGATCAGGAAGCAGGAGCAATGGACAGGCAACAGACACAGCTGAGGTGCACTGAACCTTCTCCAGATGGCTTCCGTCCTCTCCTCTGAGACACAGTGCAATAATACCTTATGGATAGAAAGTCTCTGAGGTAACTTCATGGAAGCTGAGTCCTCAGCGCTGGGGAAACCTGGGAAGAATGATGGAGAGAGGAGAGCAAGCAAAGAGAGAGGAGAAGGGAGGAACTGGAGAGTCCAAAGAAACGCTGAGGCTCTCCCTGTAACTTTTTGGCAATGGTTCTTGGGCAGCTCTCGATCCTAGAGTTTGAACTGTAAAAACTTCGGCATTAGGTGTAGAATGTAATTATCTCTTATGGAATGTAAATCAGAATATCAGTAATAAACTGAGTAGTTTTAAAATCACTCATTTTCTGCTTATTTCTGCTGCTATTTTGATATGGTTTGGCTGTGTCCCCACCCAAATCTCATCTTGAACTCTAACTCCCTCAGTTCCCATGTGTTGTGGAAGGAATCTGGTAAGAGGTAACTGAATCATGGGGTGGGTCTTTTCTGTGCTGTTCTTATGATAGTGACTATGTCTCATGAGATCTGATGGTTTTAACAAACAGGAGTTTCCCTGCACAAGTTCTCTCTCTTTGCCTGCTGCCATCCATGTAAGACATGACTTACTCATCCGTGCCTTCCACCATGATTGTGAGGCCTCCCCAGTCACGTGGAACTGTGAGTCTCTTAAACCTCTTTCTTTTTGTAAATTGCCCAGTCTCGGGTGTGTCTTTACTAGCACCATGAAAACAGACTAATACATATATCTACACCATTCCTCAGTATCTATCTCATAGCAGAGACTCAAAATATTTTTCTTTGAAAGATGTGAGTTTGAATTGAAAATCTAATATCTTTCCTAATAGTACCACCCATGTTGATCTAATTTGTGCTTTGATTAAACTATCAATAATATTCCAATGACATTTAGCTCTAAGAATACAGTAGTTCTCCCTTATCTGGACTTTCACTTTCTGTAGTTTCAATTACCTGTGGCACACTGTCTTTTCAAAATATTAAATGGAAAATTCTGTAAATAAAAAATTCCTAAGTTTTAAATTGTGCGCTGCTCTGAGTAACATGATAAAATCTCTGCTCTACCATTCAATTCTTCCCTTGACGTGAATCATCCCTTTTCCAGTGTCTCCATGCTGCAGACACAACCTGCTTATTAGGTCAATAGTAGGCTTCCCTGCATCATGATGCCTTTCTCATTCACCTCACTTCATCACATCACATAGGCATAGTATCTTCTCACATCATCAAAAAACGGTGAGTACAGTACAATAAGATATTTTGAAAGAAAGACCCCATCAGACAACTTTTATTACAGTATAGTGTTACAATTCTTCTATTTTATTGTTAGCTATTATTGTTTATCTCTAACTATGCCTAATTTATAAATTAAACTTTATCACACATGTGTATGTAGACGATGAAAACATAGTATGTGTAGGACTTGGTACTATTCATGGTTTCAGGCATCTACTGGGAGTCTTAGAATGCATCCCACTACGATAAGGGGGAATATATTCCCATGAGGGCAAGGGGGAGCATATTCCCACCAGGGCAAGGAGGATACTGTGTTGTGAACATCAACTATTGCAGGAAAGAAGAGAAAGCTTGGCCAGGCGCGGTGGCTCAGGCCTGTAATCCCAGCACTTTGGGAGGCCGAGACGGGCGGATCACGAGGTCAGGAGATCGAGACCATCCTGGCTAACACAGTGAAACCCCATCTCTACTAAAAAATACAAAAAACTAGCCAGGCGAGGTGGCGGGCGCTTGTAGTCCCAGCTACTCGGGAGGCTGAGGCAGGAGAATGGCATAAACCCGGGGGGGCGGAGCTTGTAGTGAGCCGAGATCCGGCCACTGCACTCCAGCCTGGGCGACAGAGCGAGACTCCATCTCAAAAAAAAAAAAAAAAAGAAAAGAAAGCTTTAATATGTTGTTGCTTTCAAATTCAGCAGGAATTTGACAAACAGTTTTTTTCTGCTAAATATTGCTGTTTAAGTTTTGGTCTTGAAAACAAAATCTTTCTTTACTAAAAATGCCAAAAATGCTAATTATCTCATTTATTCATTTAAAAAAATCCATCTTTCTCTATAGCATGTCAAATGCTTCTGAACTAACATGGAAATGTGGAGAAATCCCTTCCTAGAATTTCTCCTCAAAAGTGCAAACTTGCCTGCTCCTTCCCTCTTAGCCGTGGCATTCTTGGTTTCCAATTTATTCTCTCCTTCAAGTGCCCTATATTTATTCTTTCCCCAATTTATTCTCTCCATCCATTGTTCCTAGAGGGCAAATGGTCTCTGAGCACCAAACCATGGCCCTGCTCTCGGCCATCACCATTCTGGGCCATGGCTGAACAGTGAGTTCTTCATAGAAACAGTCTAGGATCTTATGGAAGCCAAAGAAGAAGATCTTCTTGAATTCCCAAGTTAATCTTATTCTTTTTAACTTCCCCTTACTGCCTTCATTGAGTCTTACTATTCCCAGATATGAGAAGCCCTAGAGTATAGTTTATCTGTGCTGGTTCACTCAATGAGTGCACCTGTGGTTTTATTATATGGTGGATGTTTCTATCCTATTTGGTTATTTGTCTACATGATAGTCTGCATGGATGACAGATTGTCACTTTGAATTCAACGTGTTCAAAATTGGATTCATTATCTTTCTCTAAAAGCTCGTTTCCTTTAAAATAATTCATTTCTATCTGAGGTATGCCATCATGACAGCTTTTGCAATAAACCTTGGAAACACAATTTCTCATCCTCTTTTTTTTTCATAATCTCATTCTAAAGTTTCAATGCTTTTCCTTCTAAAAATGATCATGTTGAGCCATTTCTCTTTATTTCCATGTCACCACTTCACTAATTGCCATTGTTACAGGATTCCACATCTATATTATTTTCACAATTCTCATGGAGAGGTCATGTTGCCTCGCAAAGCTCACCAGTCTTTTCCCAAACTTTGCCAATGACTCCTATATTCACTGCCTCAAATCCAAATCTTTACTTACCTAAATCAAGCCTGCTCTCAGTTGAGGTTGTTTTGTTCTTTGTGGTTAAAATGTTTGAATCTGAAATAAACATAGTCGTTTCTTGATTATATTGTATATCTTCATATGTTTTTTAAAAACTCTCAAGGCCAGTTTACTTAAAATTAATGAATAGTGATTTCAGTGTGGTAGCTAAGTAAATGCTGTTCTTGTAAAAGTCAAGAAGGAAATAATGGTTATATAGTGTTTTCATTTATACACAGCTTTTTTATTTTCTTGGAATTTCTCATTGAAATTTTTATTATCATAGGATTTCTTTTTATTATTTCTCTAAATTATGTCTATATATTTTTCTATATCTCATACTATACCTTTTCTTAGGTTATCCCTCTGTTTGACTGTAGCACATCCTGAAGTAATTTTCTAAGAAAATATTGGTATAAGGTAAATTTTCAGAAATATTTTCGTATTATAAAATATCATAATTTGAAGCTCATACTTGATTGATGTTATGATGATAGATTGAAAATAAGTTCTCTGTAGAATTTTTGAGGCATTCCTCCATTGTCTTCTAACATCCAGTGTTCCTGACACAATTTCTAATAATCTTATATTAAAATATTGACTTATAATAGTTTCTAAGATAATACAAAGTATTACTGTATATCTTTCCCCCCACTTTTCCTAAAATTGCCATCTTATATAATGATGTTTTATTTGCTACAACTAAGAAACTAACATTGGTACAACAATAATAACTAAAATAGACTTTATTTGTATTTCTTTAGTTGTTCAACTGATGTCTTGCTTTCTGTTCTAGAACTTTGAGTGGCATACCCTATTTCATCTAACTTTCATGTTTCCTCAGACCCCTCTAATCTGTGACAGTTCCTTAGTCTTACTTTGTTTCTCGTGACTTTGGCTTTTTTGTTTTTGTTTTTGTTTTTTTGAAATTGAGTTTTGCTCTGTCTCCCAGGCTGGAGTACAGTGGCAAGATCTTTGCTCACTGCAAACTCCACCTCCTGGGTTCAAGCGATTCTTCTGCCTCAGCCTCCCAAGCAGCTGGGATTACAGGCCCACACCACCACACCTGGCTAATTTTGGTATTTTTTTTAGTACATTTGTGTTTTCTCCATGTTGGCCAGGCTGGTCTCAAACTCCTGACCTCAAATGAACCACCTATCTCAGCCTCCCAAAGTGCTGGAATTAAAGGCGGGAGCCATGGTGCCCGGCCAACTTTGACATTTTTAAAGAGCCTGAACAGGTATGTTGTAAAATACATCTCAATTTTTCTTTGGCTGAGGCTTGCTCATGATGAAACTTGGGTTATGGATGTGTGGGAGCAATGCCATAAAAGTGAAGTGTCCTTGTCATCTAAGAAGAACATCCATAGACCCCTGACTCTTATCTCTTGTACGTGACCAGATTTTTCTGTTGGTATTTTCTGTGGTTCCAAGGGATGTTTAAAAATATGAATTGTCCCATTCATTGCATTAGGTTTCCACTGAACCTCTTTTGATGTGCCTGTTTGTATATTCAAGCTCTGAAAATTTCTCATTTATTTGTTTTTTGATATGTCCTACTTTCCCTAATCTTTGTCCTCCTTTAATCTTATTTACACCAGCATTTATTAGCCTTTTGTTTACATGGTATCATGAGTTATTTTCTTTTCATGAGTAAATTACTCTTGAAGATGATTTACGAAAACACTGGTTCTTACGGTCTTTTCTCAAAGTTCAAAAGGTGAAACTCATAATTTTTTTTTTTTTTAATTTCTGATCTCCACACATTCAAAACTAAAACACAGGCAGGCATAATTTTGGCTTCTACTTCTTCTACTTTTAATAATTAACACAATTATTTTGAACTATTCTGGCCTCTGAACACTTCAAAGCAGTGACCCATCATGTCCAGCATTCTTCATCTCGTGTGACTCGCAGCTGACCGGGGCGGGCATACTGGTTGTACGGCTTGGCTCTCTGTCCACGATTCTGAAGGGATGGAAGCCAGTTGTTTGGTCATTCCGACACCAGACACTGTATGCAAAGCTGACTGTGTTTTCTCTGGTGAATTGGGAAGAGGGACTACACTTTAAATTGACGAGATGAGTTTCAGTTACCAGCTGTTCCACTTGGGTCCTTTCCGTTCCTGTAAGGCTCCCGGACACTGGCATGAGGTCATGTTTCCTTTGTCTTCAGTAACACTTTTCATAATCAAGTTCTAGGCCACTAGATAAAGGCTACTCTTATGATTTCTATTTCCTTATTAAAGTAGGTTATACACAGAAAACATACATTGGAGCCTGCCTTCCTGATTTTCCTGTAGTGGTTTATTTACTCTGATTTCCCTATTTGATATGGAGTTGCTTCAAAAACACATGTTCAACTGAAATTCTAGAATCCCTTTTAAAAATCAGGGTTGGGTGCAGTGGCTCACACTTATAATCCCAGCACTTTGGGAGACCGAGGTGGGCAGATCACGAGGTCAGGAGTTCGAGACCAGCCTGGCCAACATAGTGAAATCCAGTCTCTACTAAAAAAAAAAAAAAAAAATTAGCCATTAGCCAGGCATGATGGTGGGTGCCTGTAATCCCAACTACCTGGGAGGCTGAGGTGGGAGAATCACTTGAACCTGCGAGGTGGAGGTTGCAGTGAGCTGAGATCACACCACTCCACTCCAGCCTGGGCAACAGAGTGAGACTCCATCTCAAAAACAAACAAACAAACAAAAAATCAGCGGTCCATCAAATACATACGACTTGCTAAGCAAATGAAGGATGTGTGCCCTTACATACAAACCTTAGTTCTTATAACTGGAGCCAACAACAGATTCATACAGCCAACTCTAGACAGTCGAGAGACTGTTTACCCAGGATACACATCATCTCTACATCATCTCTTCCTCCCACAAGCTGCCGTCTAACTTTAGTTACGTCAGTATTAGTGCCTTCATAATGATGGAGGAAAGGTATTAAATTTCTTTCTTCTGGAGGCCCTGTTTTTAATAAATCAATCACAAATGAGATTTATTAAAAACAAATGGCTAAAATGATTTTTAGATTATTCATATTTCATAGTAACTGCCTATCGAAACATTAATGACTACACATTAAGTTGTTCTGTATTTATTTTGTCCAGCAAATTTTCTTCTGGATAAACATATGGAAAGAAAATGGCTTTCTTAGTTAAAATGATATTTGACATAATTCCAAAGCTATGACAATTTCCTTATATTTGAAACAGTTTCTGTTGATGCAGCATTTCTTTAAAGCATAGTTTATTCCACGACTTGAAGATAGAAAACCTCCTGAGTATGAAGCACTGGGTACCCAAATATCCTGAGAAAGTCTCCCTCCTTTTTTATACCTTGGAAGCCAAATATGTTATTTACTCTCGAACGTGTCCTACATCTTGCTCCATAGGTCATTTAATGACATCACCATTCACTCAATGTCCAAACTGCACTCATTGGATACACGAGTTTCTAGGGCAGTTTGAAGATTTCCTTAAGACCAAAACAAAAAAGTAAACACCTCCGACTATGTTTGGTCGTTTAGTCTATAGTGGATCTGTAGAATGCATTTTTTTAAAACTGAAGTTTGGATGTTTTATTTATTTTAGAAATGTTAACAGGCTTCTGTGTCTGTGAACATGCAGTGTTGTATGGTAGAGGAAGACATAGGCTCTGAAGTAAGATAGATCTATAAGTGACTTTACTTCTTTTACAGATGTTAGAGGAACTTTGGAAAAAAATAGCTTTTTTGGATAAAAGTTGCTTAAAATTTCAGATCTCTCTTCCCATATATAAGTGGAAATATTTATACATATTTAAATTAAATTAAGATACTATTTATTTATTTATTTATTTATTTATTTATTTATTTATTGAAACGGGATCTCACTCTGGTACCCAGGCCAGACTGAAGTGAAACGACATTGGCTCACTGTAACCTCTGCCTTCCAGGTTTGAGCGATTCTCCTGCCTTGGCCTCCCTAGTAACTGGGACTATGGGTGCACCCTACCACACCCAGCTAATTATTGTATTTTTAGTAGAGACGGGGTTTTACCATGTTGCCCAGGCTGATCTCAAACTCCTGATCTCAGATGATCTGCCCACCTCGACCTCCCAAAGTGCTGGGATTACAGGCATGAGCCACTATGCCCAGCCATGAAGATGCTTATTAACAATATATAAAATTACAGAATCTGGCATTTAGAGGTGCTCAATTATTTATATAAACATGTGAATAGAAAAGAATATAAATCTCCATTCTTGATGGCAGAATTGATCATATAAAATGTTATATATCCCAGAAGGTTCAGAAAAAATTAAGACTAGATTTGAAATAAAATTATCTAGTAAAGAAATATGAATGGGATGTAAAATAATGTCAACTACTCACCCTTTGAATAAGCAGGCTTATGAGAAGCTAGGGAAGAATTCTTATGCTTCTCAAATAATTAATTTTCTGCAGGAATCAAGGTGCTCAGTACTTCCTCTTATCTCCTTTAGTCTATGCAGATACACTTGGTAAATAGTCCCATTTCCCCTTCATGTCTTCCTTTCTTCCCTTCATTGTAATAATGACCTGTAAGTACAAGAAGAATTACTGTCAGGTAAAAGCCTTTTTAATAGATCCTGCAATGAAAATTATAATTACTTTAAAGCAATAAAATTGTAATTCTAGTAGGTAATACTCAGGCATGTTCTTCCCAAACATTCCTTTAAGTCTTCCGTGATATTTTCCGAAGCTCCGAAAGAATTTCCCCTTTTAAAGAACTGACATATAAAATATATGCACTCTCTCACTAGAGATAAGAGCTACTTTACTCCCGTATTTTATTATTGTAGGGATAGATAAGTGGATAGATGATGTCAAGCACTCAAATGATCAGACCTATAAAGGGCTAGACATAGAAAGACATAATTTCCCTGACCTCTCCAACGTGAAGTCTATTCTCACTCTAGAGGATGAAATGCAATGACTCAACTCTAAGAATGAAGGCACACAATGTATTTCAGCGGAGTGGACGCATAGCTATGGCCTTACAGTTGGCACTTACTCTATGCCCTGGTGATACTGAATTTGGATATGATACACAACAATATTCAGCTTTTGGAGGGCTGGGGAAGGGTCCATTGCAAAACTGTGTGGAGCTGACCCTTGGAAAAAAAGCAGAATTTACATTTCTGTTTTAAATATTATAAGGTATAGTACTGTTCTAATTGTTCTACATAAATAATTTAATTTAATCTACTCAACTGCTTAGTGTTTTATGTATTATTATTCGTCTCACTTTATAGTTGTGGAATCTGTCTAGGTAACTCATCTGAAGGCAATGCTTAGCACTGCTTAGCAGCCCAATAGTGGTACCAGCTTAGCATCATGGTTTTATTTATACTTTGTCTCTGTAGACCTTGCTTTATTCCGGGCTTGAGAAAGAGTTCTCCAAGGATTTGGAAGTAACTCCTTTTCCATTGAAGTTGTTTAAAGAACACTTACCTTTTGAGTAAGCCAGAAGGTTTTTTTGAAAATACGTGGAATATTATGCTTTTTTATTTTATAATGCCTACTTGAGCTGCATACCCAAGGCTACCTGTCAATAATCAGTCACTTTTCACAGGTTATTTTTACTACAATCTATGACAAAGATGATCACACTGAGCTATTTAGTCTCTTAAACCTCTGCTTTGTACTTGATTACCTGAAACACTATTTATTTAACTTCAGCCCAATAAATACTTACTGAGTGCCTGTTATGTGCCAGGCACAGATGCCAAGATATAACCTGTGATTTAACGGAGTAACATAATATCATGCATTGCTTCAGGAGTGTGTACACTGGGCAAAGGGAGCAAAGAGGCACTTGGCTCACCCTAGAGCAAGAGGAGAAGCTCTCCAGATTTGCTGACCTAGAAGGACAAGTCTTGAAGTAGGAGGGTGGCGGAACCAGATGAACAAGGGAGGTAAAAACATGATCTAGGGAGGCATCCGAGGAAGCAAAGGCACGAGTGAGCCTGGTACACTTTTGGGCAGGCAGAAGGGAGGCAGTTAGGCCGTTAGGAAACCAGTATGGCTGCAGTGAATTCTACAAAGAAGGCTATGGGAAAGACGCCTGGAAAGGAAGGGAAGTAAGGATATGGACAAGCTATGCCAAAGATCTGGACTTAATCATGGAGAGTGACGAGGTGCTTTTACATAGGAAAGTCACCTGATAATATTAAAACCTGTGAAACATCACTCTGGTGAAAGTGTGAATGAATTTGAAAGGGGTGTAACATTGTTCTACTTTGGTTTACTCCTCAGTACCCTTGGCTGTGTACATTTGACTAAAGAGAGGACCATAAAATCAAAAACCAATGAAATAGTTTCCAGAACACAGAACTATTAAGCTTAAGAAAAGGACAGAAGGAACTGAAAAGAGAGAAAATGTGTTTTGGAGCATCACATTTCCACCTCAGAAGAAATAAGGAAGGAAGGAGGAGGGTGTTCCCACAGCTCTTCAACCAGGCCAGCTCCTCAGCCTACATCCCCATCTCATCAAGAAGGAGGGATTTTTCAACTGGACCAACCAGATGGTTTAACAGTGCACTCCCACACCATTCAACTACGCAAGGGAGATTCACTTAACATATGCAGTCGTATAACACCTACTAACATTTTCAAACATTAAACCTTTAAAAAAGAGTCCTAAGAAATGGAAGCATGAAGTATCATTCTCTCAAGTATATAGACACTACTTCATGGTGCGGTAATACATGCATATGGAAGCTAGTAAACACCTCTAGGAGATGCAAAAGGAATTAGAACCTCCACAAGGTACAAGCAAAACCTTGAAGTAAGCCTGTTCTTTACTCAGTACTTTTTTCCTCTTCGACATTGTAGGTGTGTTATCTCTACCATATGTATTTGTCTATTGCAGTCTCCATTGATGGTGAAAGTGTTTTCACTCTTTGGCATTTCTCATCTAGTGCTAGAACAGTGCGTTGCATGGAGTAGCAGGTTTATAAACATTTGCGAGTAAAAACATCCAACCTAAAATCCAAGGTAAACTCCTGAACCAAATACCCAGAGTAATGTGAATCTTTTTCTATACTCTAGAGTTTATGGCTAGAAGCTGCACTGAATGCACTGTATCCTAAACTGGAGTCAGGACGGTGGAAAACTGAGTCCAGTGATGAAAGGAAGAAGCTGTGCAAGTTATGAAAAAAGCTGGTATGGGAAACTTTTTATGTGATGGCGGTATACTTTTTTCTTATTTTTTAAGAGCAGGTAGCTATCTTCTCATGTATAATTAATTTACAAACCTCCATTTTTTGATGTATGCCATAAAACTGTCATTTTAATTATTTATTTTCAATTTATTTTCTGTTCTACTAATGAAGATTACAATGAAGAGGAAGGGTAAATCAATTTTTTTTTTAAAAAAAAGGAAAAATATAAAATTCAGACCTAAATCTGTTTTTCTTCTTCTAATCCATTTACCCAGCTTCATCTTCATATTACCTGTAGTCCTGTGCTGTAGGGCAGTGTTCAATTGGTTCTCAAAGTCATCCAATTCAGGAAGCTTCTAGACACTCAGTACTTCCCCTCAAACATACCCTTTCTGCGCGCACGCACACACACATACACACAGATCTTCCTTCTCTAAACACCCCATGATACTGGATCTATCCTTTGATCACTCTTGTTTACGATGTGATATTGTTGTTGAGTATATCCTGTGTATCAAGCTCTCTGTTACGTATTTTAAGGATTTAAAATGACTTCGTTGTTTGTACATACTTTGTGTAACATCCTTTTCTATGACAGCATAAAGACAAAATTTGCATCTGATTTTTTAGAACATGATATACATAGACTTTTCAGAGAGCATGCCTCTAATTAAATATTTGATGAGTGCAGAAGAATGAGTGAGAGTATGAATGTCTTTAAAAGATCATTTGGTTATTACATTAAACCAGATAGTCTCTGGGTAAACTTAAAGTTACATTATGTGGAAAGAATTACAAATTCTCCACTGGCACACATGTTGCAGCATTTACTATCTTCTTTCATCTGATCACATGTTAAAAGGAGATTTTTGAGCCATCATTCAGGTAATTGTTCACGAAGCCCAGACCAAAATATTGTCATAAATGTAGTTTAAATTATCGTTTTGTTAACTGCTATATTAAGAAAAAATGGATACAAAATAAATTTTACATGTTTAAAATGTACCACTTAATAGGTTTTGGCATATGGTCACCCCTTAAAACTGATACTGGCTGCCCCTTCCCAAAGCAACCACTGACCTACTTTCTGGCCTTATCTATTACCTTACATTTCCTAGAATTTTGTGTAAAAGGAACTATACAGTGTACCTTTTGTTGTTGTTGTTGTTGTTTGACTTATTTCATTCAGAATGATTTTTTTTTTTTTTTGAGATTTGTTGTTTGACTTATTTCATTCAGAATGATTTTTTTTTTTTTGAGATTCATTCACATAGTTGAGTGTATCAATACTTCCTTCATTTTTGCTGCTTGGTAGTATTTCATCGCATGGGTGTGCTGCAGTTTTTATATTCAGTCATCTGTTAATGAACATTTGGGCTGTTTCCTAATTTGCACTGTTACAAATAAAACTGGTATGAACTTGTATGTACAACTATTTGCATGGACATATGCTTTCACTTCCGGTGGGGAAACACCTAGAATGGGAATCAATAAATCCTGCGGTAGGTATGTATTTAAAATGTTAAGCAACCATCAAACTATTTTCTAAAGTAGCTCCATGGCTTTATCTTCCCACTGGTAGTGTGAAAATTCCAGTTCTCTCAGGATTCTTGACCAAATTTAGTGTGGACAGTGTCTTGAAATTGATTCAAATAGGTGTATAGTGCTGTCACATTGTGCACTTCATTTGGACTTTTGCTAATAACTAAGTACATTGAACATCTTTTAATGTGCCTATTACTACCCACATGTCTTCTTTGATGAAGTGTCTATTCAAATCAGTTACCCATCTTTTAATAGGGTTGTTTGTTATTTTAAGTTTTGAGAATATGTTTTAAAATATTTTGAATGCAAGTTCTTTATTAGACATTACACATATAGCTTGATGAATAGTTTTTCCCAGTTTGTGGCTTGTCTTTTCATTCATGGTACCTTTGGAAGGGCAGTTCAATTTTGATGAATTAGATGAATTACAACATATCAATTTATTCTATTATTTATCTGAGCCTTATCTAAAGTCACAAATAATTTATTTCTTTTTTCTAGAATTTTTGTAGTTTTAGACTTAACTCTTAAATCTTATTTGAGTTAATATTTTATATGAGGCATGGTATGAATTAGAGATGCATTATTTACATATGGATATCCAATTAGTCGAGCACCATTTATTTAAAGGCTATCCTTTTTCCATTTAATCTTCTGTAAAACTTTGTCAAAAATTAATTGTCCATAAGTGTATAGATCTACTTCTGGAATATCTATTTATTCTCTTGGTCTCATATTTGTCATCATATGATAAGTCTTGAAATCTAATAATGTTAGGTGTACAACTTTGTCTTTTTTATTGAACATATTCTATTTTAGATGCTTTGCATTTCTGTATTTATTTTGGAAACAGTTCACTAATTTCCAAAAAAGACAGCCTAGAGTTTTCATGAGTACATATAGTAGTATTTCTTCCTTTCCAATCTTGGTGATTTTTTTTTTTTTCTTTTTCTTTCCTGATTTCATTGACCAAAAATTCCAGTAAAATGTTAAATAAAACTGGTGAGAGTTGAATCTGTTTTGCTCCTCACCTTAGTGAAAAAAGTTTCAATCTTTCGCTATTAAGTTTGATGTTAGCTCTAGGCATTTCTCATGCCATTTTTCAGATTGAGATGTGTCTATCTTAACTCTTCTAAGAACACTTATCAGGAAATTTCATTTATAAATGTGTGTAATTTCAGATTAATTTTCAAACATAAAACCAAACCTTAATTCTTAGAATAAATATCTCCTACTTTTATATGTCATTATTTTTGCATATTGTTGAATTTGATTTGTTATAATTTTGTTAGAACTTCTGCATTTTTGCTCATGATGAATATTAGTCTACGCTTTATTTTCTATGAATATAATTGCCTGGTTATGGTATCAGAGTAAATCCAGGCCACAAAATGTGTTGGGAAGTGGTTCCCCCTTTTAAATTTTCTGGGAAAACTTGGGTAGAGTTGGCATTTTTCCATAAATATTTTATATAATTCATCAGCGAAACCATCTGGGTCCGGAATTTTGGTGCAGGCAGGTTTTTTACTACAATGTAGAGTACTTCAAGTAATCTAACTCTTCTTGAGTGACTATTGTTGTATTTTCTCAATAAGTGTGTTCATTTTTTGAAGTGTCATATTTCCTGGCATACAGTTGTTTACAATGTTCTTTTTTATTACCTAATATCTATGGATCTTTAGTAATGCCATTTCCATTCTTTGGAAATTTGGTGTTTTCATATAATTCTGGCTAGAGATTTATTAATTATTGGTTGACTCAAAGATTTATCTTTACTTTTTTGAATTTCTCTATTGTTTGTATTTTTATGTTATTGATTACTATCGGATTTTTACTGTTTTATTTATTCTATATATTTTGCGATTAATTTGGTGATTCTCTTCTAGTTTCTTAAGTTGGAAGGTGAAATGAATAATTTGGAGCTTTTTTTCTAATATAGATGTTTAGTACTATACATTCAGCTAAGCACTGCTTCAGTGGTATCCTACTTATTCTGACATGATGCATTTTTATTTTCATTCAGTTCATATATTTTAATATTTCCATTTTGGTTTGTTATTTGACACATGAATTGTTTTGAAGTATGTTATGTAATACCCAAATAATTCAGGAATGTCCATATATCTTTCTGTTATTTATTTCTTATTTAATTTTACTTTCACCACAGAACATATCTTATGTGGTATGAATCATGTTAAATAAATTAAGACCTGTTTTATTGTCCATAATATGGTCTATTTTGGTAAATGTTACATGTGAACTTGAGAATACTGTGAAATCCTATGTTGTTACAAGGAGTATTCTTGGTGTCAAGTAGATTAATTTGATTGATATAGTTGTTCAAGTCTTCTATATTCTTAGTAACTTTCTATTTCTTTTATCCGTGAATAAGGCTGAATGTTAAAATATCAGCACATATTTGAAGAATTGTCTAGTTCTTTTTTTCAGTTCTACCAGTTTTTACTTAATATATTTCTATTTCTTTATTGTGGCAGAAAACACATAAGATTTACCATCTTAACCATTTTCCAAGTGTACAGTTAAGTAATGTTAAGTATATTCTCGTTGTGGTGAGACACATCGCCATACATTTTCATCTTGCAAATTTCAGTTTATACCTATTAAGCAGCCCTGTTTCTACTCTGCCCACAGCCTCTGGTAACCACCATTCCACATTCTGTTTCTATAGCTTGGACTTTTTTAATACTATGTACATTGGATTACACAATATTTGTCATCTTGTGACTAGCATATTTCACTTTACATAATGTTCCGATGGTTTCTCAATGTTGTAGCAAAGGATTTTTGTCCTTTTTAAGGCTGAATGATATTCTGCTTTATGTATCCATCACAGACTTTGTGGTTATTACACATCTTGGCTATTTCAAATAGTGCTGCTAAGAACATGGATGTAAAAATATCTCTTCAGGTCCCTGTTCTCAATCATTTTGGATAAGTACCCAAAGATGAGATTGCTGGATCATATGCTAGTTCTCTTTTTAATTATTTAAGGAAACTCTATGCTGTTTTTCATGATGATTGCATCATTACACAATTCTGCCAGGAGTGCAAGAGAATTCCAATTTCTCCACATCCTCACCAAGATTCATTTTCTGTGATTTTTGTTGTGGTTGTTTGTTTGTTTTGTTGTTGATGTTGTTTTACATAGTAGCCATCCTAATGGGCATGTCGTCATATCTTGTTGATTTCCTTTTCTCAGTGATTAGTGATGTTGAGTACTTTTTATATGTTTGCTAGCTATTAATATATCATCTTTGTAGCAATGTCTATTCAAGTTTTTTGGCAGTTTGTAATTAGTGTTTTATTATTTTCTGTTGTTGCATTGTATTTCTTTATATATTCCAGACATTAATTTTTCATCAAATATATGACTTGCAAATATTTTCCCCCATTCTGTAGACTGTCTTTCCATTCTGCTTATTGAGTCCTTTAGTTACAAAAACTTTCAGTTTGATGTCATCCCATTTGTTTATTTTTAATTTTTGTCGTATGTACTTTAGTGTCATAGACATGAAATTATTGCCAAGTCCAATGTCATGAAGGTTTGCCCTTATATTTTCATCTAGAAATTTTATAGTTTTGGGTCTTATACTTAGGCCTTTAATCCACTTCAAGCTTATTTTGGTGTATGGTGAAAGATAAAGTTCCAACTTCACTCTTTTCCATGTGAATATCTAGTTTTCCAGCATCACTTGTTGAAGACACTACCCTTTCCACATTCAGTAGTCTTGGCAATTTTATCAAATATAATTTAATCATATAAGTGAAGGTATATTCCTAGGCTCTCTCATCTTTTCCATTGTTTTATTTGTTTGTCTTTGTGCCAGTAACACACTACTTTAATTACTGTAGCTAAGTAATAGGCATTGACATTAGGACGTGTGATTCTTTTGAATTCCTCCATATTCAAAATATGCCTGTTGCTTCATTCCTGATTAAATGGTCTATTATATAGATAATACTGTGACTGCAGCTATGATTTTTTCCAATTGTTTAAGTATTTCACTAATCTCTTGATTAGGTCATGAATCTGCATCCCATTTTGGATGAGAATATTTGCAACTTTGAAGGTTATTTTAAGGACAGCAGCAGAATAATGGCAGGTATCTGAAATTCATTTTTATGCTTTGCTAAGGACCCATGGGATGCCATTTGCAGATAAGAAAACTAAAGAACAGCTTTATCTTCCAGCTCTTCATGGAAAAAAAAAATGGCAACAATAAAATTAGCGACTCCTGCCAAATAAATGGACATAAAAAAGAAATCATAGACTGCTGGCAATGGTGGGGAAAAAGTTATAAAAAATTGTCTCTGCACCATCTTCCTTTTGTCCTCTAAAATATTCACATTAGCAAAGTATATAACAGCCGATGAAGAAATACTGATAATTTGTCTTTTTAAGTATATCAAAAACATTTCAAGATCTAGAAATTTGAAATTGTCGACAAATATTTATCTGTTTATTCACAAATTTGAAATCAACCTCAGGAATGCTCATTCTGATTGATATACTTAGGTCACAAATTTTTAAGACCACAGATTTCCAGGGATTTTTTGGAAAATCACCCAATAAAAGAGTGTCTCCTTGCAGGGGACTAGCTTCAATAGTTTGGCTTCTTTTTGCTTCTTCGTAATGAATTGGGAGACAAAGGTGGGAAAGTTTTTTTTTAGTGAGTTAATTTTTTAAAGGTCAAAATTTTGTTCTTTCTTTGCTTATGTTAGAATTAAACATTGTGAAACCTTGCATACTTTCTCTTTTAAAGATAATTTTACTGCATGTAATTTTTCTGGGAACGACTCTCAGAGTTGTTGTCTGAAGGTACCTTGATGTTTGGATATTGGTTTGCTTGGGTGAACAACAAAAGGAATCATGTAAGAGATGTTATTATGAACAAATAAAAAGCTATTATTAACATTTCAATGAAATCAAGTAGTCTGAAAACTTTCATAGACGACTGTGATAGTTAGTGGGATGTCCTCACTGTTTTGCATTAGGAAATGTTATGTAGTCTTTAATTTACTGAATATAAGTATTGCCTTAGTTCTAATGAACAGTTATAAATAAGTGAATGAAAAAGGAACAATTCTGTACACAACAATTCTAGTGATTATTGCTCTACATAACAATTCTAGTTATTATTGCTTTTTTTTATTTGAGACGGAGTCTGGCTGTGTCACCCAGGCTGGAGGGCAGTGGCGCCATCTCGGCTCACTGCAAGCTCTGCCTCCCCGGTTCACACTATTCTCCTGCCTCAGCTTCCCGAGTAGCTGGGACTACAGGCACCCGCCACCACGCCCGGCTAATTTTTTGTATTTTTAGTAGAGACGGGGTTTCACCATGTTAGCCAGGATGGTCTCAATCTCCTGACCTCGTGATCCACCAGCCACGGCCTCCCAAAGTGCTGGAATTACAGGCGTGAGCCACTGCGCCCGGCCTATTACTGCTTATTCTATATAACAATTCTAGTTATTATTTCTTATGGTCTAACATGAAAGTCAGCAGCATAAACACAAGACAAAAATCCCATATTTACAAACCAAATACATTTAAAAGATTGTTGTTACATATCAGCAGAGGAACAAAGGCCAATGGCAGATGGGGAGAAAAGCTAATGAGATTCCACGAGCTAAAAGCACCATGACAAATGGAAATAAATAGTACTAAATGATTCACGTGTTTATTTCACCAATTTCATTTGCAAGAGAATAAGTAGAAAAGTAAGATCCAATTGTTGTCTTCCACAAAAAGAAAGAGCCTTGATGCTTATTTCCCAAACTTATTCAACAGAATGCTACCATTCAAAGTCATTATGGAAAGTGCCCTTTTTCACAGTTCTCAGGCCACTGTTATACTTTTCAGCAACACCTAAAGCAATTGGCAGGCACTTGCTTGTACAATGTTCAGACTCCACTAGTATAATAAGCAAAAGCTCTGCATATGTATTTCATTTGCTTTACAAGTGACGTCAGGGAACAAACACATGGCTTATCTAGGCTGGATGGTTGGGGGAAATGACAATTTGATCTTGGTTTGAGGTTGCATTTACTTAGGTTTACTACTGAACTACAACTAAAAGAAGCAAAGGATATATGTTAGGTGAGCACAAAGAACAGATGTTGCATCCTAGTTCACTTCCTGCTGGAGGAGTGCCTGAGGCTCTCAGTCAATGCACCCTTCAGGGAGAGAAGAATATATTAAGTTAGGATCAGAGCTGTGCACCTATTTGGCTTCTATGTATCAGCTGTAAGTTTCCATCCGCACCATATACACAAACTCTTGACTTTCCAGTTATATATTTCATTTGTCTGTAAAGAAATACTGAATAAATATTCAGTTTTTTCTACAAGTCTAGACCAGAACAGGTGTTCTGTTTCCGATTACAAGTTGTAATTCCGCAAAGAATTTCAAATACATGAAGAGGAAGTCAGCTAGCATTCCATGCAATATCTTCATTACAACGCATCACAGTGTAGCTCCTATGACAGTCTCTGTGCAACAACTTGCAGTGAAACATAGTATTGTTAAAGAAACAGTATGTTTCACGTACTATGACTTAATACAGCTCAGCATTCTGTTTTCATCTTTACTTATTTGCTTCAATTTGTTCTTTTTCCTACTTAAACAACGGAAATGTAGTGATTATACTCTTTTTGAGGATTAAGTTTCTAAACTTACATTCTGGACTTCAAGATTCATTGTATCGTACAGTAGACTTAAAGTTACGCAATTAAATAACTGTTTTGATTTGTTTTGTTTTTAGCACTTAAATCTTTTATGTGTATGTGTGGTAGGATGTGCATACAGTGTGAACATTTGTGTGTGTGTGTGTGTGTTGAGTTGGAAAGTAGTAAATATCTCTTTTTGCTAAAAGTGTGCTGTAAACACATTACTCCAATTACATTTGGTTTTAGTTACTTGGTCTCTAGCTAAGTATGGTTCCCTATTTAAGAAAGATACAAATCAAGTTAATTGTGATCGCTCTTATGCTCCATAAACAATCTGAGTGTTTGGAAGCATTGGAGGCACAGCCTTAACAGGCTACCACTAAAGATTAGCCAAAATAAACATTGTGCATGCAAAAAGTCACAGGAGGACAAAGGAAGGAGGAAACACTGCAGAACTCTCGTTTCACACACTGCCTTTCACTGGATTGTTTCGGAGCAAGATACTGTCATGTTGGCCAGATACTAATTGGGTAGAAAAACAGAACTGTAATATAATATATTTTATCAAAAAAAACCATGTAGAATGTTTTTCATGTTTTTATGTGCAACATAACTTCCTAACTGCAGGATTTTTTTTTCTGAAAAGAATTAGCACATTAATTAACCAGGCAGCAGTCTCTATGGGGTCATAGATGGCAAAACCAAATCATAACCAAATCACAACCCCCAGCCACTCCTAGCTCCTACTCCCAACTCCAGACCATGGAAGTGTGGGTGACAGCATGACAGAGGAGTCATTCATTACAAGCTGGCATGACAAGATTCAAAACAAATGTTTGGACAACCACATGTCATTTCTCAGGAACTTGGACGGGGGGTTGTAGAGGAAATGGAGCACTTGGCAATGGAAGGAAGCTGGATGTCTGCTTCCATGGTGGGGCTGCTTCTGTTTCACACGTTTCTACTAAACCTAGAAAGAAGGTGCATGATTCCCTACTTCTCATTCCCGCTTTCTGACACTGTCTCCTCCATGAAAACCCTGCTGTGAATATCACACATCTTCTTCCTCCTGCTCCTTCTTGCTGTTCATTTACCAGCTATCAGATCCCATTCTGTGTTGCTATTATTCTTAGTAATCTGAATTCTTGCGTAGGTGATCCTTTCAACAGCTGGGCCTCTCAGTTCCTGGGAATCCCCTCCCTTCATAAGCTTGTCCTCACTCAACTCAGCCACGGCTAACATGGTCATTTCCTAGTTGTGGTCATGACCAAGGACCAGGTATCCTTCTCTCCAAACACCATCTTCCTAGTTCACTTGCTCTAGAACCCTTTGACATTATAGGAACCCATAGCCCTTTAATCCTACCATACCTTTACTCTCTCTTTTGCCAATTCACTTTTCCCTTCATGCAGAATAATTTCCATGGCCCCTAAGCACAGTTACTACCTGGCTTATACCCCAAATGTTTATCCTCCCCTCACTTCATCATGGTTGCTTGGAAAAAAATACATTACGGGCTGAGTATAACCAACTTTCTGCCTCTTCCATATCTACATTTGTACAACCTTTTATGGAACTAATCAGGAGTGGAGAAATACGCACACCCATGTTGGCAGGTCCAACTTTAAGTTCATGATCACTAACCCCAAAAGGGCTCCTAATACCTCCTGGCAACTACACTCATAGCATATTTCCTGCTCACTCTCCTCTTTTACATTTCTCTTTCACACCTTTCCTCTCCTCCAACTTCCAACACCTCCTCCTCCATTCTCACACCAAACTGGTTTCTTGATTTTTTGATTCAGATAGAAAATAGAAGCCAGTCAGAAAATTCCTACAGGCTCCCTCAACGGACTGAATATGGGTCTGTGCATTCCGTCTTCTCTTCTTTTGCTGTGGGTGGCTCAGTCATGCTCCTCTCTGGGGCCCAGCCCGTAAAGTGCATTAGACTCTGTCTTATTCAACCACTTATGAATATCATTCAATTAAGTTTCCCATTTTCCTCTGCATTCACACATTTTTCTTCACTAATAAGTCATTCCCTTCAGTGTATAAACATGCTCTTATTTCTTTCATCTTAAAAAAATAATGTTAACCCACATCCTTCTCCAGCTGATGTCCTCCCCCATTCTCAAACAGTATAATTCCCAAGAAATAGTTACTTGTACTTGTTTATTTCCCTACAACTCTTCTCTTAGATTTATTCTAATAAAATCAACCTCTACTCTGAGATCAAATCTATTACTATGAATGCACTCAACAACCCCTACGTTTCTAACACCTAAAATCAAAATCCACATCCATGTCCCATCTCTCTGTGCTGTAGAAGTATTGTACATAGATGCAAGTTTTTATGGAAGATGAATGGTCTGGAGGTAGCAACGAGGAAGAAGAATAGAATACCGACCCCATTTCTTTCTCCTTCCAATACATTTTTCACTTGCTACTCAAGACACCAGCTTTCCTGGATTGTCCTCATACTTTCTGGCTGATCCTTCTCAGTTTATTTCCCTCTTTTTGTCTTTATCCTTATAACATGGGGCCACCAAAGGCTCGGTTCTTGAGCCTCTTCTTGTTTCTGCCTGCACTCATTCTAATGCTAATTCCATTCTGTCTTGTAGCTTTTAATGACTTTCATATTTACATTCTGAAATGTATGTTTCCATCCCCACCTGCTTGCTTGAATTTCAGACTCATATGTTATGTATCAACATTCCATTTACTCAAAGGTTTATTCTCAAGGCTAGCTAGTTCTTCGGTCAGATCCTCAGATTTTGAGATTTCACCTCTTCTTTCACCTCTGTAGTTTGGCGCTTGCATGTGTGTTTGTACATCACAACAGTAATGGGGTTCGATTTGATGTGTTAAATGACCTCAGGTTTCTGCTAAAGTGTAACTGCTCTATTCTGTCTTGGACAGGTGGTCTCTAGTATGTGTTTGGAATGATAGAAAATGGGCATTGAGGGTGAGTGTGGTATTCCTGTGATACAAGCACATTTTTTTTTTTTTCTGTTTTTACCTCTGTTGTTTTTAAAACAGATTTCCTATGGTTCTATCATTTTTTTTTTTAATTCACTGGTGACAACACACCCTGTTATCAACTATTTTACTACTATTATCACCCAGTTAAAATAGACACTGACAATAGCCTCTTCCCTATCGAGAGTCATAGGTGTTGTGCATAGGGCCATTCAGAGTGGACCGTCCAGGAAAGGGGAGAGACCAGCTGAGAAGGCTCCCCACTGGCCTCTGCAACTCGTCCTAGATGCCTCTTCCATGATTCTTCAAGGCCTTCAGCATTTCTCACTCCCTGTCCTTCCCTTGTTCATAGTGCCCCCACCTCTGCCAGTGGCCCCTTCCCACACTAACCTCACCCATGGCTATACTCACAGCTGCCTTGACCCTTCTCTCTCTAGTGGATGAGCTTGGCCAAACACCACCTTGGCTAGACCAGAACAGGTAAATATGGCTACAAGAAAATACCCAATTGTTCTGACAAATTACCTTTGAGATTTCTGGTCGGACACATAGAAGTGCACCTTCGGCTCTGTCCGGCAATCTTACCTTTAATTTGGTCTTTCTCTCACTAACGAACAACAAATTTCTCAACTTTGTCTCTCTTCTCCAGTCTCTATCATCTTTTCTTTCTCTCACTCTCAGCTGATGGCTTAGCTTCTTATTTCACTGAGAAAGTGGAAGCCTTCAGGAGAAATCTAGGGAATTACCTTCCATCAAGGCTGCCAAGCTCCTTGTGTCTGAACCTGTCTTCTTATCCAATACTGTATGAGAAATGGCTTTCATCTTCTTGTGCCTATTCAAGGCCTTTGCATTTGACATTTTCACTTACTCCACTAATTCATCAAGTATTATTTCTCTTTGGTATGATTTTTGTATCCTCATAAATATGTTGTAATACCTTTCATCGTAAGAACTACAACGTCAACAAAACCTTCCCTGATTATAAACCCTCTCCTACAATTTCACAACACAGTTCAAAAGAGTTGTCTATACCTGCTGTATCCACTTCAGTCTGCTCTTTCATGGTGGTAATGCCTGCATTTGCCTCTATTGAAACATACCTGCCCCAGAACAACACACAGCTCATTCTATCACTACTTCATCCAGCTCTCTGCTCAAATGCTATTTTTTAAGAGGAACGTCTTCAGTTGGCTTTTTAATTAGAGGGTCACCTTCCCTCAGGGAACTCTCTATCTACCTATCTTGTTTTATTTTTCTTCTGACAACTTCTACTTCCTAAAGTCACACACACACACACACACATACACACACAATCACATTATATGCTGGCTATTACCTATCTCCCCAGTAAAACAAAAACAACTTGAGGGCCAGCAACCTTATCACATCCAAGCTTAGCTTCCTAGATGTGCCTGTCAGAATTGTCCCTCAATGAATACGTTAAGTGAATGAATGAATCAGAAATCACATTTACTTATTTGATACACTGGGAATATGCCAACAATTCCATTCAAAATAAAATTAGGATGTTGGAAGCCAAAATTTGGAAAAATTTATACCACTTGGTCAATCCCATTTCCACTCTCTTTACACTAATATCCTTTGGTCTTAGCCACCAGGAGTTCCAGTTTTTTGGCTTTAAATCTATATAAAATTTAGCACTATATAATCAAGTTCAGTACAAAAAAAAGAAAGCTGAACTGAAAATTCTAGCTAAAACTTAGCCATATATAACCAAGTTCCTTATAGGAAAAAGAAAGCTGAACTGAAAAGCTGAGTGTTTCCAGGACACTGCTAGTGCAGCACCAATAATCTATATTTGGAAGAACTCTGTAAAGTGAAGAATTAATTGTTCAAGAACCTGGGAGGACATTAACCATTTTCCATGAGTCGTGACTCAAGGTTGTCTTCCACGCCCTGCACTGGAGGAGCAGTGGTCAAGAGAGACCCAGAGACAGTGTTTAAAGATGGGTTTGTCTTCCACCATGGGAATTCTGGCAAGCCATCATTTCAGACACTGTTTCTGTAAAATGGGATCGTAGATCGTGTGGTGAATAGAAGCCAGGGGGCCTTCATGCTTACGTCCTTTCCTCTTGAACGCAAGCGAGACGGCTGACTTCCTCGTTCTTCACGGATATCGCTCCAGTGGTTAGGCTTTGCGTTGTGCTGTGTACGGCTCCATCTTGGTAGGCGGAAGAGGGACCCTCCTCGCTGGCCTCATAACGTGAGCAGCCATGTTGGGAGCATCCCCACGCCAAGGCCCGTATCTCGTCAACAAACAGCAACAGCTGAGGCTCTGAGTCATGCAGCTGCAAGCTGATTCTGCCCCAAACCTGAATGAGATTGAAAGTGGATTCTTGCAAAGCTGAGAACACAGCCCAGCTGACACCTGATTCGCCCCCATAAGGAATCCGTGGATTCCTGGCTCACAGAAACCATATCATGACTTGGAAAAAATAGTAACAAGGCCGTGCTCCTTTTCTTGTTAAGATTTGATAGTTGTGTTTCACTACATTAAGAGAGGTCAATAAACAAAAAGTATTTTTTCTTCCCTGACTCCCAAAACTCATAGTATTGTTTGGTCCTATAGAAAGACTTTGTTTTAAACACTTCTTATATTGAAAATGAACTATTTGCCTATACATAAATGGCATGGCCATCTTTCCTGCTCTATGGGGACTCAGACATTATCTGATTTTTCTGCAACTGCCTTGTACTTGTGCTCAGTGGTTTCTCAGTGGATGTCTGTAAATTGGAGGAAGGCAAGTCTTGAACCCTCTCAAATGCACATGGGGTGAACTCAACCTCCTTTCTAATTCTCTTCCCAATCCTCTATAAATCCTATGGAGGAATTTTGTTAATCATCACTTCTATTTTTGGTCTATGAAAGTGTGCTCAGCACATGTACTGGTATACAGGACGGAAATGATTCACTTGGAATAAAGACCACCCCATAGATAACACACATAGAAAAGACTGGAAGCTACGGCTGTGCTCATGTCCCAGAGCCTCTCAATCTGTGATGGTTCCTCGGGAAGCTCTAAACACACAGTTACAGAATTATGCAAAGCCTCTTACTTGATAAGGTCTTCTGGAAATACTACATGGTCAAGAGCAGTCTACACACAGCTTTACACTTAAAATCTGTTCCATCCCGCCACCACCAACGGGTATCACCTTTGATGACTGTGAGTTGCATATATTTGTATGTTGTTACAGAAAATCTAATTAACCCTAAAAACAGTTAAAGATACCAAGAGTTTATTTTATTCTCCTTAAGTGTCCAAATAAATAAGTGGAGAAGGCATTGTCTGTGATGACCCTCAGTCAAGAAAATGTCGTGAGAGCCTTCTCAAAGCATCTTAGTTTCTGCTCTGTTTTGTTTTGTTTTTTCTCACTTCACCCTCTTCCACCAAGGGGGAGAGTGGAACATTTATGCTTATCCCTTCCTTAACCTTTGTGATACAGGAATATTTTGGATGGATAGGCAGGAAATTTATTTCGCTTTGTTAGCAAAAGTTATACACAAGGAATGATTTGCAAAATTGAATAAAGGAATCAATGAGTGTTCTTTGCTTTTAGGAAGGCTAACAACATAACATCTCAGAAATGGGGGGAAATGACTCTCCCACACGTTTTGAAGGAAGTCAAACCCCTTTGATGGGAAGACGTAGGCTTGATGAACCATTAGTGCTATCTACTTTCAGGGATATTGGACGTATTGGCACATTTTCCAGTTTATTAAAAGAATCCATTTAACCTTTCTGACAAAAGCAGGACTAAATCATCTGTGTTTTACGCGAGAGTACCCAATGATTGCCTCCATGTGAAGACTTCTGAACCCTGGTGTTGCCATGGTAATGACTGAGTCTCAGAATTAGTTCACTTCAAATCATCCAAATGTTCCTGTTTTAAAATGTCACCACTAGTAAACCCACTTTGCTTTTAAAATGTGTGTAGTGGAAATTCAGGGAAATAGCAAACCCTTTACTTGCCTCTGATATAGCAGTCCTAAAAGTACATATATATTTATGGATCTAATATATATATATATATATATATATAATATATTAGATATATGGATCATATATATGTGATCATTCTATATATATATATATAATGATTTCCCAAGTTCATTTACTCTGAAGGCAAAATGGGTCAATATACATTTGAAGTACAGTGAAGTTATATAATATTATTACATTTATTACTTTCTGTGTCTGCTCTTTTCTGCATTTTCATGATGCTTAATTACAAACACAAAAGAAAACTAAGGTAAATAAATTTAGTTTCCATATCTACTGCTTATAAACCTCTTTAATAACACTAAACTCCCAGCAGAATGAGGATCATTTCATCTTCCTAAGGATATAATAGCTATATTCCCCAGAGTTGCTGAGAATAATTTTATAAAACATCATAATGTAGAAAGTATTTTAATGTATTGAAAATATGACACAGGAAGAACTTCAGCCATATGTGCAATTCATGCAAATAAATCATGTCATTTCTGGCTGTTTAAAAGCCTGTTCAAAAGGTTTTTTCTCTTGCCTTATTGCATCTTTGGAAATAAAAAGAAAAATAAACTCATTGGCCAAAATGTGCTAATATGCAATCAACTTAAAAGATGAAATATTTTTGCATCACTATATATCTAAAGTGGATTATTGATGGCAAAAAGATCTTTTTTCAGCTTGACAAAAATGACCAATTATAATCTTATACTTTAAATGAAACTTCTTTAAAATATAAAGACTTCAAAGATATTTATCCAAATCAACCTGATCACTTTTTAAGAGTAAATATACCTTGGAAGACGTGTCCTCCCTTTAGTAGCTCGCAATGGATTACATCCTCTATAAAGCAGTCTGGGGTGAGTGAAAGAGGGGGGTGGAATTTAGTAATTTCATTTGATTTAATTGTTGAATCATACTTAGGAACCTAATAAGGCTTTGTTATTTAGAAAAACCAGAAACAGTAACTCAGTGTGATTTTTGTTAAGCTCCTAATGCTTTTCCACGAAAGATTATTTTGAATTCTTAAGGTGGTAGAACAGGAAATTATCCTATTCGATGTATACAGACATTTTTGTCAGGACAAAAGGAAAACCCTCTGCTCAGATAATGGCAGCTTATCAAGAATCCTGACAAAAGGCTTGGTTTCTCCCTTCAGTGGCCACCCACTGCTGTCTGGGTAGGAAATTTCCTGGCATGGACAATCTGAAGGTGTCTGAAAGACTGTCTACACTCAGCTCAGTGACTGAAAGGAGAAAACCTGGGATGAGCAGATACTCTGGATGATGATACCAAGATTGATTTGTTCCATCCATCTGACCAGGTGGAGTGCATATGTCCTATGTTGTAGACTCCAAACATCTAAATTGTCCAGACCAGACCAATCTGGATATTTGGTCAAAGGAAAGGTCATGAAAAAAATTTTCAGAGTTTTTCCTTTGTGCAATTTTATAATTTTGTATTATCTAATGTTTTAGCTTGAAAATATGAAAGACAAGCATCCAATTGATGGAAGAAGAGAAGAGACTTGTCCTTTTAGATGAATGTGTCTGAACGATTAGGCTTATTATGCTTGTAAGTGCTTTAGATATTTTCGTGTATTTGATTCTCACAAGAATTTGACAGCTGAGGAAGTGGAGGAACTAGAGGTCAATAATTAGCCCAGGGACACATCTAAGTTGCACAGGCAGTATTTGAACACAGCATTCCAACTACGGTGACAATGTTTTTAACAACTCCATTATATTTCCATTTCATGGTCAAATACCTTCATTGAATTATTTAAAATTTCATGTGATTAAGTAGGTCTGGCATTATTCAGATCCAAATGTAAACCAGTTCAGCAAGCCATCTCAAAATACAGTAATTGGGTATTAAGAAATTATCTAGGCATTCCCTAAATTTATTGACATATTCAACGAGCATTGAAAATTATATGTCAGATATTCTGCCCAATCAGAGGCTAACATCTGCCGCAAGACAAATGTGGTGCCTGTCCCCGTGGAGCTCATATTCAAATGGAGAAAATGTCAACAAATATCCCACATAGGGTGAACACTGCTAAAGGAGAAGCACAGGTTGGTGTGATTAGAAATGGCAGGTGTTTATGAAGGAGGTGCCAGTGCAGCAAGAAAAGGCCTGTATCAAAGGACAGTGTTGATGCTGAGATCTGAAGGGCAGGTAGCAATTGAACAGTCGATGGTGTGGAGAGTGAGCCACACTCCAGGACAGGAAGCCCAATGCGAATGAGTGAGCAGAGCAAAGAGGGACCCAGGCTGTCCAGGAGGCACGGCTCAGTTACTCAGGGCCCCACAGTCAAGCTGAAGATTGGAGACTTCATTGGGTAGGCAATAGGAAGCCATTTAAGGCTTGAGTCTCTAAGGACCATGCCCCAATACAGGTTTAAAAATATTTCTCTGGTTATGGTTTTAGCTGAGAAGATTGAATTTGGACACTATTGAGGAGACTACTGCAGTCATCCAAGCTCAAGATGGTTGAGAATAACCAGTGGGGATAGATTTAAGAGACACTTAAGAGTCTGCAGCCAACAGGGCTGAATGAGCAGTAAGTAGGAGCACAGCTGGGTGATGTGGTGGAGGGAAAGAGGGGAGTCATTAACAGCTCCCCTGTTCCTGGCCTTAACATGTTACTAGGTACCTGTTGGACTTCTATATCTCAAAACATGATGCAGCCCATACTACTTTTAGAACTGCTTCCTTTGTTTCTGCATCTGATGGAATAAGAGAAACGTTTTTAATTTTTATCAGAATATCTTCATAACACACACACATACAATTAAAATAGCCTTTACAGTTTTTACATTCCTATCTTTATATTTACACTTAACGCTGAGAAAAGCCCACACCTAACGTACATTGTACCAATTGCACTGTTCTGCATGCCCCATCAGGAAAGCAACTCTGGAAAAAGTGTGGTTGTTTACAGTTTCCTGGTTATTTAAATTGACTGCAAAAGGTGATATGGTTCTTCAATATTATTGAATAGTGTTGCTGAGACTTTCTTGAATGTTACTGAATTTCCTTAATAACATCCCTCAACAACTGAGATTATGCTATCCTAAATAATGGTTGATGTGATGAAAACGTCAGTCCATCAGTTACACAGACAAAACCCAAGATGATGTTTTGATTGCCATTGAGACAAAGTTATTCCTGCAATAATAAGAATGGCCAACGCTCATGGAGTGCCCTCTACTTGCCAGGCACCAACTGAGAGCTTCACACATATTGACTCACTCAATCCTGAAGACAATACTACCAAAGATGGTAATATTTATGTCTTCACTTTGGGGATGAGCAAAGTGAAGACATAGAAACTGAGTATCCTGCCCAAAGTCAAATGCTAGAGAAGTGGTGGAGACAGAATTGAAAGCTGTTAGGCTGCCTGGAGTGAATGTCAGAAAAATGCAAGGCCTTTTTTTACGGAGAGTTATTCTTCTGCCCCAAAGATGGAAAGCTATATTTCTCTTTGTATATGTGAATAAGCAGATTTTAAAATAATCACATTTAATGCACATACACTGTGTCTTTTCCCTAGGAAAGTTATGATTCAGAAGATCATATAAAATTGAACAGCTGCCACTACTCGCAGTAAGTCTACTGCCATTTGGTAGATAACCTTCTTATCACACAGAAAAATATCAGTACAGACAAATAGACCACAAAGCAAATGAGACTATCAGCAAAGAAGATAAAGAAGTTCACACAAAGCACCTTTTTAAAAACGGATGGCTGTCTGGCAAAAATAAATTTCCTGTGGACAAGACCAAGAGCAAGGCAAGAGGAAAATAAACATGTTTAAACTATTGGAGAGTCCATAATTTAAATATAAACTCTTCTGTTGAGTGGTAGTGTGCACCAAATCAGTTCCAGGGATGGCGGTAAATGTTACGCTGCATTTTAGGAGGTATGGGAGAGGAAGCTGGGGCAAGAGGAACTAATGCATGATTAATGCTGGATATTTGGGATTGCCTAGAGCAAAGGAGGTTGGGGGCTGCAGAAAACCAGATCTTTGAAAATTTAATAGATTCCTCATTCTCTGTCAGTCAGCCCTCTTAGATTTGTCTCGTGTTAGCTCTGTTTTTCTATAGGTTTAGTATTTTTAGTAATGGCTTTTACATTTTAAAAAATCAGGTTGGACTTAAGCTCATGGACAATAAAACTTCGGGATTAGAGATACTGTTTTTAGTCAGCAACTAGATGAAGATCTGCAATGAATGAGAATTTGGAAATTGATGTTTTTATAGTGACACAAACTGCATCACTATGAGATGTTCTTAGAGAGGAAATATTTGAAATTGTTAACATTTGCATTTAAAATTGGAATTGAAAAATGGGCAAATGAAGACATAGCTCAATGGTCAAATTACATGTTACTTGGTTTTCCAAATGCAAGATTCTAGTTAAATTAGAAGGGTGGAAAAGTGTTATTAATTATCTTTTCTTCATAGGAATGTACAATCAACTGTAAAAAATTAATGAAGATGATCCAGGGATTAGCATTACAGCAAATTCAATGATTTTTGCAATCCATGCCTTTACAAAGAATGTGTGATTACTCTGTCTAGACTCCATAGCACATTATAATAAATAGAGACTGGCAACATCAATATATTTCATAAATACATGACTGGAATTTACATTATTTCTGACAATTAATATTTCCTCAACTTCCCTAGGTAAAGCAATGTGTACATCTTATAAAGTCAAATCTATTGATAATGCCATTTGCTTGCAGACAAAAAATAGCAATGGCATTTATTTCTCTGAGTATATTCATCTTCTCAAGTGAACCTAGGCAATCTGAACTGAAATCCATAGATAATTCATTAGCTTCAGTTCATGGGCTTGTGTTCTTACAGTCTTCTCATACATCTAATATCCTAGCAGAGTTTTTGTAAGATTACTTCATGGAATGATTTCTTTTTCCTGAAAGGGCTGAGCTCATATAAAATCAACTAGGACGGGTTACTTGTAAAGCTATCGATTGACATGGAGCTGAAATGGCTTCTTTCTAAAAAATTTCTTCTAGACATACACACGTTTTTGCAATGAAACCACTAACAACAGATGGAAGTTCATTGATACTTGTGCCAACAGGCTTCCATTTCTTCAGTTTCTTAGAGCTGTGGATACAGAGAAGGCAACTAAAAATATAATTTTGGAGAACAATTAGTCACTCTCAGGAAATCTATAAATATTCTGGGAAAGCAGCATGGTATACACATTCTGCTCCACAAAAAAAGATGACTGCATTATATTATATTATGTCATGATTTGCAATGTTATGTGATGCATACATGCTTCACAATTCTTTTTTGCTTATATATTTAGAACATTCTAAAAAAAGAAATAGTTCTTGCCTGCAAAATTTGCAGAGAATGTCTGAATGCACCGTCTTCCCACCTCATGCCACTGTGCGGCTGCCTCTCTGCATAGTTCTTTCATCACCCTCCCTAAATGAAGGAAAGCTTTCGCTTGCCTCATACCTGTGAAGTTCTTCCACAAATACACATTCCTATAAAAACAAACCAAAAAAAAAAAAAAAACTAGAGAAGCTGAACACGTGGAGAGTGCTTGTTTTTCTATAAGACGATCTTGATTTCTCTTAGGGATTTTGGGATATTGGGCAGCTCTGAAGTTCTTGGATGCGGTAAAATCATGGACACTTGCTATGCATGAGTGTGGGCATAGTCAGAAATCAGTTGACCAATCTTAGAAGTCAGCATTGGTCTAGGTACTCACATACAGGAACTATAACATAAATTGTCGATATATAACTATTTGTAATAGGTGGCATTGTAGCACACTGCCAATATTTCTTTAAAGGATAGCAATTTTATGTAGCTCTTCTTAATATTAGTTATTTAGAAGTATAGTGGTTGAAATAACTTATATTCTCTGTTTATCTTTTCAAATCATGCTTATCTATGCTATTTTTTCATCCTTAAGAATTAACTTTCAGAATGCCCTTTCCAGACCCCGTGAATGACTTGACAAATGTTTATGCTTTGAGTTTCAAATATACCCAACCCAGCTTTTAAAATTGAAAACCGTAGCCTAGAACTCTGATTGAATATGCATAGCAAGATGGGAGCATGAGAATAAAATTTTTATTGATTTTTAAAATATAAACCAAATGGCTCTGATGATTGATTTTAGACTCATGAATTAAAACAGGGGTCCATGAACTATGCGCAGAGGGTCAGATCTGGCCCACTACCTGGTTCTATAAATAAAGTGTTTTTGAAACACAGTCATACCATTGCAGCTATGTAACTAGGGGGATATCAGCTCTACCCCTATGTCTGTGGTAAATTAGCAGGTCCTGCTATAATCCCTTGTCTTGTTAAGGTTGCTACAGAATGGACATTAGAATTAATGGTAAAAGAACCATAAAGATAGGTCTTCTCAGAAGCTTCTGAGAAATGTCCTGCTTCTTAAGAAAGAACCATAGGAACGTAATTTTCCTTTTTTGCCAAAATCCACTGCTGTTCAACAGAGCTCCTTGAAAATATGTAAATTTTCTACATCTGTGCAGTCCAATATGATGGCCACTAGCTACATGTGGTTGTTTAGCTTTAAAATGTGACTAATTCCACTGGATAACTGAACTTTGATTTTGTTAATTTTGATTAATTTAATGTAAATAGCCATGTATGGCTAGTGATGATGACTCTGAAGAGCATATTTCTAGATAGCATCATGCTTGGATATAAGGTCACTGTTGTGTTACAAGCAGGCAGAAGAAACCAAAAATAAAGACTGCACAAGGAGCAATGGAAAAATCCCACATCCTTGGTGCATCATTGAACCTCTAAACAAACCAGCCCAGATGGTTACTCTAACTTTGTTAAGTGTTTATAAAAAGTTCCTTATTAGTTAGGTTTGGATTTCTGTTTCATTTATTTAAAACATCTTAACACTAACTCTTTTTTATTTTATGCTGCCTACATTCTTCACCTTTACTCTGAATGAAATGTAAGCTTTGTCATTGTGAGAGGCATGCCTTAGCCTTTTTGTTTGTTTGTTTGTTTGTTTTGTTCTTTGAGACAGAGTCTCGCTGTGTCTCCTAGGCTGGAGTGCAGTGGTGTGATCTCCACTCAGTGTAACCTCTGCCTCTCAGGTTCAAGTGATTATCTTGCATAAGCCTCCCAAATAGCTGGGATTACAAGTGTATGCCACCATGCCCAGCTAATTTTTGTATTTTTAGTAGTGATGGTTTTTCACTATGTTGGCCAGGCTGGTCTCAAACTCCTGACCCCAAGTGATCCGCCCACCTAGGCCTCCCAAAGCGTTGGGATTACAGGCATGAGCCACCACTCTCGACCACCTTAGCCTTTTTTTGTGCAGCCCTCAATGCTTGCGATGCTGAACACTGCATGTATTAATTTAAAAAGAGCCCAGAATCAGGCGTAGACCGTTTCCTCACATTTTGAGCTCTGCCATCAGGCTTCCATCTTTTCAGTTTCTTAGAGCTGTGGATACAGAGCAGAGCTCAAAATGTGAGGAAATGGTCTACACCTGCTTCTGGGAAGGAGCTGGCAGACTGCCACAAGGGAGACTGCCTTGTGACAGTCACTAGTGCACCCAGTAACTAGAAGAGGAGGTCTGACTTGTACACAAACAAACAGAGGAGCAGGCTGCATTACCAGTCCAGATGTAAAGAACCACAGCATTCCCTCAAATTTCCTCTCAGCAGTTACTCTGCAAGATAGAAATCTGATCACTGGATAGTCATTCCATCATGTAAAACACTGACTTTCTACATTTTGAGATACAGCATTTTCCTAAATGGAAAATTACACAGCAATCAAATGTCGAAGATAGCAGAGGAAAGTCCAGCTGCTCGGGGGAAAGTGGGCGGTTGGAGGCTCAAAGCTCTTTCCTCCCCTCTCCAGCTGGCCTGACTGATCCCCTCCTAAGGACACACAGGGACCTTCCAGCAAGCCCTAGGCTTCTACGAAGCTCACTTTCAAAACCTCAAATTTATATGTAACTTTGTTCCTTGCTAAAACACAAATCTATTCAAAAAGGGTAAGTTTTGTAAGATATTAAGCCTTTAGTTATCAAATAGTCTACCATTGTAATATGCAAGATACAAAAACATTGACATCGTCGGTTCAATATTGAAGGAAATAAGGGCCTTGTGTGTTATTTTTTATGCCAGAGGAATTGACAAGGCTAATTGTGAAACAGTTGCATATGAGCCCAGAATTGTAAAAGGCAGTATTCCTAAATTACACACTTGTTCCTTTTTAAATATTTTTTAAATGTTCTAGCATAGCAATAATATACATTTAACAAAATGAGGAAAGGTAGGAAGAATTGTCACTAATAATTTTACTGCTAACAAAGTTTCACTGTTAAAATATCTAAAAGTTATTTCCAATCTTATCCTGTGACTATATTTTTCTCTGTTGTAATAATATTCAACGTGTAATATTCTTTCTTCACATATTAATTAAGAAGAATCCTTCCATATTATACTAGTTGAGAATATATTTATTTTAATTATGTGTGTGTGTATTGTGTGTGTTATGTGGGTATGTATTTTTTAATGGTTATTTCTCAGAGAATACAGTTTAAATCAGAAAAAAAAAACAAAATAAAAGTAAGACAAAAAATAATTACAATTTTATCACTCTATCAGCAATATATAGATTGAACTTTGAATTTTATTTAGTTTTGTTTAATCTGCACATAAGTAGCCTCATAGCTAGTGGCCATTGTGTTGACAAGCATAGCCCTAAATAGTGTCTTTCCTCGATACAAGGTCACCCTTCTGCTCTGGGTCTTCAGAAAGATCAACACTAAGGATAGAAAAGAGAAGCAATTGAGACAACTCCAGGCCTTGGTGCACCTTGACCTCCACAAAAACCAGCCCTGATGGCCACCCTAACTCCAGGTTTCCTGTCATGAATTTATAAAGTTCTTCATCGTTTAGTTGGAATTTCAGTTGCATGGATCTGAAAACATCCTAACTAGCACAAATTTTCCCTTAATTGTATTAATTGTGCCCTATCTTTACCAAGATATTGCTCTGTGCTTATTAGCATTAAACATTATCCTTAAAAAAAATCTGCAATCGTTTTCTAACAAAAAACAAGAAAACTAAACTTTCTTGCTTGTTGTCTGTGACACGATATTGAATTCTTACTTAAATTCTCAACAACTGAAGGGGTTATCCCTGAGGTGCAAATAAGGAAATTATAACACAGTATGCAGTGAGGTGCCTACCCCAACACAGTCAGATTCTAAGCTCAGAGTCCATTGTGTGTTTCACCAACATTATACAACAAAACAGTTTCAGGTCTTTCAACATATGTCATCTTCTCCTGGAAGCCTTCTCCTGTCATCCTACTTAGAACTGCTACACCTGCCATTCACAGGTGTAACGGCCCTTCCCCGCACACCTGCCCTGTTCCCTTTTCCTCTCTTGCATTTCATACTATCTAACATCAAATAATATATTATTTGTTTGTGTAATTTTTATTGTATCCTATAATAACATGGGCTTTACGATGGTGGAGGTGTCTGTTGATTTTATTCATTGCTGTATTCCCAGTATGTGCACATAAAAAAATATTCAAAAGTCATGTGTGGAATGAATGAATGAATGAATGAATGATGAATGAGATTCTAGTTTGTTTTCCTTTTGTTATCAGTGCCATTAAGCATTTTTCCATAATACTTTGTCAATTACATTCTGTTTCTGAATTATGCCTATTTCTCCTCTGTACCATTAATTGAATCTGGCCCCTTCACACAACACAATGCCCTGTTGTAGAAACCTAGGTGTGGAAAATGGTCTTTGCTAGAGTCCTCTTCCTATGTCCAGCTGAACAGTTTCTTGCAGTTATTTTTCTGGATAGCAATTTTATGGCTCATGATCCAGCAATTGAGTCTTGGGAAGTTATGCCTTTCCGGAGACTTAAAGCACTTCTGCCAGACTGTAGTATGTTAGCTGCAAAGTCTGCTTAGGGTTTCACATGCTACACAGCTGGAGTTTACCTGGGAAACCCCTTCCAGCTAGGCCAACCTGCCCAGCACCAGCAGGTAGGGCATTAGACAACTATTATTTTGAGTTTATTGATTTGCATTTTATATCTTTCCTAGTACATTATCAGTTAATCTAGCTGTATTTGCTGTATTCCTAACAAAACAGTAACTTTTCATTATCTTTGTTGAAAAAAATTATCTTTGTTGGAAAAGATTTTTCTGTTTGAATATTTATTGTATAGTTACCAGGATGAACTTATTTCTGAGACATTTTTCTTCTTTCATAAACTTGTTGCTTTTTTCTCTAACAAATTATTAATCCTTCATAACTCACCCAGAATTTTAACTTATTGAAAAAATGTACAATTTGCTTTGTGTTGTTCTTGACTAAAGTTTTAATTATCTTGAATAAGAAGTATATTCTCAGATTTCTGAGTTAATCATACAAAAAGGCTATTAGTTACTTGTCTGAACTCTCCGATATAAAATAAAATTTACCGTATCTGTTTCTAGCACCTTGCTCAACTTTTCACATCTGACAGATTTCTATTTCACGTTTTTAAAAAAAAATCGATGAATTAAAGAATTTTTAAAATGTATTTTTATTTTGAACTCGGGAGGCGGAGCTTACAGTGAGCCGAGATCGCGCCACTGCACTCCAGACTGGGCGACACAGCGAGACTCCATCTCAAATAAAAATAAAAATAAAACAAAATAAAATATATATTTCTTTATTTTTGTGAATACATGCCAGACTGTATGTTAGACATTAAGAAAAGATCAGTCAATGAGACCAGCATACAATTCTTGGTCTCATGAAGTCTTTTCCCTCCAGTCGCTGAACATTTGTTGTGTTTATATATAAAAACTTACACTCGGTGCTGCTGAAAGGTGGCTAAGGCATAATAAACCTTGCAGTAAGAGTCAGTTTCTCTGTTTACGTTCTCTGGTCCTAGTCTTAGCTTTGCTATTTACAAACCTAGGTGACTTTGCAGGGATTTCCTTTGCTTCTCAAGTGTGCCATGTCTCAAACTTTTGCTTAAAACCAAACTCTTCGTCTACTTCCCTAAAACTGATCTTCTCCTCAATTCTCCTCTGTTGGAAAATGGCATCTCAGGTCTTTAAGACTCTCAGACCGACAACCTTGAAGCCATTCTTAACACCTTACTTTCTCTTACACAATTCATTCAACCTATTAAAAAATACATACCATCAGTTCTATTTTCAAAATAGGTCCAGAATCTAACACTTCATAAAACCTTCACACCTGTTATCTTACAAAAGACAACATTAGTTCTCACCTAGACAATTACCATAATCTCCTAAATTGTCTTTCTGATTCTATTTTTCCCCCTATGGCTTAATGTCTACAAGACTTCCAGTTAATATTCCTTTAAATAGACTTTATATTTAAAGTAGTTTTAGGTTTATAGAAAATTTCGGGAGAAAGAACAGAGAGTTCTCATATATTCCCTGTCCCCACATGTACAACCTCCCCAACAATCAATATCTCAGGCCGAAGTGCCCCATTGGTTAGTCACTGACACATCGTTATCACCCAGAGCCCATAGTTTAGATTAAGGTTCACTCTTGGTGCTGGACATCCAACAGGTCTTAGCAAATGGATAACGACATGTGCCCACCATTACAATGTCATACCCTGCCTGTTATCATTTTAATGTTGGTTTCAGTCTCTATTTTGCCCCAAAGACTTCAATGGCTCATCATCTTATCCAAAATAAAATTCCCCATCCTTCAACAAATTTAAGACTCTGCCTGGTGGGGCTTCTTGTTTGGTTTCATTTTGTTTTATTTCTCATCTGATCTCAAGTCTTTGCTAAAAATTTTCAATCCCTCTGCTCCAGCCACATGAACTTCTTGCCCTCTGCAGACAGACGCCGCCTTGAGGTCATTGCACCTGCACTTCCCTTTGCCCACAAGGCTCTTCATTATGGCATCTGCCCAGTTTGTCCCCTCATATGATTCTGGCTTTTATTCAAGTTTCGCCTTAGTAGCAGGGCAGCACTGATTGGCCAGCCTTGATGCTGTGGCAGCCTCATCACCCTCTGAGTCCTCATTCTGCTTTCTTTCTCCTCCATCAACTTACTTCCTCCAGACATTATATATATATGTGTATTTTCTTGTTGTTGCGTCTGTGTTTGTTGTCTTTATGTCGAGATATGATGCAAGTTTCATGCGAGTAGGAATCTTGCTGTTATTTCTACCATTATGCATGAATAAATGAACTTCTTGGTGCCTAATTTTTATTTCAGCTGTAGAATAAGTATAATAATATAAATCACAATATAAGATTGCTGGGATGATTAAATAAATTAATATCACAAAGCAGTTAGAATTCTGTCTCATGTAAAATGATTAAAGATTTGTTAGTTATTATTTTATCATTCTCAAGATGATGGAAGGAGCTCACAGTCCTTTCAGCTAGTTTCTTTACCTCCTTCAGTTTAGTCCTTTTGGACTCCTTCCAACTAGTGTCTGAACCTAATGAACTTCTGCTCTTCTATGTGTGTACATATATACATGTTTGAGACAGAGTCTCGCAATCCATGCTGGAGTACAGTGGCGTGATCTCAGCTCATGGCAACCTCTGCCTCCCAGGTTCAAGGGATTCTCCTACCTCGCCTCCTGAGTAGCTGGGACTACAGGCATGTGCCACCACACCCAGCTAATTTTTGTATTTTTAGTAGAGACGGGGTTTCACCATGTTGGCTAGGATGGTCTCGAACTCTCGACCTCGGCCTCCCAAAGTACTGGGATTACAGGCGTGAGCAAGCGCACCTGGCCTCTGAGTATATTAATAGCCATACTTGGCCATAAATTCTTAGCAACTGACATTTTAAAATGCATTAATATAGTGTTTAAAGTGACAGTATTGGTCCAATAAAAGAATTAAATGCAGCTCAATGTACTCTTACATATTATAGCAACAATGATGCAGTAATACGCTCAATCGAACAACTACAATACAACAGAGACTTTATATGTATTTTTTTTAACACTTAAAACAATCTTACAAGGTGGGAATTATGAGCCAGTTTCCTAGATCGGGAAACTTGGTGTCAGAGGGTGTAAACCCCTCACCTCTGTAGACCACATACCCAGTAAGAGGTGGATTCAGAATGCAGTCTCATGATACTCTGATTTCAAAGCCTTGCTCATTTTCTGACAGAAAGATTGAAGGCTACAGGGCGGAGGGTACCATCAGGGGACATGACACAGCATAAGTAATTGCCTAGCAATGGTGGCATTGGCTCTGAAGCCAGGAACCCTGTGGGCCCCCAAGACAGCACCCCAATGCAGTGCTTTTGCAGGAGGCCTATCTGGAGAGCGGAGGTGTTTCCTAAGGACACTGAAGGAAACTTTTCGCTGTATCACAAGTTTTTGCAATTTCACAACTTCCACAAAAACGTAATAAGTGTGAATGAACAGGTGATACTTCTCGTGTGGAAAAGTCCGTGTTCTCTTGTGGCCAAGGTAAAGTGATGGATCTTCTTACATACTATTTAAGCTCCCACCATTAGAATGTCACTGGATGTTTTAAAAATATCTGATTGATTAATTGCAGGTAGTCATTATGTTTTGTGCATTGGTTTCTGCTTTTGAGGCTGTGTGTGTTTGGGTGTAAACTGTCCTTTGTTTTTCAAACTTTGCTCCGGATTTCTTGCAAAGAGCAATACTCATATTGTTTTTTTGTTGTTGTCGTTTTTCTTCCCCTTCAGATGGATATTAGTGTTATTATGGAAAACAACATTCACGGGAAGACTTTTCTGGGTTAAAGCAACAGGTGGGAAGTAGTGTTAAGGGGTTATTTTTACATACAAAAATAATTATATTAATTTCTTAATTTGTATTTTAGTTTCACTGAGAAAAAAAGTCTATATTCAAAATCAGGTTATTCCCCTTATATTAAGAAGCCTCCAACCTTATCTCCTTTTTCTGTTTTTGATAACTCACTTGAATGTGAAAATGTTTAAGGGGACCAGATTCTTTAACAAAGAAAGCCTCTCTCACACCTCCAGAAAACTGACAAAGGCCATGGCTGCAGTTGTAAGCATTTTGAATGGTATATACTACATTGCTTTTTACCCAGTATTAAATTAGGGTAACTTCTTAAAGAGCAAAGGATAATTGAAATGATTTACTGAAAAAGCCAATAAAAAGATTAGTAATATTTCCTAAGTCCGTAGTTATGTTAAGAAAACAATTATGGAACTACTTAATCTTTAATGTAGACAAATCCTTCTTGAGTGTAGACACATATTTTGGTATTCATTGCCACCTGAATGAAGAAACACATTTTAACGATCTTAATTTAAAATAGTCTCTTCTCATTCTTCACTTGCTTCTTGGCATCACCAAATAATGGTTGGTTTGAACATTCACAAAGCAAGAACTACACACAAAGCACTTGTAAACATCATGCTACATAATTCTTACTAATACACAAGGCATACCTTTTTAATCTCCCTATGCAAATGAAGAAATTGAGTTATAGAAAGTTAGAGTAAATTGCCTAAGTCACAGAGATAGAGATGGTGCCTCATGCCCAAAATTACTTTTCCTCCTTATAACATGGGACTTTATGGGATTTTTTAATAGCATGAACACAGAAAATATACCATGTATGTATGTGCAGTGAAACAAGATCAAACAATATAGGAGTGTATAAATTACAATGTCATTTTATCATCTGATTTCCAAACCTACTCTGCAGAACTTATCACTGTCACAGTTAGATGTATAACTTTCTACATTTTTCAATGTCTAGACGGCAGGAGTAACAAATCGTGGCCTGGCCAAGATTTGCCTACACACATGTTTTGCTTGGCTAACACTGTATCTGAAAGCATTTAAATGAAATGAAAACATTAAACACACACCCAAGAATATACATTAATACCTGAATCTAGTTCCCTTCTCTTGAAAAATCTAAATATCTGACAAAATAGGGCACTACTACCTGCATGGCAACAATTAATGGGCGCTGGGAGGACATTTTGCTCAGTGCACCTAGCCTTCTCCTTGTGCCAAGAAGAACACAGGACAATAACTGCCGTGGGTCACATCTGCTCTGATGTTACCTGGCTGGGCCCCAGGAGCATTTTTAGTTTGTAACCTGTATGTTTTCTCATGAAGTTACTTTCTCTACTTAGTGTTCTATAAAGACCGCCTTTCTCTATCTTTCCTGGACTTCCAAAATGCCTACCTAGTAGTCCACTGTTTGGATACACCCTCATTTATTTAACCCTCCTTCTACTGCCATAGAGTTGGCATGGTTCCCACTTTTGCCATTGAAATGCTTTAATGACCATCCTTACGGATATATCTCTGCCACTTATGTTTATGTTTCAGCAAGATAAATTCCCATAGGTAGAATTGCAGGGCAAAAAGGTATTCACATTGTATACTTTGATGAATTGGCCAGATTGCCTTCTGATGTTTGTCTTCCATATATTACGTGTAAGAGTTCATCAGAGCTCCTATTCCCTGGAGCCCTTCAGTAGGACGAGTCACATGTGAAGAGACAGTCAAATTTTGGAAATACTTTGAGGAATGTGTATATTTTAGAACAATGAAAGAAAGAAAGTACTGTAAACTTTAAAAAGTGGTTTTAAAAGAGTTATGTCCACATTGAACTTTATTAAAGAGGTCAGTGTAGACAACAGTACAATTGCTCTTAATTCTAATGTGAGGCAGTGCATGAAGAAGTCACAGGAGATGGTACTCCACTTTTCTTCCATCATCATTGGTCAACATGATGATAAAGATGTGGAAAGGGAAGCCTTGTTGCAGGAAATTATATCAAATGGGGATTTTTAATTGTTCTGAGCTTTTGACCTATTGTTTGAGTGTATTTAGGGAAGAAAAAAAAATCCCTCCTGGGTAGGAAATATAATAAATACCATTTAGGAACTACAGAGATATAAATATAATTATGAGAAGAATGTGTTATTTCTGCCAATTACTGCTGGAAATCTTAAAAGGAAATTAAGGCTCTTTACAGCCCATCAAAAACTGTTCACTTTATAAAGAATGAATCCTGCTTAAACCTAACCTCAGGTGAGATTTGTGGAAGATTGGTTTGACATCCATCTCCTGCAAGAAAAATAATGAAAGAACCTGAGTATCGGAGTATTTATGAATGTGCTCATTCAACAGAATGTGATCATCAGTCTACTTATTTTTCTATATCAACAAAGATTACTTCTGTTTTATACATTCCCGTTTAATGATTCATTTTTAAAAATGTGTGTATATCTCCCTCAGGTAGAATGTAAAGATTGGGCCTTATGTTCATTAACGTTTAAATAGATTTTACTTCATTTTCAGAAAATAAATTGCTTGTCCAAGTGATCAACTCTACAAAAAACAAAATACAATCTATTCTGTATCATATAAGAACATTTCCACAACAAGCATTATAAGAGAGAGGCATCGAAGTTTTCTATACTGAAATGGAATCAACTATTACATATCTTCCAAATCATTAAATTTCTTAATATGTCCCATTTTCACTTTTTCAGTTCTCATTTTTCTGTGAGTAGTTAATGATAGCAAATGTCTTTTGTCAGCTTTACTAGAAATTTAATGAAAAAAATCAATATGTCATTTAGATCTATCCTTGCTCTACCAAGATCGTATTTCATAGCCACTTTTCTCACCATATATTTTGCAAAATGAACAAGATTTCTAAAACTATGGAAATAAACACATCAATTAAGAAATGAGAACATGTGTTATGCTCATCAAAGTAGGCTATAGATCACATTTTGCTTCAGAGACTTTGCATTTGAGATCATCCCAATAGATTAAAACAATAGACATTAATCCTTTCCTCAAATATTTGCTGAAGGTCTAATTTGGGCTATGACCTCTATAAGGTGTTATAAATGACATTAGGAAGAATCTGGCAGTTTCTTCTTTACAATCTTAGTGATATGGTTATGGAGGTAACAGTGGAAAAGCCCTGGAAATTACTGGTTCAAATGGAACAAAACAGAAAGGCCATTGATAAACATAAAGGTCTTCACTTAGTTTAAAAGTCATCTGTTTCATATGTTCAAGCTCACAAAGAACTGGGAACTCGCTACAAACTGAAGATGAGATGATAGTGTAGCCACTGCTAAAATCCCTCATACAAATCTCTTAATGTATCTGTCTTCATCCCAGACTAACACTCAGAGATGTTAACTACGTTCTCACAATTAGTAAGAAGCTAGCCAGAAAGTGGGCAAAGGATATGAAGAGACATTTCTCAAAAGAAGGACATTTATGCGACCAAGAAATATATGAAAAAAAGCTCATCATCCCTGGTCGTTAGAGAAATGCAAATCAAAGTCACAATGAGGTACCATCTCATGTCAGTTAGGATGGCGATCATTCAAAAGTCAGGAAACAACAGATGCTGGAGAGGATGTAGAGAAATAGGAACACTTTTACACTGTTGGTGGAAGTGTAAATTAGTTCAACCATTGTTGAAGACATTGTGGTGATTCCTCAACGATCTAGAAGCAGAAATACCATTTGACCCAGCAATCCCATTACTGGGTTTATACCCAAAGGATTATAAATCATTCTACTATAAAGACACATGGACATGTACATTTATTGCATCACTGTTCACAATGGCAAAGACTTGGAACCAACACTAATGCCCATCAGTGATAGACTGGATACAGAAAGTGTGGCACATATATACCATGGAATACTATGCAGCCATAGAAAAGGATGAGTTTGGCGGGGCACAGTGGCTCATACCTATAATCCCAGCGCTTTGGGAGGCCGAGGTGGGCAGATCATGACGTCAGGAGAGTGAGGCCATCCTGACCAATATGGTGAAACCCCGTCTCTACTAAAAATACAAAAATTAGCCAGGCATGGTGGCACACCCCTGTAGTCTCAGCTACTCAGGAGGCTGAGGCATGAGAATCTCTTGAACCTGAGAGGCAGAGGCTGCAGTGAGCCTAGATGGCACCACTGCACTCCAGCCTGGGCAACAGAGTGAGACTCTGACTCAAAAAAAAAAAAAAGGGAGGGATGAGTTGATGTCCTTTGCAGGGACATGGACGAAGCTCTGGAAACCATCATTCACAGCAAACTAACACAGGAAGACAAAACCAAACACCACATGTTCTCACTCATAAGTGGGAGTTGAACAATAAGAATACGTTGATACAGGGAGGGGACTATCACACACTGGGGCCTGTGCAGGGGTCGGGGGGCTAAGGGAGGGATGGCATTAGGAAAAATGCCTAATGTAGATGATGGGTTGATGGGTGCAGTACACCGCCGTCGCACGTGTATACCTATATAACAAACCTGCATGTTCTGCACATGTATCTCAGAACTTAAAGTATAATAAGAAAAGGGGGAAAAAAAGAAGCTAGCCAGAATCAGAGGGGGAGAAAAGATCCGTGTACCCAGCATACAGTTGATGTTCAATAAAGTGTTGAAGAATGAATGAGTAAATGAACTTTCTGTAGCATGTTTTTAACAAATATATGATTTTAAAAGTGAGTTTATTTCTTATTTTCATTCTATGGATGAATAAAATATATGTGGAATAAGTTAGAATATAACAGTGTTCTCAGGATGTTGGTTGTCCAACTCTGGACAAGAGGTCCGCAAACTGCAGTCTAAAGACTTGTGGCTGGTACTGTAATAAAGTTTTATAAGCAAACAGTTACCCATTCATTTACTTTTGTCTACAGTTTCTTGTAAAGCCTAAATTATTACAATCTGGCTCTTCACCCATACCCCTGCCACCAACTATGTTTCAGCAGCATCCGTGGTGATTTTTTTTCAATAGCACTGCTGATTTGTTTTAGATAAAAGGATGCAAAATAAAAGCAGTAAAAGTAGACAACATCAGTAGTTCCTTGTATGTCTGAGTTTCTTCATTATAGTTGTGTCATTTTCCAAACTCATATTCTTATTTCCCAAGCTTATCTGGGGACGTGATGCATATGCATACTAACCTCCTACTGGAGATTTATTTATTTATTTATTTATTTATTTATTTATTTATTTTTATGTTTTAATTAATTAATTAATTAATTAATTATTTAAAGACAGGGTCTCACTCTGTCGCCCACGCTGGAGTGCAGTGGCATGATCTTGGCTCACTGCAAGCTCTGCCTCCCAGATTCAGGCCATTCTCTTGCCTCCCAAGTAGCTGGGACTACAGGTGCCTGCCACCTGCCCGGCTAATTTTTTCTATTTTTTTTTTTTTTTTTTAGTAGAGATGGGATTTCACTGTGTTAGTCAAGATGGTCTCAATCTCCTGACCTTGAGATCCACCCACCTTGGCCTTCCAAAGTGCTGGGATTACAGGCATGAACCACTGCACCCGGCCCCTACTGGAGATTCTTAATAAGCTTTAGGCAAATTCTTATTCTTATTCTGAGGCAACCTACAAGCTGAGAGTCAGGTTCACTTGTTTAACTCCATCACATTCCAGTCATCTTCAAGGATGGAACTCTTGTTCTCAGCAGAACACTCCACAGAGTCATGGTTGCCGGAGTCTATGAAACACACATAGAAAATACAGCCTATTCTTCTATTTAAAAGAACTGGGAGAAACTGCCACAAGTAGTGTTGACACATACAATTAAAGATAATAATGACAAGATTTCTTGCCAGACTTGAAGGACAAGTATGCTAATAAAACATGTTACAACCAGGAATGAACATGGTGATTAGAAGTTTGTCCAATGTGTGGTGTTCATTCGAAGAGCCATAGACCCTCAGTATTGGAATTAAAAGTACTGATTTGGGGGTTTCACCCAAAACATATTAGAATATTTGTGGTTGTGATGGGGATCTTGATGTTAACAAATGCCCAGGTAGTTTTTAACGTGCCTTATTATTAAATTAAAAAAGGATCAGGAAGATCAAAAATGTCCCAAGGGAGAGACTCCCAAGGCCACTTGCCCATGATATTCCCATGCCCCCATAGTTTTTCTAAGGTCAGATATGTGTAAATGCTAAGGACAGCTGCCTTGGGATAATGGTAGCAAGGTTGTGCAAGAAGAGTACAGCAACTCTAGGAAAAACACAAAACAAAGTTTTGCACCTATCATAGCAATCTCTCTACCAAATTACAAGATATCCAAAAAACTTGCAGAAGAACCCTGGTTTTATTTCTCACTTATCTGTATAGCTTTTCTTGAATCCTTCAGTCTTCCTAGATTGTCTTTTCCACTAAATTTGGTTGCAATTTTAGTTTCTTGCCCATTATTTCACAAATATTTATATTTGTTAAATATTACAATACTCTGTTATTATAGATTTGCTAATCCTTGTCTCCCTATTGTATTGGGCAGGGAAAAGTGTTTTGTTTGACTGCAGATTGTGGGACACAGTGAGTGCAATTAAAGATATTTTAATAAACACATGTGACATGATTGATTTACTAGTAATGTCAAATAGATATTAACAGGCATCTACTATATAAGTAGGCTTATTCATGGCTATGTGAAGAACAACAGGCATAATACGAGTCATGACTAGAGCTAAGTTATTTCACCTTGTCTGTTTTGATTGCATATAATGGTGTCAGCAACTTAGAAATAATCTGCAGGCAGAATGGCAGCTTCAAGGTCAAATAATATGGAGAAATACAGGGCTAAACAAAGAAACTAAGAAAACAGAGTATAGAGTGTGCTTGTTTCACTAATCAAATAGTCGCTGGCAGGAATTTTCTTGCAGCCCTGAGCTAAGAGTTAATATTTTGAACAGGAACAAAAAAAGACCGGTGTAAACAAGACAAAAATTTTCCTGAGTGAAAAAGGTGGTAAGAATAGCACATCCTCAAAGGCATAGAAGGAATCAGGTATCATAAGTCTTAAATTAGGAGAAGACAGGTTGAAGTGGGTTGTTCAAGGTGCTAATACAATGCATGTGTGCTCCAAAGGAAAGATGTATGATTAGTGACGAGGGCACATGTGTTTCAGGTAGCTGGATGGCAGAACTGTAAATAACTGAGTGAATATTTAAGGATGTGTCGACTCAGAAAGAAAGCAGAATATATAAAGCTTGGTTGCAAAATCAGTGATGCTAGGTCAACCTTTAATGAAAGACTGAGAACAAGAGAGTTCAAAAACAAGACCAATAGGGATCTCAGAATATATGGTTTAGACATTAGATTCTCAGCCAAGGAAATGAGGGAAGGCCATATTCCTGAAGTCAAATAAAAGACTAGGCAGATATTTCCTCAGCGGAACACCTGGGACCACCAGAAGGGACAGTGATTTATGTGGATATGACGAAAGGTGTTTCCTGCAGCCAACCTAGGCAGGCTTGTCCCCAGATGGGTGACATTCCACTTCTATGGGAACCTCTGTTGTTGCCATAAAGCTTTTCCCAGTTTTGAGGGTTAACTTTAGGTTGAATATGTGAGAATAGAAAGTAAAAGTGGAGAATATCTTTTTAAGGCTTACTGCAGTCTGTCATAAAATGTAACTTCATCAGATCTGCAATTTCATCAAACCTATCCTATGGCCATAGTAAGTGCGTAGTAATTACTTCTGTAGGAGAATATAATTATTATTCCAAACCTTCTCATAGGAGCAAAAATTAGTTCTGTCTTTGCATATCTTCTGTGCTAAATTCATCATAGATTGCCTGAGGAGATGAGAAGTGCCACCTTTGTAAAGAAAAGCTAAAGAAAGATATATGGCATTGATTAGATAGAAATAGAGATATAGCATATGATAGATTATATATTGATGACACATGTATATATATACTGGAAATAAAGATATATGGGTTATATACAAAATATAGACAGATTATATATAATCATTGTTGTGATCTGGCTCTGTTTTCTCACCCAAATCTCATCTTGAATTGTAGTTTGAATTGTAACATCCACATGTTGTGGGAGGGACCTCACGGGAGGTGATTAGAGTAAGGAGATGGTACCCCCATGCTGTTATCATGATAGTGAGTGAGTTCTCACAAGATCTGATGGTTTTATAAGGGGCTTTTTCCCCCTTCACTCTGCACTTCTCCTTCCTGCTGCCATGTGAAGAAGGACATGTTTGCTTCCCCTTCTGCCATGATTGTAAGTTCCCTGAGGCCTCCCCAGCCTTGGAAAACTGTGAGTCAATTTAACCTCTTTTCTTTAAAGATTACCCAGTCTCAGGTATTTCTTCAAAGCAGCGTGAGAACAGACTAATATAATAATCTCCAAAGTCACTTAAACATGGGAAGATTTCTATATTAAACATCAGAATCACCTGAAGATGTCTTAAAAATATGTTTCTGATTCCACCTAAACACACTTGATTTGAATATTTGGTTGTAGATCTATAATTTTCGCAGTTTCTAGGTATTTTTTTCATAGCCCGTTACTGGTTGCTAAAAACCTCAGGGTTCCTCCAATTCCAACCTTATGGAAGAAACCAGCCAAGTTTTGAGGAACTCTAAAGTCAGGAGCTCGGGCCATTAGGCGGCATCGGAATTGCTTAGTCTGTGTTCGAAACCGAAGTCTTGAAACTGACATTATGGTTCAAAATCTAGTCTTAATTTGTCTACTGCTTCTTCTACAAACCCCTCAGCCCTTATTTCTCTGCTGTTACTGCTGTTACTGCTGGGTTGTGGCAACGGAAAGTGATCTACAGCAGAACTACCTGGCTAGAGTGGCCTACAATTTGGAAAATAATTAAGTATCTTTGCAGTTGATTATTCAGATCCCTGGGATGGAGGAGGTCTGTGTTCAGTGAACACACACAAAAGGAAAATTCTAACTCTAAGGAAAATGAGAATTTGAACCAAATGTATTTTACCCGCTAAAGTTCTAAAGTTTCAAAAGAGTGAATAGATCTGGCATGCAATTTTGTTAGTTTAGTTTTTGTTCTGCTGCTTGTTTTGCTTCCAATAAGTTGCTTCTCTCATACTCTTTTCTGGGCTCTTTCAAGGTCACAGCTTCTGAAAGCTGCACACTCCTGACTTTCCCCAAGGCCTCATACATGAGTGAAGCCTCTCAGAGGGATTCCCAAAGAAGCTTTGGTTGCTGGCCATAAAGAAATAGCCTTGCTCCTCTCATGCTCCATTCACTGAGATGTTCAGAGCAATCAGATGTATCATGAATGAGCCTAATTTAAAGGGAATTGAACAGACCAAATGTTTTATTTGCCCGAGATGCTATCCTTCAGAAACTTTGTTTTGTAATTTGGTGTTACTGCCATAAGACCCTGCTACCGTCTAGTTTAATTCTAAGCTACTCTACTCCTTAAATCTGACAGCAAGTACTCTATTTCTTTAAAATTAAATTTAATTGAATTTAGTTTTCATTAGATTATTTTCTTTGACTTTTACATGCAATTGTAGAGCAATAGTTTTCAAGCTTTATTTTTTTGAAAAAATAAAACAAATGAAATATTTTGTTAAACTACAGAGCAGTTGATCCTTGAACAACATGAGTTTGAACTGTGTGGGTCTACTTATGTGTAAATTTTTTCAATACGTGTATTGGAAAAGTTTTGGAGATTTGCAATAATTTGAAAAAACTTCACAGATGAACTGCCACCCCTGAGGCAGCAAAACAAACGCCTTCTTTTCTTCCCCCTTTTCATCCTACCCAACATGAAGACCCCAAGGATAAAGACCTTTATGATGACCTACTTCCATGTAATACATATTAAATATATTTTCTCTTTCATATGATTTTCTTAATGCAATCTTCTTTTCTCCATTGTAAGAGTGCAGTATATAATACATGCAATATAAAAAATATGTGTTAATTGGCTGTTTCTATTATCGTTAAGGTTTCCAGTAAACAGTAGACTAGTAGATAAGTTTTCGAGAAGTCAAAATCTATATTCAGATTTCCAACCATGCATGAGTGGGCACTCTTAGCCCCTGCATTGTTCAAGGGTCCACTGTGTATATGTCAGTTTGAAGGTGAACCTTATCCTTACATCTCCCCCTTACTTACTTCTGTATCCCTAAATACATTTGCAAAGTCATGAAATGCAACTTTGATTGCAAATGCAACTGAAAAATGCAACTGTGATTTTAATGCTTTTGGATAGCAGACTGTTTACGAGTTTAACATGGTGTTTGAAATAGCACTGATACCGCCTGGTGTAGAAGACTCAGAGAATAAAACCAAACTTTACTAAGATCTTTCTTTTTTACCATCCTGCTTGAAGAAACTGGTTTTTAATCAAAAAAATCATTATTTTAATTTTTAGTATTTATTTGTAGCTTGCACATCTATAGCTAAAGCTAAGCAATTGGCAAATATTCGTTTAATCATTATCTTCAGAAAATCACTTTATATTTATGTTTTGTTGTGATTTTTATTATAAACTCCTACTCATCATTCTTTCCTTTCCAGAAAAATCTGTTGAACTTTGAGAAAATTTATCCTCTAAGTGAGAACATTATGTCTGCTAAATGGAGATAGTGAGTATTAGAATGAAAAAGTAAACAAAGTGAAATAGTGAGATAATTATTTTTATACAAAATATTATCAGTAGTAATCATACCAAAGATTTTGCTTCAATATCTGCAGACAGGAAATGGACAACCGAAAAAGGATGATGAGAATAGATTTTTCATTCCAGATTTCTATTTGAGTTACACTAGTAACAAAGACGTAAAATTATTTCATATTCTCCCAGATATTAATGCAGTTAACCAAACAGCAGATGTCATTCTCTATGGGTTCTTGCTCATGTATTGAATGAGAAAGGTACAATAATTGACTTGATCCAGATGTTCATGTAAATAATTGAGAATCTGAAATGTTAAAATTTCTAAAGAAATATGAAAAGGATACTAAATTTTTACAAAATGCTTTAAATTCATGGAAAATAAGTTCAAGTAAGGAATAGCACTTTAAAAATTGTGTGACTTAAAAATGTATATAAAATAATTTTAAGTGACATAGAGATAAAACTTACCCTGCAACTGTACTTTCTTTTATAGGACACTTTTAAAACTTATGATTATGACAATATTTCCTTATAGCTCATGATTCCCTGGGCATATTCTCATCTAAAATGATAATAAATATGTTATTCTATAGTTCTATTTTTCCAAAAATCTAGCTATTATTAATTTTCAGTCTATGAGATACGACACAAAAAATCCTGTGTGGTTTCCCGTTCTGTCAAGACTCTGAAATCGTGTCTGATTGTTCCTAAGAAATCTAAATATACAGACTTGATATGCTGGTCAAACAAGGCTAGCCCTTCATCAGTCAGGTTTATTTGGAACCTGATATTTTGTTTGAAAGAAAAGAAATAACGTTGACTAACAGACATAGAGAACAGTTTACTGCAGGCATGCAGGTAACTCGGAAAATCAACAGGAAGCCTATACAACCAGACTTGACAACTCAAGTCTAGACAAGCGGCTTACTATAACAAAAATTAAGGTCACAATTAGGAATAACCCGGGGTGGGCGCGCAGTTGCCACAAGTCCTAGATGACCACCACCGTCTCTGGACCATTGATGCTGCCAGCTCCAGGGGAATGAATTCTACAGATTCCATGGTGGCCGTCACCCATGCAAAGACCCAAGTGAGGACTTGCTTAGGTCTGGTAGCCTTACTGGAGCTATAAAGGTCTTAGAAAGCAAGCATCTACTTTTTTTATTATTGCTTTTTATTTTTTGTACTAAGGTAGATTTAGAGAGAGAACTGAGCTGAAATACTGGGCATTCAAAAGAAGAAAAAGCAGCAATAACTAAAGCTGTATTGTTTTGTTAAATGCAGATTTATGAAACACGATTTATATTATTACCACCAAGGTTTAATGTGTCCATTATAGAATAATTAGAAAATATAGATATGCAAAGACAAACACAATAGCACTCTGAACTCATCCACCCAGAACTAATAAAATGTCAACATTTTGTTGTGCAACTCAAGATTTTTTACGCTTTTAAATAAAAATGTGGTTACATATGTGTGTATCTATGCAGACATATGTTTACAAACACATGTACAAACACAAACACACAGTTGCGTAAGTTGAGAAGACAAAGTAATGTATCTTAAGTACTTTTCATATCTTTACAATTTTTCTACATTTCTATTTACATGCATGAATTTCATTATATTGCCATATCATAATTCACTTAATCTATCATCCTATTGTTGCCATGTAGAGATTTTCATTCATATATTTTCCTGTTAAAAATTAGCCTGTAATGAACGTTCTTATAGAAAATGTATAATTACATTCTTAGGATACATTTTCAGACTTGAATTATTACAGGATCAAAGTAGAATATGTAATTGCCTTTTATAGGAGAACAAAAGTTTCAGAATATTGAACTGTGATAGAGCTAGCATCCTGTAGTTAACAGCTGCTGATTTATAATTGGATTCATCCAAGTCATGCTTTTATGAACTATAAATACATGTTTATAGGACTAGAGTCTGAAGTGGCTTCTTCTCTCTACACTGATTAATAAAGATAAGGCTCAAGAAAACCATGAAGCACAGATGACCAGTCAAGAGATTTTCAGAATGGAGTCCAGTCATTAGCAAACATATTAAAGACTAGAAAATTTTCCTCAACTTCACTCCGACCCCCATCCACTTCTGTTAATGACAAAATTTTATTTATTCTTCAAAGACAACAGGGTTTCGCCACGTTGGGCAGGCTGGTCTCAAACTCCTGACCTCAGGTAATGCACCCGCCTCAGCCTCCCAAAGTGCTGGGAGCTACTGTGCCCGGCCATCAGTCTTATTTAAAACGTATTAATGTATACGTACTTACAAACATTTGAATTTCTAAGCATAGCTCAGTGTTCCTTTATGGCTTTATCTCTAACCATAACCCAAACTAGGCTGCTTACTGTTCCCAGAAGTGGGGCCCATTTTTTATGTTTCCATGGCTTAGCATTAGCTGGAACATTTGCACTGTATAGTTTTTCCCAGCCCCTGTCTCCACTAGCTCATCACTTCCCCTAGTAGATGGAGTTGCTTTTGAATCTATATTTCCATGACACATTAGAAAAATCCCTGTCAAGGTACTAATCATGTATTTGCAGGAATTTATATTTACATTTCAGTCTCTCTTAGTTAACTGCGAGTTGCCAAGGTTGTCTTCTCAGCTTTACAAACCAGGATGTCTAAGAAAGTGCTTTGCATAAAACATAAACTCACCAAACATTTGCTAAATTGAATTTTTGGACACTTAGCAACAGAAATATTTCAGAGTCGTTCATATTATTCTTGTTAATCCAATCAGCTTCAATCATCCAACAAAGCTATGCCAAGGAGGTACAAGCTACTCCAGTGTTTCTGACGTATTTTTATATGCATAGCAGTTATTTATTGGTCAAAATTACTGGGAAAATAATTTCTACTATGAGCATGCCCTATAATTCTTATAGACTGTATTCTTCTTATCCAAGTACAATTCACAATGCCAGACTCAAAGATTACCGACGTTTATAGAAACATGACAATAGTGAGACTCTTCTCTCAAAGACTGAGTGTGACGTACAGCCGTCCATGATGGAAGGCCAAGTAGAAAACATCTCCGAGACTGTGATGTGATGATTTCTTTGTGCACAGATGATACAATTCCAAGTTGCAATGCACTCCATTAATTAAACACGTCTGCATGCTCATAATTTAATTTGCTGAAAGAATTCACAAGAGGGATGGGAAACTGGGTTCCCCTGCTTCCCATAAATGTAATTGACATAATGAGTAGCTTTCTTCTCTTCTGAGTCACAATGCCTTACAGTAATACCTGCCTCACATGATATCAAGTTCTCTTTGAGTCGTACAGAGAAATAATTTCCTCAGTGTAATTCAACTCAATGTAGATAGATATCATATGGCATCAGAGACTTCAGAAGTCAAGCAAATGAAAATGACTTCAATGAACTCGGTGCTTGGAATAGTAAAAACCTTAGTTCAATAATAATTCCCATGGAAACACTACATATTTCTCTCTCATTCTAGGTATTTTCAATTCAAGCTTGCAAAATTTGAAATGGAAAAGAAAAAATCTTAGACTAAAATGTGAAATATATTAAATTGTATTTTGATTAGCAGTTTATAAAGCGCTTTTATATGTGTTAACACACTGAATGTTTTATGCATCATTTAGTGAAAGAGATTTTCTTATCATTCTCATAATCATTCCCTTTTAGAAGTGTTAAAACAGAAGAGCTGAAGAGTATAGCCGTTTGACCAGGCTCATATTGTTTATAAGCAGTAGAAACTTGAACTTCAATCTCTGCCTTCTCATTTCTAATGCTATGCTTTTTCCACGATGTAATTCTAAGATTGTGCAGCCCTTATAATTGAGTCATGATCATACTAAATGCTCAGCAATTATATGCCCAGTGAATAGATACGAGAGAATAAAATGCATAACTTTTATCATGCCACTTTTTTAAAATTTTAATTTATTCCTATTGCTGACCATTACAAGATTAAACGTCGTTATTATAAATTTCAACCCCCTGTAATATTACAGTCACAAATCTTTGGATCTTTTTCTTAGCTAATTTTAAAATAATATTTTTAGACCTCTAAGATAAAATAATCCATCAAAGGAGAATAAAATCTTTTATTTTCTGAATATACTCTGTACATCTTGTTCTATCAAGATTTTACATTCTTTTTTGTTTGTTTCTCTCACGCTCCTTCCTGTTGTTTCTGTCCCCAGTTAATTATGTGTAGCCTTTTCAGGTTTCAGATGCAATCTCTTTCTTTCCTTTCTGAGTTGCATTGTTCACGATCATAAAGAAAAATAACCAGGGAGCTAATACATGTCATTTTGTACATGTTATATAAAGTATTTGTGAAACAGTAAGCAATGTTCAAATATCTTTAGAATTGGCCATGTAAGACTTTACTATCTGGCACTGAGAAAAGTAGTACTTTGAAAGCTTTCATTTTATACTGAAGCTATAGAAATTTCAGCACCTACTGATAGATTGTGAACATTTACAAGTGAATGAAACAAATTAAATGACAAACTCCTACTAGTGTTTAAAACATAATATTTTAGTAGCTGCTTTATTTATTGAATAAAAATAGAATACCACGCAACTATTCAATTAACTTAGCTTTTATTATTTCTGTACCCAACTTGTTTACAAATTTATTATATAGAGAAAGACATATTTTATATTTTTCATTAATTCAACATATTTCTCAAATCTCTTAGTCCTTATGTTAGTGTCTACGAAGATAATAGAGAGTATATGTTTATATCTATATATCTGGACACGTATCTATTATAATATAACCTTTCTTCCTAGAAGGTTATTTGGAAATGTTAACCTTGGTGTTTCTCATTTACAATTCTGTTTTTCCTATTCTAGTCCTTCACCCATCTGAGCTAAAGTCTAGACCCAAGGAGGCTACTAATTCAGGAATGGAAAAATCTGCCAAAAAAGAGTTTATTCAAGCATGGTTTGAAATAAAGGTTTCAAACCCATGACCTGTTGATACTTGGAAAGGATTCTCATCATAACGTGTGTGCAATTTGCTATAAAGAAGAATGCCCATTATGGACGAATGTTTATGTTCTCCTAAAATTCATATGTTGAAGGCCGAACTCTCAATGTGATGATTATGTGGAAATGGTGCCTTTGGGAGGTAATTGGACTTAGATGTGGTCATGAGGGTGGGGCCTCATGGTGCAATTTGTGCCCTTGTAAGAAAAACACAACAGAGCTTTTCATTCTTCCTCTGCCATGTCAAGCCACAGTAAGAATGTGACCATCCGCAAGCCAGGAGGAAAGTCCTCACTGGAACCTGCCCATAATAACACTCCAGTCTGGGGCTTGTCAGCCTCCAGAACTGTGAGAAATCAATTTCTGGTGTTTAAGTCACCCAGCCTATGGTATTTTATTATAGTTGACCAAAACAATGCCCAACGAATTAACTTTTCTCCTTCTGGGCTGAGGAGAGCTGGAAAAGGGAATAGTATGGGACCATGAGAGAAATCTTTCTGTCTTTCACTCCAGTGCTCTTCCTGTTCTCCATCTCCTTTTTCCATCGCCTGAAATCACATCATGCAAAACCTAAATAAGTTTATGAATGTGAAAGTAGAAAATAGCCATGTCCTACTTCCCATTTGGAAATGGAAAAATGGAAGGAAAAACCAACCAAACAAACAAACAAAAACAACAGCTTGCAGCACTCTCTGAAAACCATGTAATGCCAAGGGCATTGTGTATGGTGTCGAGACAGTGGGGGGTTGAGATTGCCTCACAAATTTCACTGGTGTCCCAAAGAGCATCTCCAAAGCAGCCAACATTTCCCATGTCCCCAGGAAGGACATGCACTTAGATGAGTGAAGGGCAGCAGACTTAGAGAGGCCATGGGGTTGGGATGAAGAAATCTGTTTGCAGATGACAGTGTGGGTCGTAGGCCAGATTTCACATGCGAAGTCATCACAGTGGGTGCTCACAAGACCAGACAGGGCAGTATCAACTCTGAGGATGCCAGTGTGAGCCAGATATCAAGGCCAGACATTCACCACCTTATATTGTTGCTATTAATAAGTCTCCAGAATTGTGCATCAATCCTAGAGAAGAAGGGGGGTTAGATTGAGATAACCCTGAATTAAGTACCTAAAGGTTTTGGCAATGAGGAAAATAATAATAAGCTTGAAATACGAAAACCTGAATATCTATCAGGTGTGGTGACTCACACCTGTAATTTTAGCACTTTGGGAGGCTAGAGTGGGAGGACTGCTTGAGCCCAGAAGTTTGAGCAACATAGTAAGACCTTGTCTCTACAAAAAATTTTTAAAAAGTAGCCAGGAATGACGGGTACTCATATACTCAGGAAATTGAGACTGTAGTCTGAAAAAAAAAAAGAAAAGTTGCATATCCACATTTTGCCCTGGAAATATTACACTTGTTCTAGATATATCCATTCTAAACAATAATGTATGTACATAATAAAATTCCTTAAGTAAACGTCAAAGTTAATGATAGTTCAATAATAAAGCATAAGACAAAGAATTAGGTTAAACGAAGGTTTGCCCTGTAAAATAAAATTTGGGGTACAATTTCAACAAAGATTTTATGCTATATTAATATTTTGGGGGTTTTATGCTATTAGATTCATGAGAAGCCACTGTAGATCGTTAAATATGGGGGAGACATTATTATAGCGATGATACAGGTTAATTTAGCAAAAAATATGTGAACAGTGGACATGAGTGAGATTTAGAGACTGGAATGTTAGTTGAAAGGTTATAGCACTTGCCAGGCACAGGACAATAAGGAAAAATAACAAGGCAGCAAAAGTAAAATATGGAAGTGATCATAAGGATTAAATTCCTAGTATCTGGACTTGACTGGTGATCAGTTTCAGGGAGAGAAAGTTATAGAAAACAAGTCAGATTTCAAAAGCTAGCAGTTCATGCGTATCCCTTGAAGGTACTTGTGAACTACCTTCTGTGACGTAAGAGGTGTTGGTGGCCAGGCGCAGCGGCTCACGCCTATAATCCCAGTACTTTGGGAGGCTGAGGTGGGTGGATCACAAGGTCAGCAGTTCAAGACCAGCCTGGCCAATATGGTGAAAAACAGTCTGTACTCAAAATACAAAAAAATTACCTGGGCATGATGATGCATGCCTGTAATCCCAGCTACTTGGGAAGCTGAGGCAGGAGAATTGGTTGAACCTGGGAGGCAGAGGTTGCAGTGAGCTGAGATCACACCACTGCACTCCAGCCTGGGTGACAGAGCCAGACTCCATCTCAAAATAAAATAAAATAAAATAAAATAAATTTTAAAAACTGTGTTGACTGGTGAATACTATCAGGATAGTGAACATTTTTCTATTTTAGGAGATGGGAGGCCACCTGAGATGGCAGGCCAGAAGTAACTCAGGAGGAGAAACATCCATTCAAAGTAATATTGTGGGATTGCTGAATTAAAGACTATAAGAAGAAAAACGTGTCTGTGCGTAGGAAACAGAAAGAGGAGAAAAACGCATTAAGACGGTGAAGTAAGGAAGTGGAAGATCAGCAGAATGTGCGGATGCCAAGCCACCCAAGAAAATCATCTCTTGTGATTGTTGCAAAGTCAACTAGTTAATGTGACTCACTGCTAGGCTGTAGGATCTGAGACTTATGCAGAATAATTTAGAAACTTGCTGGTGTCTTAAGATCAATTACTCACCAATAAGAGTGGCATTGAACTGTGAATGTTCCTCCTGAATTTTCCATGAAGACTAATGGTTTTGTCTTGTCTTGAATTTGTTTTAATTACAATTTGTATACATCCTGTTGCATCCTGAAATTTTTATTTTCCAAACGGTTTTTCATTTTAAAGAGACTAAATAAAGGTTCTGACTGAGTTGTACTTGTGGGAACTCCAAAATCTTTTTATAGGAAGTTATTTTCGTCAAATAGTGTTGAGAATCAAGTTTCCAGTTAGAGAAAATAACAGAGACATGCAAATTCAGGATGTAGCTGTACAGCAATGTTAGTGAAGAGAGAACATTTTGAGTCATTTAGACATTAACCATTAAGCATCTGGATTTTTTTAAATGTTAAGACAGAAAAAAAAAAATACCTGTATGTCAGCCAAAATTTTATTTAATTTAGTAAACTTTGGAGGATAAGGACACACTCACTGTGATAGAGACTGCTCTCTGCTCATCCAAATCCAGGTTTTCTTCTGCTCCTGGACACATAAGCAGGAAGCAGGGTATGTGTTACAGTTAGCTGTGGCCAGGACATTGGACTTGTGATCAATGGAATACATGCAAGAAGAGATGTGTGACATTTCCTAGCCTGACTCCCTAAACTGTAAATACTTTCAAGTCATAATTTTCTATGTTCTGTACTCTTAGCTGTGTGGATGGAATGAGTATTGGCATGTTAGAAGTTAAAGATGAAAGATCTTCTATCAGCCTGATTCTTCAGACTTGCTTTGAACAGAACCTCTGCTGTGGATCTTAAACCACTCACTCTGGGGAATAGTGAAGATTAAATTCCTATTTTGTTTGAGTCATTGTATATCTTGAGGATGATTTGTTAAGCGCTTGTGCTACCTGCAATTCATATATCCTCTATTTATTTTAGCAGCATTTGGGAGCATTTGTTCCCCTCCCCTCCCCTTCTCCTCCTCTCCCTTCCCCTTTCTTCCCCCCACTCCCCTCCCCTCATCTCCCTCTTCTCTTTGTCCTTCTTCTTCCATCACCTTCTCCTCCTCCTCCTTTTCTTTTTTTTTTGTTTCCTCCCCTCCTCTCCGTCTCTCCTTTTCTCCATTTAATTACTATATTCACACACTTCCCTGCTCCCGTAGTTCCCAACGCTAAACAGGAAAGATGAGGGTATTGGCTATTGTTCTTACTTTGTACAGGCAGATACTGTTACTCCCATATTGACTCTTGTCATCTTGCTAACTTTATCCCATAGACTTCTATGCACCAAGGTGTTCACATAAAACTCACATTCTTTGTAAATGTTTTATCTGGGAGATGCCCACCAACATATCTAGCTTCAAATATTCTTGTCATCTTTTACTGTTACTTTATCTATGCATACTTCATTTACGCAAACCCACTCTCATACACACATTTAATTATTTGACTCGACCAAAAGTGATAGGATGCTTTAAATTCTGAAATTTGCTTTTTGGGCCACAGCTTCCTATTTATTTCACTACCTCACTCACTCCCCACATGCACCGTGTCTGCACTGACCTAAGTGGCATCACCATTTCTACTGCCTCTGCTTATTCTCTTAGCCTATAAGCCTTGTCTTGACACAGCATTGGTCTAGTATTTGGATAGCAGTATCTAGATCTTAGGGCCAATCCCATCAGCCATTATTTCACCACTAACAATGCCCTCATTCCCTGCAACTCTGCCACTATGGTTACTTTTATATAGCAAAGAACTATGGAACATTTACCATGGGTTTGGAGCTCAGCAGTGTGGTTGAAACTGCACTTATGGATCAAGGAACCATCAGCACTAGACGGTACTGAAAATCATGAAACTAGAAAATACCTTGTAAGTAAGAGGA
>NC_045455.1:7810838-8066945 GCF_002776525.5 Piliocolobus tephrosceles | reverse complement strand
AAACAAACAAACAAACAAAAAAGAATGTAATTCAAGAAAAGGGCCTAAGACCAAACCCCAAATTATTCTAGAGAAAGGGCTAGCAGAGAGAGAGAGAGTCAACTGAGATATAAAGAAAAATTTATGACCGTTTAATATTACGGATGGCAAAAAATAGGTGTATCACTTAAAAATTTTTGATTGCAAGCAACAGAATACAGATTAAGCTAACCTCAGGAAAACAGATTGATGGGAAAAATATGTTTAAGTGCATACAGTTGAACAAAGATAAAAGAAACATTTCAAAATATTGCTGATCTAAGTAACAGTAGTACACTCTTATCAGTGTGTCACTACTGGAAGTAAGCAAGTTTAAATATTTTTGGATATTGTCTTTTTTGGTTCAAAAGTTATATACCCAAGAATTGGTTAGCCCTGGTTAAATCCCACAAACAATGTTTAAATAGTTAAATACTATAAACTTAGCTAACAAATTTTCTTTGAAATATTTTCTCCTACCTGAACAAATATACCTTCGTATTGAGAAATATGTGTACAAATATGGTTTTAACAGAAATTTGGCAAGACGTGAAAGATGATTGAATCAAATCACTATTAACATGATTAAATAAATGATGATATTAAGATACATGCAATTTAAAAATAATTATATAGTTATTCATATAAATAATTTTCTTTATTTCAATAAAATTACTAATTAAATAGTTATTATCAGGGATTTCACATAATTTGATTTTCACTAAAACATTATTTTTTCAAAATGTAATTACTCAAAGCATATCCAACCCAAAGCATATTTTCATAAAAATTGCAAATGGAAGTACATGTAAAATTAGAAAAATTAAGATAAATTTTTTCATATTTTTAAATGTGTCATGTTTTGAAGGGGTTTCAAGTTGTTTTCAAACAACAAAAAGAAAAAAGTATATTATAATTAATTACTACCATGATACATTAAATCATTTCAATAAAACTAAGCTTTCCTTTTAAAAATGATTTAATCATATTTTTTGATGAACTTACAATTAAGAATTCAAAGCATATCTACTTGCCACTCTGATAATTTATTGTCATACCTTGTAAATATAGACTTGCATACATCCAAATTTGAGTAACAGGGATTGTAGAAAATTGCACATGTTTTTCGACTGCCCCCCCATTCAAAGAGACACACACACACACAGGCACACACAAATATCACGCTAATTAGTGTGTTCCTCTGGAATCATACGTTGGAGCACAACAGCACAATAAGAAGCAAGAAAGTCAGTTCCAGTGCTGCTGAGAAATGACAACTTTTTCTCCACATTCTGAAACTATGCCTATCTCTGTATGGGCAGTGGCATGACCCACACACCGTCACAACATTTAGACACAGTCATGTTTTCCTTTAAGAACGCATAGTAAAAGATGTACAAAAGAGTTTTCATGAGGTCTGCATAGATGTTAAGCTGCAGGACCTCCTGGGCCAGTGCTAAGCATGGCATGCAGGGTACACTAAATATCATGAATTCTTTCAACAACAGAGATCAAGACAATAAACTTCATTCCTGACTTGTAGAGTGGTCTTGGTTGGGTGATTCTCTCATGTCAAATTGGTGTGTACAAATGAAATAAGAAGAATAAATGCAAGTCAAAAATATGAGCAGAAAGCATTACCCAATTGGTTAGATGTGTTTTAAATAATTCAAGAATGATCTATAGAAGTATCTATTTGAACCTGGCAACATAAAGGCCAATGGTGACTTTAACAAGATCAATTTCACTAAAGTAGTGATGAAAACTCTGAGTGAAGTGAATTGAATTGTGAATGGAAAGCAAGGAAAAGAGACTGTGAGATTTAACAAATCTCTTGAGAAACTGTGTGGTGAATGGTGAATAAAGAAAAGAGGCAGTCATATAAGAAGGATATAGTATATCAGCACAATTTTGTAAAATGGAGATATTAAAGCGGTGTATTCTGCTGAAGGAAATAATCTAGCACAGATGGAATGATGGATGATTTAGCACATGGGGAGGGTAACTGAAAGAGCAAAGTCATTAAACAGGGGAGATAGTAGAAGCCAGAGGACAAGTGGAAGGCTTGACCCTCAGCATCAGAGAAAATATGTAGACAGAAGACCATGGGGAGGACATTGCAGAAATCCACAGAAGAGTATCCAGAGAGCTAGGATTTGGTACATAGTTGATAAATTATCCAGACCCAAAACACATTTTAGAATCCCTCCTCCAAATTAGTTTAGATTCTAAGGTATTGTGGTCTAAGACTTGAAAGATTAATGTAACTTAGGGGATAGAAGGGATCTCAAAAAATATGCAACACAAAGTCAGATGTCTCCACATTGGCCACGAACATATGACCTTCCAAGTGGGAGAAAGGAATCATGAATGAGAAGACGAGCAGAATGGAACTCTCAATAGAAATGAGAAGGCAAGTTAGATTGGGTGCAATCTTCTCAAAAAACAGAGTCAGAAAGAAGTGATGATGAGATACCTAAATAGAAGTGCCTCTGGGCAATTGAATCAAAGTTTGAGACTGGATATTGGGATCTGGAAATAATCAGCAAACAGTCATAACCTCCTCTCTAGCTTTAACTTGGTACATTTTAAAAAAAGAAAGAAGAAACCACTTTAATTTTGTATATATCATGTGAACAATTTATAGCAAAATAAAACTTTTTTTCTAAAAATAGATTCTTACATGTTCCTGTAATTCTACATTAAAAGCAATTCAACCATGTTTTGGACCTTTTAATAGAAAAACTTTTATGATATAAAAATGTACACTAGAGAGTAGAATCATTAAATGTATGCATAATAAGTTTATTAAAAACATTTTTGCCTCTCTTAAAAAGCAGTGTCTCTACTGTGGATGCAAAGTGAGTTTTAGTAAACTAGTATATTACAGCAAGATTAAACTTTTACATCATTCTGATATATCTCAAATCTTCTGCTTTATGAAGATGATCATGACTTGCCTCCTAAATGAGCTAAAGTAATTTGTGTCACTTAAATTATCTCGAGTAACTAGTAGATAAAAATTCAATCCACATCTATTTGGTGAAGCTTAAATTATTACATGTACTGCTGAGAGGTTCAAATTTTGGCTTTAAAAGTTTATAACAAAAGAATAAGGCAGCAAAAGTAAGGGGAAGCATGAAATAGAAAAAAAATTCAAAGCATGTATTTGGAGAAAAGAGACTGTGGAAGAAAATTGTCTAGTAGGATTGCAGTCGAATTCCTCTCTACTGGAAAAATTAAAATCCATCACATTCAAAATTTCTAAAGTGATAAACTATGGATGAATAAGAATTTACCAAGTTTCCTATAAATGATTTAGATAGAATACACCTAAATGCTACTGTTGTTGTAACATATTTTAAAGACTCTCTTTTTTACCATTTTGAAATAAACTTTATTTTTTAGAACAATTTTAGATTTACAGAGAAATTTGAAAATAGAACAGAGAGCAGTCATATTCCCTACACCCAATGTCTTCTAATATTAGCATGTTACATTAGGATGATATGTTGCTTACTAATGATAAATCAATATTTCAACATTATTTTTAACTAAAGTTCATATTTGGTGCAGACTTCCTAAGTTTTTACTTTTTGTCCTTTTCTGTTCTCACTTCACATCTAGGATACCACATGACACTTTAGTTGTCATGCCTCTTTGGACTTTTGCCTGTGGCAATTTCTCTAATTCATTTCATTTTTAATGACCTTGACTGTTTTGGTGAGAACTGGTCAGATACATTGTAGACTGTCCGTCGATTAGAATTTGTCTCAGTTTTTCTTTCATAATTGGACTGGGCTATCACATTACACCAAGAATACATAATATCAACAAACACTCTTGGTATTGACCTTGATCACCTGGCTGAGAGAGAGTGTGTCAAGTTTCTTGACTGTACAGGGGCTCTTTACTTAACCGCTTGCCACTGTATTATGGAAGGAGGTCACTACATGTAGTTGACACCCAGGAACTGGGGAATTTTGCTTCACTTCTTGAAAGTGGAGGATCTACACAAATTATTTGAAATTCTGAATGGAATATTGGTGCCTTCTTTCCCATTTGTTTATTTTTGCCGTCATTTATTTATATCAGTATATTTATATCAGTATAGATGCATAGATATTTATTTTTTATTGGATCATAATCTAATGCTAATTCAGTTATTCACTTGCTCTGATTTTTCCAGTGTTGGCTCTTCCAGTTTGCTCCTGTAGCCCTTTGACATATCTCATCTATTTGGTAGCATTTTTCACTTTTCCTTTTGAGCATTTCCATACTTTTTGACATTTCCTGATGCTCTGGGATTATCTTGTATTTTCCTACCTAAGTCCCAGAATCATCTATTTCACCAAGGAGCCTTGGTTCCTTTTATTAGAAAATGGTGTTAGAAGCCAAGCTCTAGGAGGTAGGTGTGCCTATTACTACTGAGGTGTCATTTATTCTAGTTCTCTCAGCTGACAGAGCAAGAAAATATATGTTTATATACTAACCTGGATATATACATACACCTATAAATATTTCTGTATGTAGCCATCTGGACCTATATTAAACCAAATCAGTTTGTACTGATATCTTCAATTCAAAACCACTACCACACAAATAAATCTAAACTCTTCAAACTGATACCAGTATTTTAAAATAAGAACAGAAAATATTATCTTTAAAGTATCTAAAAAAATAGAGATCATGCTTGAGTCAAAGATTATTCCAAGTACATATGTGATTAACATTGGTGCAATATTTATTCATATACAGGATAATACATTTGCAGTTGTCCAGAAAGCTCTGTACACAAACAAGCAATGTGGATGTCCTTCAGGTGTAATTTGAAGTTTTCTACTATCTATTTATTTATAACTTCTGAAATCTCACTGTTTGAAAGACAGCACTTTGGTGTTGCACATTCTCGATCTTTATGATCTCTCTGTCAAAATAAAAACAAACCTAGAAGGAGTATCAGGAATTTTTGTATAAAGCAAGCCAGTACCATTCAGCAGAATGATGATGTTCTGACTTCACAGGAAGTTAATTGGTTGTTGGACAGAGGACTAGAAATAGCAAAGAACTGAGTTAATTTGGAGTGTGAGAAAGGTAAGCAGATAGACTAAGAATAATGGTTTATAATCTCATACAATGTTACATTTTAGCACCCAGAAGGGAGCATGAAGTCACTAGGAAATTATTTGGGGTTGTATAAACTTGGGGAAAAATATAAATGATTTCTTAATAAGAATCTTATAGCTTAAATGCCCTAAATTCTATCATTATAAGTGAAAGAATAATTAACTTAAAATTTGTCAATTAAGCAAATTATTTTATGTAAATTAAACATTGTTTAATGATTGAGACAATTATTTGTTTCTTATCTTTGTGATATAATTATTATCCACAATTATTTATTAGTCTTTACAATGGAAATGAGATATAAAAATCTGGGCTATATAAAGAAGCACATTTAATATTTAAATAATCTTTATTTTATTAAAAGCTCATGTTAAGGCCTCATGCAGGTTTACAGGTATTCTGGCTATGGCAGGAGGGAAGGGGGAGTGGGGGTGGCGGTGGTGTCTACCTGACTTTCTCATGCCAGCCAATGGGACACTAGCTATTGTAATCACCTTCATGTGCAGAGGGGAAGAGAGAGGAAATGAAAAACAGATAAATAAAATGAATATTCCTCTCTTGATAACTACCGAGGAAAACCTTAAGGGAGTGTTAGAAGTACTCAAATAAAGTTGGCTATAGCAGGAAAATGGAAATCCAGCTAATTGATCTATTTGTAAATCTATGAAAGAATCAATTCAGTATAGTTAATGTCTATCCAGTACTTTAAAATACGTATAATTTCTCCCCTCACTCCGATCTCCCCAGCTCACCTATAGTCTTTGCATATCTCTCCTCTTCCTGAACTTCTCTTCAATATTTTGGTAGATATTTTCAGATACTTCTGCGTCTACTAATTGGGATGTAAGACAGGAAGAGGACAAAATACTAGATTATTTTTCACCTTTTCCTATTTGCTATGTTGTCTATACAGCATGAAGGAAAGTATCAACATTTATTTGTTCTGAAGTATAAGACAACTTTGTTCCTCAGGCATGACCAGAAACAAAAGTCCAGCAGAGTTGGAAAGGCTGGCAGAAAGCAGGTAATCGAGGGTGGGGCTCTGGAAGACACCACAGGCTGGAAAAATCAGATATTTTCAGCACAGACAGGTAAGAATTTGAGACTAGAGAGAAGTAAGCCATGGCCAGTACCATAAAGCAGTTTCATTTTTTATTGTACATGTGATCTGCAGACAGCCTTCACTGCTGACACACACCTGAAATGTTTATTTAAAATGTAGATTTCTGGGCCGTATACTGAGTCACTAATTCACAATTCTTGAAATCTTCAATTTAGGCAGTTAACATTTTAAACAATGTCTTAAAGTTTGAAAATTATAGCTATAAAGGTATAATGGTCCAAAAGCACTTTTTCAGAAAATCTAAGTAGTTAACAAAAGTCATATTTGGTGCCACAGACCTAAAAATTTAGTTATTTAGCAACAACAGCCTTGGAGAAAGAAGATGGAGCTGATCAGCAGAGCCCAGGGGCAAGTTCAGCCCTAAAACGAAGGTGAGAAATGTTGTTCCTTGTGCCAGCCCCATTTTAGGTAGAGATAGGCACTCAGACACTAATTGGTACCCTAAAATGCCTAGAGACCTATGGACGCGCCCTGCCCTGTTTCAGAACACGGCAGGGCTAGAATACCTGAATGACATCCTGTTTAATTAATTGAATTCCTCGGCAATTTGAGGATCTGGGATGAAAGAAAGAGAGGCAGGGAGGGAGGGTCCGAGAAGAAGGTTTTCACATAAATTACTAACACACCTGGGATTTTGATTTTCTTCTGCGTTCCCCACGACATAGCATTTCTGCACACAAAATTCATAGTTTACTTTTCAGAACAGTTTGCTATGACAGAAAGAGAAGTGAGAAGGAATTTCAGTGATCATCTTTTGATGTAATACCCCTGAGAAGTTTCAATTCCTGAGGACTCTTTTTACTCAAGATGTGCAAAGTCCTGGTGGATAGTGCTGCTTTTGTGAAGGCCACTATCTTTGTTTATACTCTCCATCCTCAGGAAGTCAGACACTAACAAAAAGCCTCCTCATTTGATCACTGGGTGTCCTTTGATCTCAGTGTGCTTGGTTGCCAGTGTCTTGCCGCCGTCCTCAGGCGGGCAGTCTGGGGTAGCCCAACACACAGTCTCCTTGTGGAATTGTGTTTTCTACCAAGTTTCAGGGTCATGGCTGAGAGTCAATAGCTCCTAATTTCACATACTCTGTTTGTCAAAAGTACCATTCACTCCTTTAAAAGTATATTTTTCTTTTTCTTCCTAATTGATCTATTGGCATAATATACTTTATTCGATCAGTATTACAGCATGAATGGTGCTCACCATTCCTCACGAATGCTTAACTATTTATTCTTTGCATTACTAATATGGCCATTATTAACTCAATATCTCAGGCTTTCATTAGTATAATTGTCATCATTATCTGCACGCCACCTCATTCACACTAGGCAATTAGCCAATTCACTGGATCAAGACGCAGAGACAAAATGATGAATTAAGTTGCCTGAGTTATCTTTGACTGTCTATACTGATTGGGATAAAGTGGTTTCTTTAGGACAGCACTAGAACTAAGCACAGAAAAGATTCCTGGAGTTCATCTCAGTTAGTGACTGATCTGCTACGGATAACAAAAGGCTCTATCTAGCACATCCACAGCTCTTGTCTAACACTCAGCCACATACGTTGGAAACGGAAAACCAGAAAAAACACATTCTATTCTCCAGTGGCAAAATGGTTCTGTTAGAGGAATGACTGGTCTGAGAAGAGTGTCTGTATGGAAAGGAGAGCTTGCATTTGTTGAATATTTACTCTCAGCTATGGCATACGTATTTCTGCAAATGGAGCAACATACAAGGAAGTAGTGGAGATTAAATAAGCTCTCCAAAACCACAAGGTCCATTCTCAGTAGAAAGCATGCTTTCACCCAGGTCCGTGACTCAGTCAAGCCAACCTTCTGCACGCTGGGCTGCAAGGCAATCGAAAGGCAACTGAATTGCTGCTGAGTCAGGAAATGGATTCACCGTTTTTCCACTTTCTTTATCAGACTCCTGTCATCTCCACTTTCAGGATAATTATGCTTCCTATTCAAAGAATGGATCTCAGAGGAAACTGCAAAGTGCTTCCAGTACTTCAGACTGCACCATTTATTTAGGGCAGTAATTGCCTCATTCTAAATTAATTTAAAGATTCTTCTCCCATGTGGATCTAACCTGAGATCTTTTGGTTTCAGTGGACTCCCCCGAGTGTTTTCATTTGAAAACATCCGAGTGGCAGTCACCACAGCATGATTACGAATTATTTTTAATAAAATCAACTCATGATCTATGTCCTAGGGGGTGCGAGGGCAGGCAGGTGGGGTGCTTTGCATGCAGTAGGAGCAAGTCTGCAAGGAACCAGTCCAACCTTTCCCAGGAAGAAAAGGTTTCAAGCTAATCCATCCACTGATCTACTCAGTGACTTGCATATAAACAATAAAACCACCTTGCCTTTCTGTTTACAAGCTACGGCCACCTGTGGTTGCTGGTGGCCAAGATCTGACCGCCAGTGCATTAATCCACAGAGCTTAAGACAGGAAGGGAAAGGGGGAGTCAGGAGACAGGAATTTTACAAATTGACTTAACATGAAAAGAACAAGGTTAATAATTAGAGCAGGAAAAGGGAGGGAGAAGAGAGAAACATTCTTGTCCTAGAGCCCTCTGCTCTTTTCGGTTAAGTTTCTGTCATACCTTCCCAGTCAATAAAAGCAACTCTGTTCCGCATCCTCTTTCCATCTTTACCAGTCTATTTTTGACTGCATAACATTTGCTGATTTGGAAGCTGGGTGGAAAGCTTGGGTCTTGACTTTCAATTAAAGGCACATCCTGGTCAACGATGCTTCCGTGCTCTATTTTTTTCGCAAGATTTGTTGTTGTGCGCAAAGTGAGCAGAATTACATTTGGTTGAGTCTGTATTTTTGGAGAAGATAATCCTTAGAGGCTGTCTGAGGCCACTGAGATCCTGGGGTGGCCTCAAAAGAGGGATACAGAGTTTTCTGCATTACCCAGAAGGCACTTTCTGGGGAAATGTTGGTGTATTCCTAGTAAAACTCTTACTTCTTGTGTGTGGGCAACAACTTCTCTGTACAAAATTCTCTAACACACCAAAGCTGCTGTGTGATCATGGGAAGTACACTGAATTGAGTGGCAGAAATACTGAGTCCACTAACCAGCAATGTCATTAGCCTAGTTTATTTTTCTGAATCCTAACCATTTTTGAAATCAGGATATCTATGCCAGTGCTATGTACCCCATAGGGCTACTGTGCATTTCAAATGAGGTGATATACACAAGAATGGCTGATACATTCTCAAGCACTATATAATTGTAAGATTGGAGTGTGTGTGTGTGTGTGTGCACTTGTGCATGTGTGTATTTAATCAGTTATTCATTTAGCAAATATTAAGAAAGTATTTATATGCAATACACACTATAATAATTGCTGGTCTTTGCCCTTAAAATCCTTACATTTTGGTGGAAAAATAGTATAAGAGAAGAAGTGCAATTCCTGTTTATCCAGTATTTGCCAGGTTTTGAGGGCATTGTACAAGGCATATTATTTAATCTTTCTTACTATCATCACCAACATCATGTTGGTCCTGATCCATTGAGTACTTACTTTGTGCCTAATGCTAAACCAAGTGCTTCTTATTAATTTTTTCAGTCCTGTCCACTTGCTTGCTCATACATCATAAATGGCAAATTCCAACTCAGGTCTGCTCTAATTTAAAACCTGTGCTCCCAACCACCAGCGAACATGGACAGCCCCCAACTTCTGAGTAACAAAGCAAGACCATGGAAGTTAGGTACTAGCCTAAAGTCTACAACAGGAAGCAAAACCAAGCTTTGAAACTGATCCATTTTCTTGCCAAACCCTGTTCTTTCCACCATACTCCCTCAGCACCCCATTGTCAAGATCCCAAACCATCTGAGACTCAGAATAATCATGTTAGATTTCAAAAGAATTTATTTGAAACAGTTAAGCCTCAGAAAATGATTCTGTTTGAACCATTTTCTTTTTAAAGACTGTAAGAAATCTTATTTATAGTGTTTAATTTCACCTCTCATTTTATTAACATGACTGAGGTGGTATTTTTTCTTTTCTGTTATAACCTGCTGATTTCTTAGGGTATATTATTTTATGATGCATCCTTTAATTTTTTTCTATTATTTCACACTGAGTGTTTTAATAGGTTTTTAGAAATTTTCCGTTTCTTTCTCAGAAAAAGATTTCTTTCTTGGAAAGGTTTTCTTTGGTACATTTCCAGCTGAGGAATGGTCTCCCTTGTGATATCAAAGGTTGCTAGCTCTCTGTTCTCTCCTATCGGTCTATGGAGATAAGCTTTTAATATTTATTTCTAGGGGCTGTTTTCTCTGTTTATAGCCTGCTGTTGAAATGAGCAGCTCAATGAACTTCTTAATGAAGGTGGTTAAAGCATTTCCTTTTGCTTTCATTTCTATTGCTTTTGAAATGATAGTGTGGTAAACAGTTTCAGTGCTTTTAAAACTTTCTGTGAACTTGCAATGCCCTAGTAAATAATCCTGAAATCATTAATTGGCATAAAAATCATGGAGCTTAGAATTATATTGTTTTCAGCAAACAGTCATGCTTTTGAGCTTATATTATCTCTTCAATAAATTGTCCTAAATTCAATCTCCATAAGGCTTTAGTGATAAAAGCTACATCTGGCATTAAGGTTCATTATGTATTGTATTCCAATGTAATATAGAGCCCCAAACCTGTAATATTAAATCAGTACTTCGGCAGAAGAAAATTGTTTGAGAGAAACAGGAAGATTTTCAAGAGTCCTGTGAGAGTCCTGCCACACTATTAATTTGACTTTTGGTTATTTATTATTTTCTTTATTACATTCTCCAGTGAATTTCAGGTAGGCTAAAGTTCTTTTTAAAATATAGGCTCAGCCGGGTACAGTGGCTCACGCCTGTAACCCCAGCACTTTAGGAGGCCAAGGCGGGTGGACCACAAGGTCAAGAGATCGAGACCATCCTGGCCAAAATGGTAAAACCGTGTCTTTACTAAAAATACAAAGATTAGCTGGGCATGGTGGCACGCACCTGTGGTCCCAGCTACTTGGGAGGCTGAGGCAGGAGAATCACTTGAACCTGGGAGGCAGAGGTTGCAGTGAGCAGAGATCACGCCACTGCACTCCAGCCTGGCAAGAGAGCCAGACTCTGTCTAAAAAGATAAAATAAAATAAAAAAAGTAAGCTCTAAAATCTTGAAACTACATCTTTTTTAGGGTCTTACATCAATTGATAGATGCTTACTGCGTGTGTAATATTCCAGCTGAGTAAACCAATTCCTGGAATAAATTGCCTATGATTAGAAGATGAATTGTTTTCCAAGAAATGAGAATACAATAACCCTTTTTTTTTGGCAATGATACCCCAAAAACAGGAAACTTGTCTTCTCAAAGGTAGGTAATTTTCCATCAGGTATGAGTTATTCAGTGGGAAGGGTCAGATCAGACCGTATCTATCTATTTATTACCTATTTATCCATCTATCTATCACAAATCTATCATCTAGCTAGCTAGCTAGCTATCATCACTGACTTCAGTGGAGGAATTTATTCAATTGAGAAATTTTTACTGATGTATCAGCATTATTTGAGCATATACTGCATATGATGATGACAGTTTTAATTGTAGGCAATCTAAATAGATAAAAGAGATTGTCCTTTCTTTTTAATTGCTTATAATCTAATGAAAGTTAAAGCATGCATTCAGTGTGAATTACAAGAGAATATCTCTGAAAAAGCTGCTAAAAAATATATGATATTATGTTTTAGAATAGCGTCAACTGAAATGACAAGTTCAAGAACACAGACAGCCTCGGAAGTGGATTGGCTGTGAGTAAATGGAATAAACTTCTAAGGGCCAGAGTTGTACTTGCTATCAGGAGCAGAATGAGGAAGGTGTGTCAGGCCTCTGCTCTACACAACCCTAGGATGAATTAGTCACTTATGTTCTCTTTTCTTGGCAGTATTTCACACTGGATATGAGGAGAATCTAGCTCTGGCAAGTTCTGAAATTTCCAGGCTTGCTTCAGCTTGAGAGATTCCTGCTATAGGGAGTAACACAGTCAAATAAGCGAAATTGTTCTATTGGTCAGGTATTGGGAAGAAAATGCTGGACACGCCTATGAAGATTCAGTCTCCAATCTTAGGAAATTCAAAGCCATCCGTGATTATCCTTCTCTTATTCCTCACTATGAATTTGTCCTGAAGAGTGTCTCTTTAATCCTTGTCCCCAATTCTTTAATTCCAAAAATCCACCATGGGCTCGGTGCCTACCATGTCCTGCACACTGGTATCACCATCTCTTCCTAAAGATACCAGGATGATCTGCCTGAGTCCTAGATTTGTACAAGTAATTATTCTAATTAGTGGCTCTTCACTGAACAGAAGTTAAGGCAATTGTTAAGAGGAATAGCTTTTATTCAGACTGTCTGAGTCTTGTAACCCTGATCAGATTACTAAATATTTTAGTTCCTTACTTGTAAAATGAAAAAAAAAATCACTCACTTTACTTATCAGGAAACATACACTGAGATCCTGCTATGAGGCTGATGCTGCTCTAGATCTGAGAGATACAGAAATGAACTAGACAGGAAAGCTCCCCACTCTCATGAAGCTTACATTCTAGTGGGCCATAGAGGAGATCCAAGGAGAAGGACTACATGTCTTCTGACCTGGAGGGTCTCAAAACTGCTAGAGGGACAAACAAAAAATAAGTCATTATCTAGGCAAATACGATCATTTGAAATAGATATAATCTCTTTCATGCTCAATGTTTGCTATAAAGAGTTGTGAATTATGCATGTAAATAAAGATGAACAAAATAATCCACGTTTGCTTCAACATTCCTTGTGAAAATACAGCAAACATCATGAGAGATTGGGAGTAATTAGTTTATAAAGTCATCGAAAGCACGCCACTGAGATTGCCCAGCTCAGTTCTGGGCACACAGTAAGAATCCATTAGAAGTTAACAGCCAGTAGAAGCACTTCCTTAGTTGAATCCAAGCCTCCTTTGTCTGCCCCCACCCCAGCTACTCCACCCCACCTTACCCCTGTGTAAAAGCAAGTATGCCAGCTTGTTGGGACCAGGAGTTCTCCAGCCCTGAATCAGCAAATCAGTCTAAAATACACCTCAAATTCTGCTTCTTATTGTACATTTTGTCCCCTTTCATCATTATAATGCTTAGAACTGAGAAATTTTGTGTGGGGAAAACTCGTGTAAGCAACTTGTAAGTCAGAAAAGTAAACACACTTTTATAGTAGATAAAAACGTAATGGTTTAGAATTTGATTTTATTGTATATTCAGATTTTGAAAATTCATCCTGCTAATGTATACATAGGATGAAAATAGAAATGTCATTAGCCAAATCTGCCCAGACACTTTTTGATTTCTTCATGAAGTGATTTACAATACTGAATGTGAATATCTTTATACGGTGAATATCTTTATATGGGGTAAAGACTCTCCATTTTGCCAGAGCCCTAACAAGCTATGTTTTTGTTCACCTGATGTCTGTACACATTTAAATTACGGACGTGTTCCCTGTGGCCACATAAGGTTGCCATCTCTGATAGTTAAATAAATGATAACCTTCTCCTAGGCAATATATTTGATTGAAAACAGAACAATTTCTCTGTAGTGCCAGCTACTCAAGAGACTGAGGTGGGAAAATCTCTTGAGCACAGAAGTCAGAGTCCAGCCTGGGAAACAGAGTAAGACCCCGATCAAAAAAAAAAAAAAAACAAAAACAAACAAACAAAAAAAAACTAGGCTAAAATGCCTAGTACTCTTAATATTCATGCCATGTGAAAGGCAATCTTATTAAAGTTTAGACTCTTATCAAGCTAGCTGAAGGATGAGTAAACACTAAGAAGCAAGCAAAGAATAAAACAAACAAACAAAAAAGACTGCAGCAAAATACACTGGTTCTTATTCCCATCACCAATAATAATAAAACCCTAAAACCACCCCATACTATCTTGGATAATGATGAAAAACACAATTAAATAAAAGTGTTATTTTTGAAATACACTATAATGTTTATAGTTTACAATCTATAAAGCTAACCAAGAGAATTTCTGGGGCATGGCTGTTGTTAGGGACAAGATAATAAAACTTCCTGGTGCTCTCAAACTATATTAGTCATTCATATTGTTTATTGCAAATAATGAATATAATTGTGTTCCTAGAGAAAAATATTTCTGCAACTTGAATTCAATGACATCATAAACTTCTAGAAAATAAAGTCTAAGAACCCCTCAGTTGAAATTTATGTTCATGCTGCTGGATGGAGATTGCGACCTGTTTGTGAACAGTTTGTTATAGAATTACAATGAGAATGCTGTAGAGGATGAGAGTAAGTGTTTAACGTAATCCTCATGATAACCGCAAAGCAAAACATAGCAATAAATACAAAAATAAATAAATAAAGAGAAAGGAATCAAAACATATCACTACAGAAAATAATCAAATCACAAAGAAAGACAGCAAAAGAGGAACAAAGAAACTGCAAAACAATGAGAAAGCAGTTAACAAAAGGTTGGTAGTAAGTCCTTACCTATAAATAATTATCTTAAACCCAAATCGATTAAATTTTTCAGTCAAAGGACATAGAGTAATTAAACGGTTGTAAAAAAAAGACCCAATTATATGCTTCCTAAAAGAGACTCATTTTAGCTTTATGGAGTAGCAACACATATTTCAGACAAAATAGAGTTTAAGTCAAAAACTGTAACAGGAGACAAAGAAGGTCACGATATAATAATAAAAATAATATTCACTATTTATCAAGAGGATATAAAAATTATAAACATGTATGCACCCAATTTCAGAGCATCTAAGTATATGAAGAAAGTATTAACAAATCTCATGGGAGAGATAGACAGCAATTCAATGCTAGTAGGGAACTTCTATACACTCATGTTCAACAATGGATAGATCATCCAGACAGAATATCAAAAACATTGGACTTTATAAAGATTCTTTGAATAAGTGTTTAAATAAGGACATTTTAGAACAAATAGGCCTAACAAACATACCCAGAATATCCCATCCCATAGAATCATACAACCTAACAAGACCAAATTATGAAAAAATAGAAAATTTGAACAGACCAATAACAAGTAAGGAAATTATATCAGGAATATAAAACATCCTATCAAAGAAAAACCCAGAACATGATGCTTTCATTGATAAATTCTACTAAACTTTTAAAGAAAAATTAAATACTAATCCTTCTCAAATCCTTCTTTAAATATTAAAGAGTAGGGAATACTTCTAAACTGATTTTACAAGGCCAGCATTACCCTGATAACAAAGCCAAACAAAGATATTACAAAAAAAGAAAATTATGAACCAGTATCCCCTATGAACATAGATGCAAAAATCCCCAACAAAACACTAGCAAACCACATTTGACAGCACATTAAAAGGATCACACCATGATCAAGTGAGATTTATTTCAGGGATACAAGGATGGTTCAAAATATACAAATATATGAATGTGATACACCACATTAACAGAATGAAGGATGAAAATCATGTGATCATCTTAATAGAAGAGATAGCTAAAACAGTCTTGTACAAGAATAACAAAGCCATGATTCTTTTCTGATTTCAAATTATATTATGAAGCTATAGTAATCAAAACAGCACGGTCCTAGCTCTAGCTTAAAGAAAAACACATAGACTAGGGATACAGAATTGAGAGCCCAGAAATAAAAGTGCCAAGTAAACACAATGAGAAAAGGATAGTGTCTTCCATAATTGGTGTTGGGAAAACTGGATATTTATATGCAAAAAAAGAAAAAGAAAGAAAGAAAGAAAAAAAGAAAGAAAGAAAGAAGGAAAGAAAGAAAGAAATTGGACCCTTATCTTACACCATGCATACAAATCGACTCAAAATGGATTAAAGACTAGTAATGTAGGACCTGAGACCATAAATTTTCTAGAATAAAACGTACAGGAAAGGCTCCATGATATTGGCCTTGCCAATCAATTTTTGGATACAACACCAAAGCAAACATAACGAAAGCAAAAATAAACAAGTGAGATTACATCAAACTAGAAAGTTTCTGCATGGCAAAGAGAACAATCAACAAAATGAAAAGGCAATTTACAAGATGGAAGAAAATATTTGCAAACTATATATCTGATAAGGGGTTAATATGCAAAAATAACCATACACTAAAAGATCTATACACTAAAACTATAAAACATTGATGAAATAAATTGAACAAGACACAGTATAGGCCAGATATGACAAATTCACAGCTACCACCATCCTCAGTAGTGAAAAATTAAAAGCTTTTCTTCTGAAATCAGGAACAAGACAAGGATGCTCACTCTCACCACTTCTATTCAACATGGTATATTGAAAGTCCTAGTCAAGGTAATAAGAGACATTCCTGCTATTCCTACTTTGTTGAGAGTTTTTATCATAAAAAAGTTGAATTTTGTCAAATACTTTTTTCTGCATCTATTGAGATGATCATATGATTTTTGTCTTTCATTGTGTTAATATGGTATATCACATATGTCATGAATACATAGAATATATGTAGACACTAGTCCATTTTATGGGTTAATCAATGGTTTATGTTATTGGTAAAACTTGAGGTCAACAGTAGGCTATTAGTAGTCACGTTTTTGGAAAGTCAAAAGTTAAAAGTAAATTTTCAACTGTGTGAGGTCTATTCTCCTAATCCTTGTGTCATTCAAGTGTCAATTATTGAATGGAATATTATTCAGCCTTAAAAAAGAAATTCTGCCATTTTACATGGATGACTCTGAAGAATATAATGCCATTTGAAATAAGCCAGACACAGAAAGGCAAATACTGAATGATTTCACTTACATGTGGGACCTAAAAAAACAGCCAAATAAACAAAAGTAAACTTTAAACTTTAAATTTTAATTTTAAAATTTTTAATCGGGAAAAGGACTTAAATAGATATTTATCTAAATAATATAAACAACTGGCCACTAGGTGTATGAAAAAATGCTCAACATCACTAATAGTCAGGGAAATGCAAACAAAACCACAATGAGGTAACACCTCAAACTGTTTGGATGGCTACTATCAGAAAGTGAAAAGATAATAAATGTTGTCAAGGATGTGCAGAAAAGGAGACACTTATCAAACGTGAGTGGAAATGTAAATTGGTACAGCCATTGTGGAAAAATTTAGGAAGTTTCCACAAAACATTAAAAATAAAACTATACAATTATGCAATTACATTTTGGGTATATATTTAAAGGAAAGAAAACCACTATCTTGAAGAGATATCTGTATTCCCACGTTCACTGTAGCATTAGTCCCATAGCCAAGATAAACAGTGTATGTGTTCATTGACTGTTGAATGGATAAAGAAAATGTGGTATATATTTATGTATGTATATGTAAACAGTTGACCTGTGAACAACACAAATGTGAAATGTGTGACTCCAGTTATAGACAGATACTTTTCAGTAAACATATTGGGAAAATTTTTGGAGATTTGTGATGATTTGAAAAAATTTACAGATAAACCATATAACCTAGAAATATTTTTTAAATTGAGAAAAAAGATATATCATGAACGCATAGAGTATATATAGTTACTAGTCTATGTGTTAATTAACTGTTTATGTCATTGGTAAATCTTGCAGTCAACAATAGCTATTAGTAGTTAAGTTTTTGGAAAATTAAAAGTTAAACGTAGGTTTTCAACTGCGAGGTATCAATCTCCCTAACCCGTGTTGCTCAAGGGTCAGTTGTAGAATGGAATATTACTCAATCTTTTTATTTTATTTTTTTTTTTTTGAGACGGAGTCTCGCTCTGTCGCCCGGGCTGGAGTGCAGTGGCCGGATCTCAGCTCACTGCAAGCTCCGCCTCCCGGGTTCCCGCCATTCTCCTGCCTCAGCCTCCGAGTAGCTGGGACTACAGGCGCCGCCACCTCGCCCGGCTAGTTTTTTTGTGTATTTTTTAGTAGAGACGGGGTTTCACCGTGTTAGCCAGGATGGTCTCGATCTCCTGACCTCGTGATCCGCCCGTCTCGGCCTCCCAAAGTGCTGGGATTACAGGCTTGAGCCACCGCGCCCGGCCATTACTCAATCTTTAAATAAAAAAAGAAATTCTGTCATTATGTCAACATGGATGAATCTGGAGAATATAATGCTATCTGAAATATGCCAAATATAGAGACAAATACTGAATGATCTCTCTTTTACGTGAAAGCAAAAAATATTAAACTTATAAAAACAAAGAGTAGAATGACGGTTATCTGGGATCAGGACGTAGTTGGAAATGGGAAGATGGTGGTTAAAAGGTACAAATTTGCAGATCTAAGATGAGTAAGTTCCGGAGACTTAATGTACAGCATGATGACTATGGTCAATAATAACGTGCGGCAGACTGAAAACTTGCTCAGATAATAGAATTTAAGTATTCTTAACATACACACCAAAGGTAACTGTGAGAGAATAGCGAAGTTAGTTAACTTGATTGGAGTAATCATTTGACTACTGATAGGGTTTGGAGACTTGTCCCCTCCCAATTTCATGTTGAAATTTGATCCCCAGTGTTGGAGATAAGACCTGATGGGAGGCTTTTGGGTCAATAGGAGCGTTCATCATGAATGTCTCGGTGCTGCCCTCAAGATAATGAGGGAATTCCTGTCGTATTAGTTACCATGAGAACTGATCATTAAAAAGATCCTGGAACCGCCACTCTTTCTCTCCCTCTTTTCTTCCTCTTGCTTCTCTGTCATCATGTGATCTCTATACATCTGCTCCACTTCACCTTTCTCCATGAGTGGAAGCTGCCTGAAGCCCTTCTATGGCACCCAGATGCTGGTGCTATGCTTCTTGTACAGCCTGCAGAACAATGAGCTAAGTAAACTTCCTTTCTTTATAAATTACTCAGTCTCAGGCATCCCTTTATAGCAAAGCAAAACGGACTAAGACAACAATTTATATGTGTATCAAAATATCAAACTATATACCTTAAATATATAAAATTTCTATTTGCCTATTATACCTCAATAAAGCAGGAACAAAATTAATTATAGTAAATGTAGAAAGTGAGAGTAAGCATTTAAAAACTTTTACAGAAATTGGACATCACTGTATTTTTTTAGCATATTTTATAAAAACATGAGTCCTCCATGAACTGGAAATTTAAAAAGCAAAAACAAAAATTGGCCCTTCACCACAGATAATTTGAGAGTCCCTCTGAGATTGTAACAAACCATTGTAAATTTGCTAAGCATCAGTATGTAAATTTACTAAGAACAAGGGGTTTTGCATCAGACAGATCTGGATTAAGTTCTGGGTTGGCCATGTGCAGGCTGTGTGATCTAAGGATAATTGTTTAACTGTCTGAGACTCAGTTGATCATGTAACTGAAGATGGAAATAGTATCTACTTTAAGTGCACCTTTTGGGGAATAAAATGAGATAATGTTTATAAATAAATCAACATATTGCCTGGGGTATTTTTTTTAAAACCTTGTTACTGCTAGAGAAAGATACCACATTTAAGCAATTGCCCTTTGAACAATGCAAGGGGTTAGAGGTGCTGACCTTCCTGCACAGTTGAAAATTTGCATACAACTTTTGAATCACCAAAAATTTAACTACCGATAGTCTACTGTTGACCAGAAGTCTTACTGATAACATAAAGAGTTGGTTAAAACATATTTTGTATGTTATGTATTATATACTGCATTGTTACAATAAAACTAAGGTAGAGAAAAGAAAATTTGAAATATGATATTTGAAAACATAATATGATATTAAGAAAATCATAAGGAAGAGAAAATATATTTTCTATTTATTAAGTGGAAGTAGATCATCATGAAGGTCATTGTCATGGTGTCTACATTGAGTTGACTGAAGAGGAGGAAAAAGAGGGGTGGGTCTTGCTGTCTCAGGGATGGCAGTTCATCTGCAAGCTTTTCAAATTGTCACAAATCTCCAAAAATGTTCCAATATATTTATTTTTAAAAATCTGTGTATAAAATCTGTGCATAAGTGGATGTGCACAGTTCAAACCCATGTTGTTCAAGGGTCAACAGTACCTGAATTGCACCTGTCACGTACATAACAACTTTTGGAAAACAATAGACAAAGCAAACCTTGTTTATTTTCGTAAGATTGATTATAATAATCAAACAATTTAGTTTTTATATGGATATCAGATCATCTATCAAGTGAATATTGTATCTTCTAGAATTATATACATAACTAAATCATCCTAATACAAACAGTGTGCTATGGGTAGACTCACATTTGTAATCCAGGGTTATTTCATATGTCACATTCCAATTTTTTTCTCTTTTCTCTGTCACTAGAGGAAAAAAACCGCCCACACATATGTTTATATATATATATATGTTTATATATATACGAATCTCTCATTTATTTTTCTTGCCATTCTTGGCTGGATCAATATCCTCTGTGCCAATTTTTAAAACAACTATCTCATGCTGCAATAGGTTAGTTTCCATTTCCGTTTTGAGTTTAATATTTCTTACTAGACCCGTCTGCAAATGTGCTTTCTAGTGCCATTATCCAGTTCCCTTAGTGAGACAGACGTCTTTCCTTGGGCAATTGTTACCCATTTGTATCATCTAAGAGTTAAACCCCAAACTCTATGTGTCCATGGAAAACTATGTCTCATGGAACAATTTTCTGAATCCTCTTTCGAGCCATTGTAACTAATGGAAAATCTCAGCCTCCTGTGAGAATAACAATAATAATAAACATTTGTACTTTGCTGTAAATATTCAATATGTTTTTACATATAGTATGTTGTTTTATTAACTCCTCACAAGCCTGTGAAATGGACGACCTTCCCAACTTACGAAAGAGCTATACAAGCTAAGAGACGACAGTAGTCTAGCTATTAGTGTCCATATGTTAGATGTAAGCATCCCTGCACCAAAGAGTTGTCAAGGTAATAAATGCTGGTTATTTCTTCTATAACAGATTACTTTCTGCTAAAAGACATTATGTTCCTCCAGTCCACTAAGCCATATGTACCTGTCTCAATTCTTGATTATATTTGATTACCGGATTTTCTTTTAATAAAACATTTATAATCATTTCCTTTATTACATCGATGTGCTTGGTTCCAGGAAAAATAAAGATTCATTAAATTATCAAATGCCAGTAATCATTTTGTTTAAGGCGGTAGTGTCATATAAATATCCAAAAGTATATTTTAAATTATCAACGTGGCTGTTTTATTCAAAATAGGAAGATAAGCAGATGTAAGCACAAAGCAGAAATATGTTTCGCCTACCAAAGTTTTCTAGGTAACAAAATTGAAATGAGAAAGAAACGGATAGGTGATTATTTATCGGAAGTTTGTCTAAAATTTAGCTATTTTGTTGTTTATCCAAAAGTTTAATTTGACATATTTTCCCCAAGGGAATAAAATGAGCTAGTGGCAAAGTCAGGCCTGAGCCACGTTTCCAGACTCCAGATGCAGTTTTCTTCCTCCCTCTATGCCAGTGAGGCAGCCAGAGAGGCTGTATCCATTACTGAACTTCCACATCTCGCCAGCATGTCACATGTATAATCCAGGGCTGTCTACCTAGGATCACCCGTGTGTTGAACTACAGAATCTGAAAAGCCTGAGATTGTGTTTGCTAGGGTTGGTATTTAAGCCTGTCTGAATATGCCACTTTCCAGCCAAACAAACCAAACTCAAAACGAGGGAAATCTGCCAAGACAAACTTTCAAACCCAAAGTTTAAAAACACTGGAATTACTGTCGTGTAGCACTCCAATGTAAATGTTGTCACATCAGGCCAGACTATCTGCTTAGAAGAGGCCAGAATTGTGGGAGGAGTAGATGGAAAACCATTCGGTGTCATTGACGGGTCCTGTTGACAATGGCAGAGAACACCATCTGCCTACTCCAATATTCCTTCTCCGCTTTCTCCTTTAACAAAAACCTGAATTTTAGGCAGACACATTGTTCTCCACGCAACAGTCTCTATTTCCTAGTGGTCCTCTTCCACCTTCACTCCCACAGCTTTGAGTCAAACCCCATCACTTCTGGACCGAGTTGATGCAGCAAACTTCCAACGTTGTTTTCCTGCCCCTGGCTTGCCTATGTATGTATTGTTTTTCCCGCTGCTGAAGGTAATCTTTAAGAAATTCAAAGCCAATCATGCTTTTTTTTTCTCTGCTAAAAATTCTTTAATGAACTCTACAATTTAGACTAGGAAGGTTTAACTCCTTAGCTTGGCACACAAAATCCTTAAATGTCTGAGCCCTGGCCATCTTTCTGACCCCATCCTTTTGCCATCGTCTTCCAGTATATCGTATATCACAAAAATATTGTACTTTTTTCAAATTTAATTTAATTTGATTTTAGGTTCTGATATACATGTGCAGGATATGCAGGCTTATTACATAAGGAAATGTGTGCCATGGTGGTTTGCTGCACCTATCAACCCATTACTGAGGTATTAAGCCCTGTATGTATTAGCTATTCATCTTGATGCTCTCCCTTCTCCTGCCCCCGACAAGCCCCAATGCATGTTGTTCCCCTCCCTGTGTCCATATATCCTCATTGTATTTTATGAATCTTCCTGAACTGACCAAACCCCTGGACACTTGTTATTTCTTTGTCTTTGTAAAAACACTTACTCATCCTTTATGAAACTCTGAAACCTCTCTTGACCCTACCCTTCTTTTCTGGGCAGAAGCCAATATTGTCTGTTATGTTCTCAAAAAGCATAATATACATTCCCATTTTATAGCTCTTATAACATTTTTATGGCTGATTATTTCAAAAAACTATCCTTCTTGAGGAAAGTGCTATTTTTCTTGTTCATCTTCCTATACTTAGGGCTTCCAGGAGTATCTCAAAGTAGGCAGTCAATATATGTTTGATCACTGCCTGGCAACAGACAGTTGGTGATTTTGGTGAGCCATTGATCATTTTCACAATGCTGACATTTCTTTTTATCTTTCCTCGTAGAGATCTCACATTCCTCAGGAATAGGAGATTCCCTGAGGCATGAAGATACCAGCAAAGGCCTCCTCTAACTGCATGCAGCAGGTACAGATCCTTGACAAAAATCTTCACTTATCGTGTTAACTTGGAACTGAGTTATACGCTTTTAAGATTGAGACAGACTAGGATAGAGACTCTGTGATCAATACTATTTAATTTCATTAGCTTAATTGATATGCAGAATTACTCTGTGAAGTAGATGATCTTGTGATTCTAATTGTATTATTATTAAAGTATATTTATGTAGCCATGGTCATCATTAACAAAGATCTACAGCATGTAGGTTCCAAAATTCTCTGCACGGGAACAATCCATGAACTGATGTAGTTGTTCTATGTGAAAGGCAATTTTTAGTCTCTTCAGTGGGATTCTCACATATCTTTCCTAGAAAACCTTAAAAATCCTTGACCTACTTCACAGAACATCTGCTATTACTATAATAAACAGCAGACAACACAAGAAAGTGGATACACTAAAAAGTCACATCCTGATATGACCAGGTTTTCCTAAACAGTGGTCATGATATACCAGGAACACTCAAAGCCATACTTAGAACATTCCAAAACTGGGATCATAGCCACATACTTGTTTCTTTTATTTTTTTCTTCAGGATGTACTGAGATTCCAGAGAAAGAGAAGCCTGCCAGTACTCATCCATGAATTCATCTTTTTACCCACTCAGACACTTAAGCGCCTCAATTTTATTATTAAGGCTTACCAGAAAAAGAAATCACAGAAAATCTAAGAACATTCCTTCTAATTACTAGGTTAATACTGGGCACCTGTAGCCATATAAAGGGATATTCTCATTTGGAAGATTGTGCTCATAGTCAAAATTTTCTTGCTCATTTTCTTGACCCTGTACCTAAAAGTGTATCATTACATCTTTGTTCTATTGTAGTGAGACTTTTAAGTCTTCAACAATTCCCTTTATAAATAATTAATCACCCTTGAAGTCTTAATCTGTTGTCTGTTATTAATACTTTAATTGGATGTCAGTTCTTCAGATCATTTCCCAGAGCTGTCACCAGATCAAAACGATAAAATGTCCCAATAGCAGACGGTTTGGAGAGGTCCTAATAGGAGCAAAGGTAACAGACCTGGGCATGATGTCATAGTGACTTCCATGGTACTTCCGCAATTGAAGAAATAATAAGAAGATTTATTGAGTGTCTATTTCATGCCAGATGCTATTTTAGGCATCTCATATATGTTACATATTCAATAATATTCCAGTATTCTCAGAGGTTGTTAGTGCATTATCCCAATTTTATAAGTGAACACAGTGGAGCTTAAAAAGCTTAAATATCTTGCCCACAGTCATAGAGTTAGTATAAGCATTAGTACCAGAATTCAAATTGGATATATTTGAGCCTGAAATACGCTCTTTTGCTAAGCTTCATAGGGATAATCAGGTGATCATTATCAATCACAACCATTGGCTTGTTTGATTAGGTGTATCAGGTCCTTCCTATTTTAAAAAGAGTAGGATGTTATATCCTTTTTTCGTTTTTCTTTAACAAGTATCTATGAAGCACCTACCATAAGTCCCTTTTCTACTTGCTAGGACATAGTTGTGAACAAATTGAAAAGGTCTTGCTCTTATCAAATTTCTGTAATAGTGGGAGTGGATGCAGTTTTATTACCTGTGATTTCTGCTCTGTCTGCAAATATTTCCAATATTGACAAAAATATATTGCATTGTATACTCTCTGGTGTACATATTTGGAAAACTACATAATCCACAAATAGTAAAAGCAACTAAAATATAGTCGTGTTTAAAGTATTTTCCCCTTGTTTCCACATCCATGAAGAAGTTGTGTATTGGCCAAATGAACTAAAAATGTCAACTCAGCTATTAAAACCTACAGCACTTAGCGCGAACTGTCAATTTTCAAACATGTCAAATAATGCAATGCCCAACTACATATCTTGGCCGTCTACACACTGAAAAACTGTTCAATTATGTGCCTTTGTAAACAGCTAAGTTACCAATGGACCTCTAAAGTCTTAAGTTACTGAAAAAACATTTCATCTCATAGTTGCATATGAATGAATACAGGAATAAATATATTTCTACCTCTGTGATGATTGTGATAATCTTATACATCAAAATATTATGTTTTTGAACTTAAATATAATTGTTCTTGAACAACAGAAGCTATAAAGACGAAGTTCCATCTCTAATTTGTTTCCAATTTTTAGTGTATTTAGGTTTTTTGAAAGGGTATAATACATAAAATCCATGTTAAGTTACTGTACTATATGAATAGAAAATAAATGGGTTTAAGTTAACATTTTTACTTATCTGAATAACTCTCATGTTTGTTTCACTAACACTTCACTGGAATAAAGGATTAGAACATAGCAAAAGTTCTAGGAGGACTTATGTGAATAACCCTCATGTTTATTTCATTAACACTTTGCTGGAATAAAGGATTAGAACATAATGCGAGTTCTAGGAGACCAATATCCAATATTTTTTAAGTTTTTGTTTTAAAAAACCAAGAGGATGTTCATGTTTTAATTTTATGCTTCTTTACTTTATATTGCAAATGCTGTCTTGACTTGAAAAATATCATATACTCTCTCAGACGTCAAATACATTAACAAATTGTTCCCAATAATACACTGAACATATATATTAATAAACGGGCATTACAGTGAATGAATGTAAAGTAAAAGGCCACACCTATTATCAGGTAAGCATTTTTACCAAATCCACTTGCTAGGCTCAGCATTACGCTTCTATTAGCAATCATGATCATTGGCTTTTTTGAAGTCATATTCAGTTTATCACAGTTTTTCAGTTACAACAAATCCATGATTGTAATGTACAATTCTATATAAATTCACAGGTCTGCCAAGCGCAGTGGCTTATGCCTGTAATCCTAGAACTTTGGGAGGATAAGGCAGGTGGATCACTTGAGGCCAGAAGTTCAAGATCAGCCTGGCCAAAATAGTGAAACCCTGTCTCTGGTAAAAATATAAAACTTAGCCAGGCGTGGCGGTGGGTGCCTGTAATCTCAGCTACTTGGGAGGCTGAGGCAGGATAATCGGTTGAACATGGTAGGCAGAGGTTGCAATGAGCCAAGATCGCGCTACTGCACTCCAGCCTGGGAGACAGAGTGAGACGCTAATTTAGAAGAAAAAAAAAACTTGTAATCTCAGCATTTTGGGAGGCCGAGGCGGGTGGATCACCTGAGACCAGGAGTTTGAGACCAGCCTGACCAACATGGAGAAAACCCATCTCTACTAAAAATACAAAATTAGCCGAGCACGGTGGCTCATGCCTGTAATCTAAGCTACTCCCGAGGCTGATGCAGGAGAGTCACTTGAACCCGGGAGGCAGAGGTTGTGGTGATCCGAGATTGCACCACTGCACTCCAGCCTGGGCAACAAGAGTGAAACTCCGTCTCAAAAAATCAGTCAATCAATCACAGATCTTGCATTAATGGGGAAAGGCCCCAAATCTGTCATTTTTACATGCATTAGTAAGAATTTTAAGTGAGACTAAAGTCTCACCTGAAGTAAAATGAAAATTAAAGCGTTGTCTTTAACCAGAGAAGTACAAATATGGACACAATTGAGAAATATGTAAAGACAAGAAACACTTTATAAGTAGAAAATATAAGCAGAGTTTTTTGGTCTTGAAGTGGTAGGGACAGAGGTTCATGGAGGCTCTAAGGCTAAGTCATGCCACCGTAAAAAAGATGTTTTAGAAAATATTTGCCTGACTAGCAAAGGTAAAATAGCAAAACCACCAGAGGAGAAAGGAATTAGGTAGTGTATTAGGCCATTCTCACATTGCTATAAAGAAACACCTGAGACTGGGTAATTGATAAAGAAAAGAGGTTTAATTGGCTCATGGCTCTGCAGGCTGTACAGGAAGCATGGCAGCATTGGCTTCTGGGGAGGCCACAGGAAACACACAATCATGACGGAAGGCAAAGGGGAACGAGGCACTTCATGTGGCTGGAGGAGGAAGGGTGGGGAGGTGCTACACAGTTTTAAACAACCAGGTCTCGTAAGAACTCACTATCTTTTTCATTTTTTTTCTTGTTTTGGTTTTGGTTTTCTGAGACGGAGTCTGGCTGTGTTGCCCAGGCTGGAGTGCAATGGTGCGATCTCGGCTCACTGCAAGCTCTGCCTCCCGGGTTCACGCCATCCTCCTGCCTCAGCCTCCCGAGTAGCTGGGAGGACAGGCGCCTGCCACCTCGCCTGGCTTTTTTTTTTTTTTTTTTTTTTTGGTATTTTTAGTAGAGATGGGGTTTCACCATGTTAGCCAGGATGGTCTCCATCTCCTGATCTCGTGACCCACCTGCCTCGGCCTCCCAAAGTGCTAGAATTACAGGCTGAGCCACTGCGCCCAGCCAGAACTCACGACCACAGTAACAGCACCAAGGTGATGGTGCTAAACCATTCACGATGCATCCACCCCCATGATGCAATCTCCTCTCACCAGGCTCAGTCTCCAACATTAGGGATTATGAGTCGACGTGAGCTTTGAGTGGGGACAAACCATATCAGGTGGCAATCAATGTAATAAAAGAGGTGAGAAGAGTCCCTATGAAGGTGTTTAGTCCTAAAATATGTATATCAATTCTTTACATGCACAATATTCTTAAGTGATAACATTCATACGCTTATGGATTTGGTAAAAATGCTTACCCGATAACAGGAGTGGTCTTCAGCTTTCTGTGCGTTCATGTAATGCTCCATTTCATTGATACGTATGTAGAATGTCTTATTGGAAACACTTGTGACCTCTGAGAGAATGTATGATGTTTTTCAAGTTGTCAATACGGTATTTGCAATATAAGTTAAAGAAACATAAAATCAAAACATGGAAATGTTTTTAGGTTTTTTAAAGTATTTATAAAACCTTAAAATTGACTTACTACTGACTGCATTTTACTTAGGAAACTTAAAACAAACAGCTACCATTAAGATATTCCACATGTGTTTTCTCAAAAGCTCTTGTAGCTAAGCCAATAAACCAATTAGATCAACCTAAACAAATGCTTAACTTTTTGAGAATTTCCTGTATCTTGTGCATGTGTAAACATTAATGGCATTATAAAAATTGTAAGAGTGGAGAAATGCAATTTAGGCAGCTGTTTGTCAAATGGAGTTTTCCTAATTTTCCATTTCCACAGGTTTCATAAAATTTTGCATGGAGGAGTATCAGTCAGTTAAAAGAAAACAATGGTGTATCACCTACCATGTGAACCATAAATTGTTTTAGACACTAAAATGCTGTTTATTTATAGTAGAGTCAATTAATGTGTCATAACTCAATTTGAGAATGTACCGTAAAGAAAAAAGAACTTCTGTAGAAAAAAGAATTTAGTCCACCATAACTCATACACAAACACACATACTTGCCTATACACCTTCATAATTTTTGTAAAGATATACTTGATTAAAGAGTACTCTCTCTAATAAAGTTAACAAGTTCAGAATGAAAATGTATCTTTAAATTTGACATCATATAGCCTTTTCTGTGTTCTGTGCTTTACATTTTACAAAATACAACATACATAAATTTTGGTCATAACGATGACAGCCAGGATGGATATTTCCATGTTATCAATGAGAATGGCTCCATTTCCTAATAGAGAAAATTTCAAGGGCAACTCCAGAAAACATGCACTATTTATTAATATGGGACAATGGCCTCTAAGCATTTCTGTCACCTCTCCTGCATGCCCAAGCCCATAGCAGGACCTCAGAGTCAGGGCCTAATGCAGCACGCCAAACACATAAATGTTTTTCAAAGCTTTGCTTTTACAACATTTATGTGAACTTCAAATTTTCTGCCATATTTTTTAATATAAATTATTTTCTCCACCTCTGAATCTTCCAGGAAGATGCAGTGGGTTGATCCCATGCCTTTGAGGAAACCTGGCATGCTATGTCACATCTTGCCAGCCAAGCTACAGAATCACTTCTATAATATTGAAAGACCAAACCCCAAAAGCTAAATGAACTAGGTGCAGAAAGCACTGGCAGTCTCAAACCTCCACTTCTCTGTCTGTTACGCAGGCTTCCATGTTCCATGTATCCTTCTAGTAGTGAATGGGAAAAATATTGGACGCAACTATCATTTGGGAGAGACCCTCATCCTCTCACCTTACCATACAAAGGGACTTTCAAGGGAGAAAAGGAAGGACCAGGAGGATAATAAAAGACCCACCAAGGAGACCAAAGAGTTGGCCTAATATGCAAATACAGAGTTCTGATTTCTCTCCATTCCTAGTTTTCAATTCTCACTTCTTAAAGACACTCGGGTTTTGAGTCTTGACTCCTTAAAAAGTTTATCGTGGAAGATTGGGTTCAGCCCTTGTTTTTTTAGAGGTTGCATTATGACCACTGTCATTCCTTACATTTTGATTGTTTTTCTGTTAACACAGGGAGCATCACAATTATGAAATATATTATTTTCTGCTATAGGGAAATCAACACAATTTGGAAGCAGTCTTACCTGGAATTTTGGGAAACTGATTCTTCCTCCTTGCCCCTTTTCCCATCAATCAACCTGGGGTCAATGAAGACCTATGTCTTCTGCCTCCTTTGTGGTACATCTGAAGCTGCTGAATTGGATCAAGTCATTGCTTTGATAATGTTTGTCACAAGGCCCTGTTGTAAACTCTCCCAAGAAATCTTCCTCTGTGTATTTGTCTTCTCAAGTCATTATGTTGTACCACCAAGTAAATTAGACATTATGCAAAAAGTACATCCGTTTATGAAATATACAGCAGATAGTCAACGATATCCTTTCCCGGTAAAACAGAATGTCACAGGACGTTTGCACACAAAGTAACTATGTTTACTTTCATTTAAAGAACAGCAAATTCAAAAGTTCTTTAAATTGCCCAGGGGCATCTAACTAGGAAGTCGAAGTGCAGGATCCAAGCCCAGGTCTAACTGAGGAAAAAACGGATGTTTCCAGTCCGTCCGTCCCCTTGCTGCCCATCTCTGAGAATTTCAATCTTGGAATTCCCTCTCCAATGTATCCAGCGTTCTCTCAATCACTCTTTCCCAGACAATGTGTCTAAGTAACAAACAAACGAACCAAAAACGAAAAAGAAATGGTCTGTTAAGTAAGAAGCAAATGAAAAAAAGTAAATCGGCCAGGCGCGGTGGCTCACGCCTGTAATCCCAGCACTTTGGGAGACCAAGGCGGGTGGACTACGAGGTCAGAAAATCGAGACCAACCTGGCTAACACGGTGAAACCCCGTCTTTCCTAAAAATACAAAAAATTACCCGGACTTGTGGCGGGCGCCTGTAGTCCCAGCTGCTCGGGAGGCTGAGGCAGGAGAATGGCAGGAACCCGGGGGGCGGAGCTTGCAGTGAGCCAAGATGGCGCCACCGCACTCCAGCCTGGGCGGCAGAGCGAGACTGTCTCAAAACATAAAAATAAAAATAAAAATAAAAATAATAAACCTCCTGGAGCTTGCAGTGAGCTGAGATCCGGCCACTGCACTCCAGCCTGGGCCACAGAGCGAGACTCCGTCTCAAAAAAAAAATAATAATAATGATAATAATAAACCTCCATACTAATTGAATATTTCCCATTTTAAATTTATTTTCTAGAAGCTAGCTGGTAAGAAATAAAAGCACTAAAATTTCCAACTTTGGGCAGTAATGCTTAAATCAATTTCTTTTCATGTTCACTGTAAAAAGATATTGCACTGATGCTTAAGTCTATTCCTGTCTTAGTATTATAGTATTAGTGTTTCTGAAATGTAAAATTCAGAACTTCAAGATTATTTTTAATTTTACTTTTAAAGTTACAAAAATTTTAGAGACAGTTTTGGGGAAATTAATGAATATTTTTGGCAAAACCAAAAACAATAATAAATACAAGGACCAGGATGCGGGCAGGTATATATATATGGTTAGAAAGAGTTTCACTGAGCCAAAAAGCTCTGGAAAGGAGTAAGGTCACCAACTTGCTTTTAAATAATGCTGATCCAAAATTTCTGCTCTAATTAGACTTGTGAATGAGAGGCTAATACTTTGAAAAACATAGAATTTCTGTAAGGTCAAAGTTGAAGCATGCAATATAGATTTAGAAAAAAATGCTGTTTTTGTTTTTTTAAACTTGTTGTATAATAGCTTTCTTTAGAGTAACACAGCAATTTCTTTAAGCACTAAGTTGTTTTATGACAATATCTTGTTATTGATTATGTTGGCTTTATTAGTACCACTGCTGCCATTGTTATCATTATCTTTGCCATCCTGTACTATTTATTTCAATTAGTCTTTATTGAGTTCATATGGAACTTGTTGAGAGTAATGCATTATGGTTAAGTAGCTCTATGTGTGTTACGATCGATATGGGTTGTTGCAATAACAGTATTTATGTTCTCAATGATTATCAGATTTATACAGTGTAATACTAGAGAAAATAAGAAAAACAATAAAAGGTATTGTTTTCTGAAAGTGATGAACGTAATACACAACTTTGAATATTAATTTATAAATATTTATTATCATGTTCTTGTGTCATTGCTTCAGTCTTTAAAATATATTTTCAAAATCTCTTTAAATGTGTGAGTAATTTTAAATTAAACTATATGCATTTTACATATTGAGTTTATATGTTCATTCTCCAAAAAGTAGAAAGCAAATAGCATGGTCTGTTTTTATTATAAAGAATTTCCTGGCCGGGCGCGGTGGCTCAAGCCTGTAATCCCAGCATTTTGGGAGGCCGAGACAGGCGGATCACAAGGTCAGGAGATCGAGACCATCCTGGCTAACACGGTGAAACCCCGTCTCTACTAAAAAAATACAAAAAAACTAGCCGGGCGAGGTAGCGGGCACCTGTAGTCCCAGCTACTCGGGAGGCTGAGGCAGGAGAATGGCATAAACCCGGGAGGCAGAGCTTGCAGTGAGCTGAGATCCGGCCACTGCACTCCAGCCCGGACTACAGAGCGAGACTCCGTCTCAAAAAAAAAAAAAAAAAAAAAAAAAAAAAGAATTTCCTAAGCCTATTGGCTCTAAACAATTATGAAACAAATCACTTACATAGTAGCACATCTAAGATCCTTTGCATGAAGAAATAAAGATTTATATTGCTTCTTGTTACAATTTCTCAAAACCATTCATATAAACAGACATGATCTACCACATATATGTAGTATCTTAGTTTGTTATATGTGTGCCTGTTTGAGACAGTTCATTCTCCACTATTGGCTTACTGCATTAACAGACTGAGGACTTATTCATAAGAAAATGCATTACGTATATCCTCTACACAGTGATGGCAACAGCAGGCAGTCTTTAGCTACGGCTTATGTTACAAAGAACCTTTGGTGTGTAAACAGAATATATTGTTCAACTTTTAGCAAAGTATATGCGAAACAATGTGTTTTTCATAAACTTCTTTTGTAATATTGGAAATGGAGTTAACATATTTACAACATGTCCCCGTACCTTATTTTATTTGATTGCCAGAAGTTGAAATTGAACAAAATTAATGAAAGAAAGCTGAATCTCAAAGCAATATGAGATGGGGGAAACTGAATGCAGGATTGTGTTTCAAAATTTGTGTAGAAAGATTATATGACAAACAGAATAATTCCAAGTTATGCTAACCTATACATTTTTAGCTTTCCCAATTCTAAGCAATAAAAAATGTCAAATGTCTGCATTTTCCCCTATACTTCTATAGTGAATGGCTCATGAACAGATCTTGCCATTTACCCAAGAATCTTGTTCATAAGTTGACAAATATGTATAAATATAAAATTCCAAGGTGAGTTAGAGAAAACGCCACGCAAAACTCGAAAAAGCCCAGATGGTCCATCCACAGTTAATTAAGTAGCAGAGCCTGAAATAGCTACGAAGCTGTGTACCCAAAGGCTGCAGTCATTTCTAGCCTCCTACAAACAGGAAACCAAAATGTTCTGAAGCTGGTACTAAGGATCTGTGACGTCACAGGGAAAAACCAGATAGCAGTGCATATGCACCTACACACATAGTACACACAGTCCTCAGTACAGGCTAAAAGAATGATGCCAACATTCAGAGACAAAATGAGTTGGGATATGGGTAGTACAATAGAAAGTCTTCAGTACAGACCTTTAGTCTTTGTCAGCATCTTTAATATTGTTAAATGCAACTGGGATTAAGTCATTAACCTCTCCCATCTGTTCACATAATTATATAAAACAGAACTGAGTCTATGTCCCATGCCTGGATATTGCTGCCTGTAGTCACTGCTCTAGCAGTCTCCAAAACCCTCATACTAAACTGTATATATGGGGGACAATATTTAATAATTTTCAAGGTAATATTTCATAACAACCAAGGCATACTCATTCTGCACGCAAATATGCAAGTCACATAAGCTCTCTGAACCTGGTATCATCAGTACTATACAATAGTAATGTTGTGAGGACAAAATGAAATAATTCATGTGAGAATAGCGGCACAGAGAAAAGAATATTATGTTATGACAAAAAAATATTAGCTGCTGAAATGGTAATGATGATGATCATGGTGGTGGTGTTGATAATGATGTCATAGGCACTCAACAATTTCAGTTCTTGGCACATGATAACCACTGAATAATAAATATGTGTTGAAAGAATGAGGGAATATAACAGCGTAACTCTGTGGGATACACAGTGGTGCCATCATGTCACAAAGGATAAAGCTCATTTCCAAATGGGTTAAGTGAACAATCTCACCCCTCTAGTAGCAATCTGCCGGGCAAGCGGAGATCTTCTCATTGTATCCTGTTGTTCCATCACAATGGGCAATTTAATTTCATGGATCTGGTTTTCATTTGATCAACACAACCCATCTATTAGTTAGAAATAACAGGTATTTAAATCTAAATGCAGATGAGTTAGCTAATGTCCAAAGAGGTTGAGCATTTTGCTTGAGATCTTTATATATGTTTTAGGAAAAATGGTCTATAAACTGATTTTAGTGATGTGAGTGCGGAAGAACAGAAGAAATTGGTTCTGGCCCCATAATTTCTGCAACCTAGGTGATGAGTCTGACCCAGTGGACATCTCTGGGCAGTTTAAAGAAATGACACATTGTATTTCAAGATCTCATTATAGCTGCCATTTGGCCCTTTAGCTCGTCACATAATGATTCATACTATAAAGAGGTCTTTATTCCTTATTACTGCCTAACACCGTGAATATTCTATTTTTGCACATAAAAGCACACTATTGTGTACCTGAATGCAGCTTCTTTCTCCTCTGTTTTTTATGTTCCAATGGAAAAGTACCATAGACGTGATAAGCAGAGTGTCTCATTTGGAGTGTGGCTTTCCTCATGAGACCTTTTTGCACAATGCCTTTGAAGCAATGGAACGTAATTCTTCAATACATCTCGATTGCCAAATGTGGACAAGAAACAAGAGAAATGGCTGTTTAACTGGCCACAAATTCATCTTAATTATAATATATTGGAACAAGCAGAATAGTTCTAGTTTTCAAAGTACATATTGATAACAATACTAATAAAAATAATAATGGCTAACTTATCTCGAGTAATTAACATGAATCAGACATTTTCTAAGTAACGTACTCCCATACAAAAATGTTAGTACCTTGCCCTAGGTGGCACAGCTACCTAGGAGTAGAGCTGTAGTTTCAAAGCAGGTGGTCTGGCCTCAGCACTTGTGTCCTTACTCGCCACAGCGTACTGTATCTGCTCATCACAGGTACTTAGGGATGCTAATCGTTCCTGTAGGTGCCCTCAGTTTGGCAAGGTAAAGTACCTTCGGGCCTTCATGAAGCCCAACAATGTCTGCTAACAGATTTTATGGAAGACGGCTGCATCATATAGCCATAGATGAAACACCAATGCATTTTCTGCGGTAAAACTTCTTCTGAAGACAGTCTTTACCATGGTATTCAATATTCCTCATAAAAGATGTGTAAAAAATTCTTCCAGATTAGGCAAAAATAATCTCTTCTGAATAATTTACTTCCTTTTATTAGAAAAGAGGAGCCATGAAACTTCTGGTTTTCTGTATTTACTTTGGCAACTAGAAAGCTCAGAAAGAAGCTGTGGGTTAATTGTGGTTGGTTTACAGTGTTAAGAGGTTTGTTGTGATTATTTCCCTCTCCTATTCTTTTACTGAACTGTTATTTTCTTTTTAATATCATACAAGCTAAACAAATGCAATTGCTTTAATGTAAACATTTTCATCTTATTACTTACGTATTTTAATTTCAACATATTTGAAAAAAATCTGGTCTTTTAGACAAGCAACCAAACTGGACTTTAGTGGATAATTTTATCCACTCCTCTGGTTGAAGGAATGCTGTCATTTATGGTTGTATTATTCATTGTACAGGACAGACTTACTGTTTTCTAGAATTCTAATAAGTATAAATTTGGTTGAGGAACAAATTTAATTTGCTCTTTTATTTTTCACAAACTTATATTTCAAATTTATACTGATATATTACATACAATCCAAGGAGATAATGTCTCCTATACATTAATGAAAATATTTTTAAAGCCCACATATAAATAACCACATTGGACTATAATTATAATCCTTATTCACATCAGGCTAATAAAATAGTTGATCCTTGACAAGTAGCTCAGGGTAAAATTGACCCAAAGTCCTACTATAAAGGCTTTTTGAATAAAAAGTTGTTTTTCTTAAAAAGTACGGAGAATCATTTGACAGACAACATCGAGATAAAAAGATGCTCTATTAATTTGCAAACCCAGAACCCCTTGACTCATTTAGCTCATTATATAACAAACAGAGCATTTAACATACCCGTCTAAATACTCAAATAAAGAGCTCCACACACATGACCAGCAAGTGTTTTAGGTTCTCAGAGATTCTACAGATATTTCTCCCAGTTTTGTTGAGCCTTTAATTAGTAAAAATCTGAGAAAGAAAAATTACTTGTAGTATAATTAATCCCCTTATGTAATCTGAGAGCATTTAAAAAAAAAAAAAAGAAAAGAAAGACATCTCATTAAGCATCTATTATTTTTGTTTACTTATTTATGTCATTGATAAAAATAAGGTATGTAATACATTTAATAAAATAATACAGCTTTGTATTTTCTTCACAAATACCAATAATTCAGTTGGAAATATACAAATTAAAAAATCCTAATATATAAACCTTTTTATTATGATGAAAGAGAAAGATGTGGAATCCCTAGACGGGAAACATATCATATGAGTTGGAAGATATCTCTTAAAGCATTCTTTTGCTACTCTCAACATATTTTAACACTTAATATGAGCAATGATAATTGTAGGACATAAACTGTTTTCCCATTTATCTGTAATTTAATTTTTAAAAATGAAAATAACTAGAAAATATAGAGAGAAGAAGATATTTTCCCATAGAATAATGTTCTATTACCATGTATCCAGAGGACAAGTGGAATGGTTGTAACGTGAGTGGGAGGAGAGTAGGGAAGCAGAAGAAAGAGTTGCATTAAATATTGTCATAGCAAATCATCTTCAATTTAAGAATGGTGATTTTAAAAAGAAGCTAAATACGGATACTATTTTCTTTCAGAGGAAGATCTTTGCAATCTAAGAAAATTATGCATGAATCCTACTAATAAATGAACAAGGGCCCTTTTTTCATAATACTCTTGTAGAACAGTGTTTATGTCAATTGTATGAAAAACCAGTCTAATAATGGTTTCGTGATTGCAATCTTTAAAATTCAGCCAATGAAGCCCTTGGAAGTCAAAATAGAAGTTAGTATTATCAATACTACTGATGAGAGGTTACACTCTCATCAATCCGCAGTATTGGTGCAAACCTTCTGAGGTCACAGGAATAAATAAATAAATAAATAAACAGTAGCATATATATGTATATGGTATATATGTGTGTGTATGTATGTATAATGTGTATATATACACTATATAGTATATATGTATAATCAGCAGTATTGGTGCAACTCTTCTGAGGTCACAGGAAACAATTTTTTTTTTTATTTTGTAGCATTTACATATACATATATATATTACAAAAATAGGTCAACCCTTTGGTGCCATAATTATAAATGTAAACATGTTTCCTACAGAAATAGAGATATGTAAAAATATGTTGCAACACACAGATATAATAGTGAAAAGTTGAAACAATATGAATGTGCAATAGCAGGAGTTTAATGTTCTGCATATATATAGTGGAATATCATGCAAACATTGAATACTTTTAGCAAGGAAGAAAAAAGTGGTGACATGGAAAAATGCTCATATTTTTGTGGAAAAGAAATCTAGAAAAAAATTATTAAGTATGGCCTATATTAGTTAAAGTTGCATTAGCTGCTGTAATAAATAAATATTCCAGAAGGCTTCCCCAAATAGAAATGTATTTCTTAACATATAAAATCTCATTGTTAGGAGACTGCCTCTCAGGGACTCATTCTGACAGAAATGCTGCCATTTTCAACAGGGAGCTTTTTCAAGTTAATCTAGGTGACAATCCTCAGCCAGCAATAGGTGAGGGAAAGAGAGTCGAGAATAGATAATCATGCAGCATTGATTTTCCGTGTATGTTCACGTATGTGCACATAGATATATAAATGTATTTGTTTTCTTATTTATACCTTTCTGTATTTTAAAACATGTCCATAATTTTAACATTGCTTTTATAATTAGAAAATATTAAAATATAAAAAACTAATACTGAGATTACATTGTGTACTTGGTCTACATCTTTCTCTTTTCCACCCCAAATATACTTACCTTGAAAGTAAAGTTTTAAAGTTAAAATTACCTAACTATGGACAAATTATATTTTCTATGACTAACTTCTGTCTGAATTGAGACCCAGTTTTAAAAAGAAGAGTCAGATAGTTCATGATATAGAAAAGTCTGGTAATATGCATGAATTATCTCTAAATTTTATATATATACACACACATGCATACATATATGTATATATTTTATACACATATGTATATATTTCATACATACACATACATATATACATATATATGTATATATTTCATATACACATACATATATGTATATATTTCATATATACACGTATATGTATATATACCATATATATCATATCTATACATATATACATCTATCTATTTAAGGCACAGCTCTTTGAACCACCAATGGAACATTCCATGAGAGATGTTTACCAACAAGGTACAACTATTTGTCTCTACATCTCTATTAATGTTTTTTTCACAATATAATGGTTAAAAGTGTATAAAGGAGCAGAAATAAAGGATTATAAATGCGAGAAAAGGTCCATTTTAAGGGATCAATAGGCTTCCATTCTTTTCCCTTATGAAAAGTGCTGAGGCTCCATGAATGAGTTCCATAAATAAGTCAGAGAGAGCACAGCTTGGAAATGTACCAGACATTCAGCAGAATGAGTCACACACTAGTGGTCTTCTCAGAGCCTAGAAAGATACATGCAATCTATGTAGTCAAGAAAAACGAAGCAAGAATCTCCAACGTATCTGTCCACCTGACCTTTAAGATCAAAGTACACCCAAGTCTTTTATCTCCCTTGCTTTCGTAAGCAGTCCTGAAGAAAAGCAATACAATTTATTAATAGACATGACAAGGTTCATGAGAAAGACCCAGATGGCTTGTGCTTGTATCACTTACCAGCACAACTGGTTTCTCTGTGAATTCAGGGCACAAACTGGACAGGAGAAGAGTTTCCCTTGCTAAGGCTCCTTTCTCTTGCCCTAACCATGAGCAGATGCTATGGCAGCAGCATCTCCTAGCTGCTTCCCGACATAGCAGACTTCAGGTTGGCTGATGGCTTTGGCCTTCCAACTGTCCTTCTAGATGGGGGAAGGATGACAGCACTGGGCTAGAATCTCAACCTAAGGGCTCCATTAAGGGAAGAAGAATGAAGGGAACCCGTCCTGCATGGATAATTGAGGTCATGTCTGTGGCCAGCGTCTCCATTACCTGCTGTCACTGAAGATCTTAGAGCCATGTTTTCCTTGTCATGCTTGTCGCTGTCGCTGCACGTTCGGCTCTATCCAGATTCCCTCTGCATCTCAATGTATCTTCCAAATATTCCTTTATATTTCGAAAAGAACCATTCGACATTTTTTTCTCTCTTGATATTAAACATTTTATACATTTATCACCAAGTGTTAGAAAAGTCAACAAATGCAGAGAAAAATTCCTGTAACACACTTGGGAAAGGAGTTTATCGCACTGATTTATTTTTCTTTTTGTAATCAACACTCACACATAATGCTCCTTTGAAGGGCTAGACTACTGAACAGTCAGTGGCCTAATGTGATTGTGAGTGACCTTAGGAGGCAAAGCCAGAGGACAACCTGTGAAATAATCTGTTTCTCCAATATGAGGGATGCTACTAAGAGTTGAGTAAACAGACAGGGTTAAAAACAGTTGAAAAACAGATAGGGTGATCTATCTCCATTGCCTGAGCCAAATTATTTATAGAAACATGAATAAAAGACTAGCAAATTAAGCAAACTGTATATTTGCATAGAATAAAATGCCAGAAACTGTTCTTTTAAAATTATTGAAAAATAATTACTGGCAGTATTGTACAATTTATTTACTGGAGAAGAAAATGAGGGTATAGGCATTTTTTAAAAGATAAGAATTTGTGCTCACTTATTACTGTCCCATATATTTTCCCCACAAGCTCTGGAGTGAGTGAGACTAATTGACTTGGCAAAAGAAACATACAACTAGGAAAACTGAAAACTACATTAAAATATGTGCTTACTTTTTAAAGTCCATTCACATTAGCTCATCCAACTTGTAGTTTCTCTTTAAAGTAGAGTTCATAAGCAAATAGATATTTAAAAGGTCCATTTTCCAAGTAAACATTTATCTTTCAGTGGAATTACAGAAATGTCAGCTCCTTTTTCTCTGGTTTTTTGGCTATAGGTATTGGTGTGTTATTTTATGGAGAAATGAATCTGTATCTTTCTACAACTAAGTTTTGAACGAGGCTCCCAGTGTATATTTTTGGCACCAAATACTGTTTAAATCCTGGCTGATTCACATATAGCATTTAAGGTCCAATTTTCTTGCATCTGTTCAACCATTGATGATGTTAATGTCTGAAGTTGTCAGAGACATGTATTATAAAGTAGGGAGAAGCCAGGAGCAGCCTCATGACTGAAGCAGGGGACTGAGAACTCAAAGCTGGGAACTCTGCTCCCTGCTCAGCCAGTGACCCAGGGTGTAGTCTCAGGCATGTCACCTAACCATTATTAATTACTTAATTGTTGTATTTTAATAGAAAGCTTAGGGAAACATGAGGTAATATCCAACTTCAAAAAGAAAATTATGAACCTAGGTCTATTCTAAAAGACATTTGGGCAATATTTTTGAGATGAGTAAGGAATTGTACCTCCTGCTGCTTTTTAAGTTTCTGAATCGATCTCTGGGTTGGACAAGGACTGGGAAGGTGCTCAGTTGTAACTCCCCCGCTAGTGGTTCACTTAAGTGATGATGTATCAAAATATCTTGGTAAATCAGATCTACTTTGGGCTGAGAAAAAATTTGGGTATTTAGAAAAATATCTTAAGTAAGCCTTCCCTCTCGATTGAGAATATAGTTTACACAGCCCTCTGTAGTACTACAAACTTAGACACTTTCTGTAAGAGTACAAGAAGTAATTATTTTTAAAGATTATTAAAATGAGGACCTGAGAGCATGAATTAGATATGAAAATCCCTATCAATCCTATTTGTCAGCTTATCTGGGCTCTAGATTACCAACAAACAGGGTTTCCAGGTAAAATACAGGATTCCCAGTTAAATTTAAGTTTCAGATAAGCAAGAGATCAGCTGGGTACAATGACTTACCCCTATAATCTCAGCACCTTGGGAGGCTGATGTGGGAGGATCACTTGAAGCCAGGAATTTGCGATTATCCTTGGAAACATGGTGAGACCCCGTTTCTACAAAAAATACAAAAATTAAGCTGACATGATGGCATGCCTGTGGTCCCAGCTACTCAGGAGGCTGAGGCAGGAAGATCACTTGAGCCCAGGAGTTAGAGACTGCAGGCACTATGCTTGTGTACTCCAACCTGGGTGAAAGAGCAAGACACCATCTTTAAAAAAACAAAGAACATGGAATTGTTTTTTAGTTAAGTATATCTTATGCAATGTTTGGGACACATTTATACCAGAAGAAAATGAACGTTTACGTGACATCCCAATTTAATTGGGATGCTTTTATTTTTATTTGATAAACCTGGCCATCCTCTCCATAAACCAAGCTGTCAACTTGATTCCTGTTTGAGTACTTAAATTTCATCACTGGCTGTCTTCTCTTGAGGTGGCACTAGACCCTCCTCAGATGCCATGGTATTCAGCAGTTGCCTCTGTTGGAACCCTTAACAGAGCACCTTGTAACACTTTGCTTATCTGTCCTTTGCTCTCACACTGGGAAATGAGTTCTCTCAGGCAAAGACCACATTGCATGTGTGCCACTATTTTGAAACAGCCAAAACACCGACCAGTTCTTAAACATCATCGGTACGGGGAGATCATATACTGCCCAATGTCTTCATCATCTCACCTGCTTTCTCTGATTTTGACTCTTTCTCTCTGCAAGAAAATTGCAGACATCTGCTACAAAGGGAAACTGACCAAGGCAACATTTCTCACCCACAGTTTTATTACTCACCCATGGGTTGATGTCAGGTGTCAAAACTATTGCAAATACTTTATTAGCATTCAGTCACAATATGAGAGGTTGAGAGTGACTTACCTTTTTGTAAATTATTTCTTATTCACATATACAGCACATCTCTTGTAAGTATATTTGAAAGGTTTTGGTACCCTTCTCATCCTGTGTTTTTGAGGAGCAACCCTCAGCAGTTGTGAAGAACAGGACTTTGAAATTACAAGTGTGGATTTAAACAACACTTTTGGCTCTTCCTAATTTCTAAGGCTAGTTTCACTACCTCATTGGTCTGCCAGAGAGATTAAAAGAGATAACACTCGTGAGACACTTAGTTCATTGCCTGGCCCAAAGTAAGTAACTCAACAAATAGTAGCTGCTGTTTTTATTAGGACAGATTCAAGATTACCTTTTTGAAATGGTGTGATTCACGCGTGTTCAAAAATGCTTTCTGGAGGAGACAAGAAAGAGGTGGAGTTAAAGGGAGAAACTTAGCGAAGTTCCAGGTTCTCCTATGAGAAGGAGTCACACACAGACACACAGAAGGTTATCTACTGTATTAGCCCATTTTCACACTTCACACTGCTATAAATAACCACCTGAGATTGGGTTATTTTTAAAGAAAAGAGGTTTAATTGACAGACTGTACAGAAAGTGTGGTTGGGGAGGCCTCAGGAAACTTACAATCATGGCGGAAGGGTGAAGGGGAAGCAAGCACCTTCTTCACATGTCAGAGGAGGCGGAAAAGCATGAAGGAGGAGGTACTGCCACTTTTTAACAACCAGATCTTGTAAGAAGTCATTCTCTATCATGAGAACAGCAAGGAAGACATCCACCCTGTGATCCAATCGCCTCCTACCAAGACCCTCCCCCAACGCTGGTAATTACAATTCAACATGAGATTTGGGTGGGGACACAAATCCAAACCGTATCATCTGCCAGGTATCATGTGAGAGGAAATGAAAAGAAAAACAAAGAATGGTTTAGAAGAAAGAATGATTCGGGAGTCTTATTGATCCAGGTGCTGATTGTCGTACAGTGTTGAAAAGGTGACTTAACCTTTGGGAGGCGCAATGAGTTCACTGCAGAGAAAATAATATCAACCTTGTTTTAGAAAGTGAATAAGTCACGTATCTACGGTGTCTAACCTAGTGTCTGCCACACACACAAATCATTTTGTAAAGGTGATTTTTTTCTCATCTCCAGTCTTCTTAAAATATGACTCTTACATTCTCATCTGGCCTTCAAGTTTACCTAAACTAATATTGCAGTTACTAAAACTTACGCTGGATTCCATTGAACAGGATCTCCCCAGACTTAGTCACTCAAGCTGAGTCGAAACTCCTTGCACTTTTTGTTTTTATATACCTCAGCATATTCTGAGCTGCTTTTTATCAATTTTTACACTAATATGTGGCTATAAAAGTACAAGAATCCGATCAAAGCTCTTGCACATGCACATCCATGGCAGACCTCACAGATTCATCACTGACCTCACAGAGCCCATACACTGCAATTCAACCCATCTCCTGATGAGTAGGTATCACCACCTTCCAACAAGGAAAGCCTCTTTTCAGCTCCATCCTGACATCCGCTTGACTTATTGATTGGCTAGTTTTCAAAACTGCTTCTGTGGCATCATCCATGTCTTTCTTGCTGGCTTTGATCTCAAACTCGCCCCAACTATCTGTTTATTATATACAATAGACAATTATAAAAACAGAAGATCATTTTTAATCCCTCTTACCTCTCAATTATAGAATATTATAGATTCCCAGAGGACTAAAAGCCAATCATGCCCAGAAGGAGTCACAGAATGAAAACAAAAAGTTAGAAAGAGAAACAGAGATCACTACACAAAATGCGTATCCTTTAAAAATAAAGTCATTTAAAAGAAAAGCAAAAAAATAATTTTCTTCCACCCCCATTTTTAGTCTTTTCCATGGAGTAATTTTTGTTCTTCAGTGAATATCTTCCTCTTGTCACATTTTAGAATCTTGGTTACGTTCTCTTAAGTATTTAAAAAGATGTGTTGTTTTGTTCTTGTGACGAGAGCTTCTTAAGGTAATCTCCTTACACTTGATGTAGCAAAACCAAGAAATTAATGTCTTTTGAAAAACTGGAAATAGTTCCAATTACCTCTTCATCTAAAAAGAATGACCAATTTGAGCCTACAATTTTGGCAAAGATTGTTTTCTTACTTGACTTTTTTAATAATGTACCATTTCACATACGAGAATAATAAACAAACTCCAACAAAAAATGCGTTAACAGTAAAATAAGTAATTTTGTTTAGAAAAAATGATAAAACCTCATTATTGAGTGTTTTGCATTACCTAGCATCTTCTTGATTTCTATTAGACAATAGACACCTACGCATTCACACTGCTATAATCTGTGCAAATGACAAATTTAAGAAGCCTTGCAAGCCCATCCAAACTTGCTGTCACAAGCCTCCGCTACTTTTTGATACAACAATCATGATCATTTTTTTCTGTACAGAATTCAGGTAATACCTTTAAACAAGTTTTTTGTTTGGTTTTGCTTGAGTTTAATATTAATATTTAACATGAATATTGGTTTTGGTTTAATATTAATAAAACAAAATTTAGTCAATACTGGTAACCATCGAAGTTTAGCAAATATTGTAACAACTGTGATTGAAAAGAAAGTACAGAATTACTGGGAAGCAAGAAATTACTGGGAATTACTGGGAAGAATTACTGGGAATCAAGGAAGAGAAGAATTACTGGGAAGCAAGGAAGAGAAGCAGAAGGAAAAGAAGGGAAAGAAAGGAAGAAGCAGAAAGGAAAGGAAAGGAAGAAAATGTAAAAGGAAAGGAAAGGAAATGTAACCTTTTAAAAATCTCCCAGCTTCCCTTCCTGTAACTGTAGCCATTAGAATGGATACTTTCATTTCATCTAACTTTGATCTCCCTATGAACCATGTGCCCAGCACTATCCTTAGTGCTGGAGATAAAAAGAAATGCTCCATTCATTGTCCTTAATGAACTCACAACCTAAAAAGAGAATCAGGTATGGTCAACAAATGCTTTAGTGGGTGAGAAAATTCTAAACTCAGAAAAAAATATAAATTTGAAATCCTTTAGAGGTATTTAGATGGACTACTCAAATCACAAGTCATTGCATGCCTTAAACCAAGATGGCAAACTCCAGAGGGTAGGTAGGCCTGTCAAGGAGATGCTGGCTGCATGCCACAGGGCAGATCTTTCTAGGAGGAAGAGTTAATGCTGTTGGGAAGATACAGGCTGTAGGAAATAGTTCAGCAATATGGAAACACCATCACTAGCACAAGACATTTCAATGTAATGTTTTTCTTTAACAATAATGTTGTTTAGAGAAACAATAATTTTGCTTTCCATGTTCATAACTGTTCAAGGTATCTTATTGAGACAATGAGCATAAAACTAGTGAGTATTTTGGTTACTTTTTTGTATGCACATACAAGACCAAGCACTCAGATAACCTTGTTTCTCATCTCTGGCCCATAAAATGCTAAAACCTCACACTCTTCACAGTTTGACTGCACATATAAGTCAATGATTATTATTCAAACTTCTATGAACCAACCAGTTGAAAATGGCATTTTCTGTACCTTTTAGAAAATTAGTATTTAGGATTATGCTTTTGGAAAGAGAAAGGTCAGTGACTTTCATAATTTACTTCTCATTTTTAAAAAATAAGGCACTTACCATCCGTCAAAGACTACTCATACTTCACATATTTATTTATTCACTAAGGCTGGCATACAATGTACCATAAACTCGATGGCTTAAGATGGCAGAAATGTATTTATTCTCCAACAGTTCTGCAGACAAGAAGTCTGAAATCAAGGTGTTGGCATGGTTGGGTTTTCTGGAAGGCTCTAAGACAAAATCTGTTCCATGCACTTCTCTTAGCTTCTGATTGTCACAGGCTGAGATACTACATGTTACTACTTCAACAGACCTCTTCAGGAGATTCGATTCAACCCATAACGTCATGGGGTGATTATGTCACAGTACTCTTCAAATTTGCAGAGTGATAAAACCGAATATCCAAAGCAGGAAATAGCTACGGAAGAAACAGCTGTCCTGTAAATCAGGCAATATTGGGTGTTTAATGCATTAAAAAAATCAATAGAGACAGATGTCCCAATTTAGGAGTGTTCTGGCGAATGGCAGATATTTATTTCAAATCTGAAAACTTGAAGCTTTAAAATGTAATATTAACCTAAAGCTTACAGAAGTAAAAATAAGCTAATAATTTCAAAATGAAGCATTTAATATATTCAATATACTACAGAATTCTACTGAAATAGAAGGGTTTTCAGTAAACTCTCAATTACGTTGCAATTGTTAAAAGTATACATACTTGTTGCTCTGTGCATTCTGAGGTGGCTACTGTGCGTGGTGTATTAAAAAATCCACCAAAATCTGTACTAGTTGCCTAGGGTGGCTATAATAATCTACCACAATCTGAGTGCTTTAGAGTAACATAAATGTGTTCTCTCACAGCTTTGAAGTCTAGAAGTTTAATATCAGGGTGTCGGCTGGGCCCGCTTCTTCTGAGACTCTTGGCAGATTCTTTGGCTCATCCTAGCTTCTGGCTGTGGTCTTCAGTCTTCGGTGCTCCTTGGCTTGCAACCGCATCACCCTACCCTCTGCCTCCGTCACTGCATGGCCTTCTCCCTGGGTGTCTATGGCTCTCCTCTTCCTACAAAGACATCAATCACATTGAATTAGGGCCCACTTTCATCTTAACTTGATTACATCTGCAAAGATCCTATTGCCAAATAAAGTCACATTCCCAGGTACTGGGGATAAGGACTTCAATGTACCTTTTTGGGTGACACAATTCAACTCCTAGCAGTCTGTCCTCTGAATGGCAGTTTCTGTAGGTGATCTCCTTTATAAAAATAATATAAAAATAATGTGGCTTAAAACCTAGATGATGGGTTGATAGGTGCAGCAAACCACCATGGCATGTATATACTTATGTAACCAACCTGCACGTTCTGCACATATACCCTGAAACTTAAAATAAAAATAAAAATAAATTAAAAATTGTAAAGCAATTGAAACAAAAAATAATATAGATTGCCTCTGAGTTGATCCCTTGATGCTTTGAGTGATACCTTTGCAGTCAGTCAGGAATTTCAAATTGCATTTAAGGACAGTTTTCTTTTTGGTTTAAAGAAAAAATGGCCTCGGCAGGGCGCGGTGGCTCACGCCTGTAATTCCAGCACTTTGGGAGGCCGAGGAGGGCGGATCACGAGGTCAGGAGATCGAGACCATCCTGGCTAACACGGTGAAACCCCGTCTCTACTAAAAATACCAAAAAAAAAACCAGCCGGGAGCGGAGGCGGGGGTCTGTAGTGCCAGCTACTCGGGAGGCTGAGGCAGGAGAATGGCGGGAACCCGGGAGGCGGAGCTTGCCGTGAGCCCAGATCGCGCCAATCACTCCAACCAGGGCGACAGAGCGAGAGTCTGTCTCAAAAAAAAAAAAAAAAAAAAAAAAAAAGTGGCCTATAACCTATTTGGAACTGAGACTCTCTCTGGTATCTGCTGGCTTGGGAGAAATGCCAATTCTAGACGTTCTCTCACATCAGCTTAGAAGGTTCTGTGTATTCATTTTATAAGTAAAATAGAAAAAAAAAAGCTGAATTGTATTTAATAAATTATATTGATAATGCCTTTTCTTTGAAATAATGAGAAGCACTATAAAGGATCCACACTGCAGTTGAGAATCACTAGTACCAAAATATTTTTCTGTAGAAATAAATATTTGAATATATATTGGAAATTAAGTGATCCAGGTCTTAGATATTTTTCTTCTGATAAACTCTATTATCTATTCTTCCTTTTGCTTCAGTTGTCTATCTTAAAAAATGCTTTTAATAATGTCTGCGAGGCAGAAAAATTACCCACTCTGAAAATGGCATTATGATAAATTATTTTATTTTTCAAAGCAGCATCAAGATAAATTTGAGTAATTTTAACATACCAATTATTTTTAAAGATAAATAGAAGGGTATCTTTGAATGAATGCTAAAATTTTGAAATAAATCTCTTAATCATTTTGGACATGAATTTGAATATTCTTTTGTACAATTTTCATTTACACACCTATTAATTATTCAACAAATATCACAAAATCTATTTTTCTCAAGAGTTGAAACTTTTCTTCTCAGAAATGTGGGTTTATCTTATGTAGATAAGGGGCAAAAATCTGTTATTTTCTTTTGGCTCCAAATGCCCCAAGCGTCCCATTAAGGGGCTGATCTCATTAGATATCACAGGCTCTGTCATTAATTGTGTGACCTGGGGCAACTTCCTTAGTCACTCTATCTCTCCTTCCATGTATTCTGAAAGAAAGGGAATTGGATTAGATTCTTTTCAAGCCATGAAATGTCAGTTTTGAAATACTTGTGGATAGTCTTGATTTACAATAACACACTTGGACAGTTCAGTATTTAGACAGAGCTTAATGAAAGGGGTGCAGAGAATGGCAGAAGCGTACAAGGCTGATTCAGGCATAAAAAATTATACAGTGAGCCAGAGAGGCACACCTGCCTTCTTTCTGGGAACAAAAAAGAAGTGTGTGACTAACCAATAATCCACCCCAACATTTACAAGGGCGATTAATTAACTGGGAATGCATGATTCTTGAATACAAATCTGTTTTTATGCAATGTGAGTCATGCAATACAAATTAATGTTGTCTCATAGACGTGCAATTCTTGTGAGTCGATGCCAAACAGCCAGCAGTCTCCCATTGCCCCATCCTTTCTTAAAGGAGCAAAAGGAGTAGATGAGACTGCAACAGATCTCATCATTTCATGTCAAACCTGCCTCATGCTGCAGCTCATCCAGCCTGTGCCACATTTTATCACTGTCACACACCCTGGCTCAGTCATTATGCCCTTAGGTGTCCAAAGGTATTTAGAAAACAACAAGACAACTTCATTAAGATTGGCACGACACCAAAAATCCAGATGCTGAATGCAGTGTGTACAAGAGGGCTGGCACAGACAAGTATCTGGCTCATTAGATGTCTAAGGTGATCAGAGCCATCAGCAGGTGTGTCCAGCACTCATCAGGGATGTGTCAACCAGTGGGCTGTGATTTAGGAGGGGGACAGTAAAATAGTACATCAGAGATGACTGTTGTTGAGGCCAGTGATGGGGACTGATTCTCGACGGTGCTTGGCAGTACCCCAATCCCTTTCTTATATATTATCTTATCTGCCCTATCACGGCCTTCAGGGTGTCTCAGATGTACTGCACCAGGATTAGCAAAGTGTTCATAGTGACCTCAGCTAGTCAGGGTTGGAACTCAGACTAATACCAGATCCCATGATTCAGATATCTTAAACTTTCTAAACTTGTTTAGATAACATGTACTTCACCTGTAAGGTAATATACAGATACTTTAGTTCCATACGGAAATACGTTGCCTTGATTATCTAAATATTTTAATAAAACATGTTATCTAGATATTTTAGTAACATTCAAATTATCTAGAAATTGGAACAAAAGTTAAATTATATAAATATTTAATAACATTTATTTGGTTTGAATTGTTATTGAAAAATTGCTTCTGTTTTCAAAATTCTGTATTAAACAAAGTGAAAAAAATGTGCAAAGAAACATAGATAAATAAATTTTAGTATTGCACTCTAGATAACCTATGCTGAGTCAGATAAATGGGGTGGAATTGAGATAGCAAATCATCAAGACTGAATATATCTTTGGGTAAGTTATTTGAAGCCAGTAAATGATCTTCAAGAAATAGAGTCAACTTAAAGATATAATTAACCCCAAGAGATAAATACATAACTTCTCTACTACTTATTTTCCCAGGTACCTGGACAAAAGCCACTTTTACGATATGGTCAGGGGAGCGGAGAGGGCCCGAGCTGGGTGAAGGCCTATGGGAAGACATGGACTGGAGAGTTTTTAGACTTGCATAGACTGGTGAGCTTTTAGAGATTTTGCAAGATTTCATAAAATCTTTCTGGGCTTAAGTTTTCTCACCTGTACATGAGGGTAGACATGAAACAGCTACATAGAGCACCAGCCCACAGCAGAAGCTCAGTAAGCACTACCCACACACTGACCATGGAGAGCTCAGATTTTGCAATTGGTGGGACACAAAGGAATTTCCCCCTCTGATCTTGAAGCATTTCTCAGGTACGTTATCATGCTTGGCCTTGATTGACAGTTAACTCCTTTCTCATCATGCCTTCTGATGAGCTGGTAAACTTGTTCATGCCAGCATCACATCTCTACCATTTTTGCTTTTGTTTTAATATTCCTGTAGCAATTCGCTGGTGCAATCAGCGACTTCCAGTATACGCTCAGTAAACTGTGGTGTGGAATCATGGAATTTGTAATGTACATTTTTAACAATAAAATTATGTAAAATGATTCAATTACATTGAATTTAAACTTACACTTCTTTACCATGTTTTTTATTTCTTCGTTATGCACTGACACAAAATATAGCTTTCCCAAATAATTAGTTAGAAAATTAACTCTTCTACATCAAGGGCACATGGTAAGTCTGAAGGATTTTTTTAACCATAGAGAATATATTTTCTCGTGATTCCTGAATTTAAGGCAATTAGGAATTGATATGGGGATTAGAGAAAGACAAACAGGTGAAATCACATACATGCCACTCAACCCTTAGTGTTTATTCTAGAGCACACTCAGCGCCTTGGATATTAAGTAAATTTGTGACTGTGAGATAGCTGGAGAAGAGGTCAGATCAGGGTGTTCATCTCTCTGTGTCTCTCTTTCCTTCTCTCTCAACTATTTTTTCCATTGTCTTGTTCTCTTTTCTTACTTGGATCATGATCCCTTTTGGAGTCTCCTCCACTCCCTATGTCCTTCTGAGTTCCACAAGAACTGCAAGTCTTCCCTCATGGATTATGGTAATTTGGCTTCTGGTACTGACCCAAGCTGAAGTAAACAGGTGTCACTGGGCCAGCAGGCAGCCTGAGATTGGAAGAACTCTTCAGACCTCATTTTGCACCTCACTAAGCACAGTAGGTTGGCTCAGCTTTAACTCATGCAAATGAAAAGCAAAAGCTGCAGGGCTGATTTTCTTTGAACTTCAGGGCCCTACCTGTAAACAGCACTTAGTTCTCATAGTCACAGACAGGTCAGGAATTTGGTTGTTTAACATTCCTCAGAATTTATGGTCTTCATCTTGATGAGTGAGATCACTGAAAGGAACACTCCTGGAGCAATGGTTTCAAGAATTATTATCACAGCATCTGTTCACACTAATGGCTGCAGGATGCCTGCAGCAGTTCAGGACGATACCCATCGGTATGTGAAAGGCACAGGCAGGATCCTTCTTAAACTCTAACTTGATGCAGACATATTCCTCTGTAAACAACGTCCATCGCTGGGAAGGAAATGAAGAATGTCAGAAAGGATGAGCTCTTGGTTATTTTATCATGCTGAAGTTTGGGCAGCAATTGAAGAAGGAAGGCTGGGTAGAGGGTCTGGGACTGAATCCTATTTGGAGGTCTGAGCACTGGGTTAGGTGCTGCCTTCCTCTGCTACACACCCATTGCCTTCTACAGCAAGCTCAGCCTTGCCCAGGCCCAGAGGCAATACTGGCCCCACCTGGCTCTTGAGAGCAAACTCCAGACCTGTGCAGAAGGCCAGGAGGTACGTGTGCCACGTAGGGTGGGCATTACATGGGAAGCTCATAAAGTCCAGTGTTTACATAGATGCCCAGGAGGCCAACCAAGGACACTCTCAGGTTCATAAGAAAGTTCATCTAGGTGATGTATGTTCACTGATCTGTCTCTCTCTCTCTCTCTCTACCCCCCCCTCTCTCTGTCACACACACACACACAAACACACACACACACACACAGGTTGGGGGATGGAATTAGTGGAATACGACTTATTCAAAAAGTAAATGGGAAGACCTTCATATGGCAGGCCAAATGTAATATCCCAAGAATTAGAGCAAGGCCGGGGGAAGTGGGCAGGCACCTTTGGACTGGACAGATATGGATTAGGTCCAGCAAGGTGAGACACAACACAGACTCAATCACCTTGTGCAAGGTCAGAAGCAGAGTCAGATACTAAGGAACAAGATTTCTGGGAAGTCTGCAGTGAGAGTCTTCAGCAGTATCTAAACAACACGGAGGTGGTGGGAGTGGGTAAGAACAGAGGTGGCAAGACCAAAGTCATGACATGCAAGGCCAGACTGATGGCAGCTCTTGCATTCCAGCTCTACCACGCTTCAGTCTGTTTCCTTGAGTAAATCATCTCCAACCTCTTGGCCTGTATCCTTCCTTGTTAAAATGTCGCGGATTATACCTAATTGGCTGGGAAATAATCTAGGTAAAGGGCCTACTAGCATAATGCCTGCTATGTTATAGGCCTTTAATAAATACCAGTTTACTTTTACTGAGCCAATTTCCTGTTGTTTATGCTACCACCTCTGCTTATAATTAGGATTGATTTCTGAGTGTGAAAGTGACCTAGACCTCTGAGGGGTCTAGACCAGAAAAACACCGGGGAATCTCACAGTAATTTATGGGACTCATTAAAGTCACTAATAAACACAAAGACCTCACCCCCCAAAAAAGTCCAATAACTTCTGGTTTTAAATTAAAATATAGATTCCTGTAAAATATAATTCAAATCTATGACCTGATGAGATGCAAATATTAATTTGCATCATTTTCAATACAAAGTTATTATGAAAATTTGAGTTGTAAGATAGCTTGCACGTTTTAGTGGAAAAAGTACAGATGTTGAAGTTATGGGTTCACAGTCCTGAACCTGTAATACTGAATATTGTTTTAGTGTCTGTGTCAATTACAGACAACCAAGCCCTGCTTCCCTGCTATATACACAAATATGTGAGCATACTTCCACAAAGTTCTACTCCCTGGAATCTTTCAAAAAGCTATTTTTTTCTTCTTTTAGTTATTATTATTATTATTATTATTATTTTGATACAGGGTCTTGCTCTGTCTCTCATGCTGCAATGCAGTGATACAATCACAGCTTACTACAACCTGGATCTCCTGGGCTCAAGTGATCCTCCCACCTCAGTCTCCCGAGTAGCTGGGACTATAGGCATGCACTATCATGCCTGGCTAACTTTTGCATTTTTGTGGAGATGGGGTTTCGCCATGTCGCCCAGGCTGATGTCAAACTCCTAGGCTCAAGCAATCTGCCCACCTCCGCCTCCCAAAGTGCTGGGATTACAGGCGTGAGCTGATTATTGTTAGACAGATCTTTTAAAAAAGTATTTAGAGCTTATTTGTTAGTGTAGCACCTATTGAATATGAAGTGTAATATGAGATACACTTATTTATAAAATTTTTATATGTGGAGACAATGAGTTTTCTTCTTTTTCACTGGAGTGGGGAGTGAGAGGGCTTTTAGCTACTGAGAGAAAAAATATCCGTGCTATATTTCTGTAGCTAACAATGGATCTATGAAGCCCTAAGTATAGAAAGCTCAGAAGCTGCATACTTCTACTGAATTTGGCCGGAGAATATCTGCTTCAGAAGCATGGAATGCTGCAGTTAGCCTTGGTCGTATCTCTAGACATTGGTCTAAAAATCTGAGCTGGAGTGTTTAAACAGGTCAGAAGTGCTCTTGACCACTAAAGATTTATTTTAAAGTCTTATTTTGTGTTTTGTAAATGTGCTGTACACGTGAGTTTTTAAAGCATGAATAAATTATTAAATGATCAAATATAAAAAACAGAAGATATAATTACATAATAACATTATCTTACCCATCAAAAACTGTCACAGAAGAGAGAATTCTGATACAAATACATGGGTTGATTAGGGAGCATGGAATTAATTGCATTTAATCTATCCAGAAAGTGAGTTGTTATCACTACACTAATCAAATTCAGATTTCTTGCCTGCTGTTCCATTTCTTTCTCATTCAGAGTGATGTATTTCAGATATATGTTCTACTCCAGAACAATGACTTGTCTGAGGGTTCCCTGGCCTGTAAGGAGACATTAGCGACTGTTGCTAAAGCTGTTTCTGCCTCAAACAAAACAGTACCTGTATCATAGGCTCCTGGTCAGAAGGAAAAAGGAAGAAAATACCACTGAACTTTGAACAAATATACATATGTGCTAAAATTGGCTCAGGATAGAATGTAGCTGAAAGTTTGAAATATCACATGAGAAAATGAAATCCTGGACATCTGATTTGCAAAGTTTTGCTTCTGCTTTTTAAGTGAAATAAGCGTCATCTAACAAATAAGACATAACACTAATAGAAGGAGAGATGAAAACAAACAAGCAAACAAACCAAAACCATCTTAGGTGGACATCCAGTACTCACATCCAGATGATCTTGCTCCATTTCTTAAGCACTTGGAGCCTAGTTTCCCCATCTGTGACACTGAGATTTGTATATTACCTATTTCACAGGGTGGCGTGGAAAGTATCCGAACTCATTCAGGTGAGGTTCTCAGCATAGTGCATAGCACGTGGTTAGAGCTCAACACTATTTAGCTAAGTATGAATATTACCTTATTGATTTACTTAGGGTAGCATGAAAAGTGCTGACATGTGACACACTCAAACATCAAAACTGTTGAAATTATTGAATAATCAAATTATTGATTGAATAATAATTTTTTTCCATGTCTCTGATGTTTTGCAATTGAAAGGACACCTCACCGGCATTTAAGTTTCACAGAAACTCTGTGGGCTAAATAAGTATAAGATTGAATTCGGGGGACACTAAGTGTCCTTTTTCCAGTGATCTAAAACTAGAGAGCATAAGGAAAACAACATCTTAGGAAATTCAGGAGCTCTCACAACACAGCTAATCAAAGGCAGCAATTCAGAAATGAAGTCAGAGAATAACTCCGTACATCGCCTCCATTATATAATAAAACCGTCATGTTCGCCCATGAACGAGGCTACTGGAACTAAATGATGGAAATAAACTGGTGGTCAAGTTCTATCTATTCAGTTTCTCAAGCTCATTATATAGTGAACAGATGCCTCCAGAATCCTGCCTTAGCACAGGCAAGCAGGGATATACAACCACACCAGTGTGGGAGTGAGAAAGACCTGGCCTTTCATCTAGTACCTGGTAGGTTTTAGCTGTGTGACCTTGAACTCGTTACTTTACAAACTCTAAAATCCTTATGTTCCCCTTTATAAAATGTGCATGACATTACTTACAAGTTTGTTGCAAAAGCTAGGTGAAATCACTTGTGTAAAGAACTTAGTGTAATGCAGAGTATAATAGTGTCACGTGTATTAAACACCACTTAGTGGTAGTTTTCACACAGTTCTTTATTATTTTATAACTCAATTATACAAGTAAGAGAATTTTGAAGTCTAAGGTTCTCAGTCAACAAACCACTTTGCAAACCAACATTACAGAATATTTCCATGTGCTGTGCAACACCAAGAACCTCTTGTCAAAGGGGCATTTATGTACCCAGGAGACCCAAACTCTCCTGTAACCGTCCCAGTGACCCTCCTAGAATCACAGAGAAGGCCTGGAAAGCAGGCAACGCTAAGGCCTTCACAGCATGTTTCAGAGGCAGTGAGTATTTCAGACCATGTTATGGGAATAGTCAAAACTTCAGACCCAGAAATATCTTAAAAGTAGTTGAAGGATGAGGAAAAAAGTGAGAAGAAAAAATGAAGCAAATTGTGTTTTGTGTGCTTACTGTGTTCGAGACTCTATATTAATATTTATAAATTACATTATGTAATACTCAGTCCAGTGGGATACGTCTTGTTCTGATCTTGCTCACAAAGAAACTCAAGCTCTAAAACTAAGTCACGAGGCAACCCACTCTTGAGAGGATACATTGAGATAAATTAGCAACTGTTTCTGAAGCTAACCTTTCTAGAAAGGTGAGAAGTCTTTTACTTTTGTCTCATCCCATGTAATAAACAGAGATTACAATACTTGTAGCTTCAGGTCAGAGCTCAGAGAATCTAGATGAAGGAAAAGTGTGTCTTCACCGAAGCTGTTTTTGACCCGTCCTTATAAGCATTCTTCTTCCATGGTTGCCAAGACACCCCATCTTCAACTATTGCTTTATATTTCTCTCTCTCCTTCTCAGGCATCTTAGCTTTCTCTGTGCCGACCCCATCTCTTACCTGATGACCTAAGGATCCTGTGGGCTCTACTGGACCAGGTGATCCAGTTTCCCTGAGTATCTCACAGCAGCACATGAGGACGAAAATACACACTGTGCTCCAGGTGAAAGCGAAGGGCCAGAATACCCCTGTGAGGGGTGTGACAGGGAAAGAGTTACGAAATCAGAAGACACAAACACTAGGAGAAGATCAGAAAGCTCACCACGAGACAGAAAGAGTGTTGCTGGCTCTGGTAGATTAAAGCAAGACCCTGTAACCGTGGTGTCCCCAGGAGGCTTCCTCTGCATTTAGTCCTCGGGGAATTCAGTGACACACACCCCCTACTTTAACCACCATCTGGGTGGTGATGACTCCGGTCCACAGATGCTATGTCTAACTGACCCCTGGGTGTCTCTCTTTTGATGTCCAGATGACAACACAAGCTTATCAACTTGATCCCCCACCCCTAAAAGCACCTTCTCCTTCCTCCTTCATTATTTTCTCTTCCAAATTCTGTTTTCTGTTAATGGTACTATGAGCTATTCTGTCACAAAGGCAAGAAACATCGGAGTCACCCTCAAGGTTTTCTTCTCTTACCCCACATTCAAAAGTCACCCAGTTTTCTTGGTTTTCATTCAGTCATGGCTCCATAACCTTGCCTCTTCTCGCCCCTGCCACTCTCATAATCCCAGCCCTGGACTGCAATAGAATCTCGGCCTAGAGAGCTGGCATTCTGGGCGTGGGTTCTTCATGTTCCAGTACCATCCTCGACCATGCCCCAGGGTGTCCTCACAATGGGTACCTGCAGCCACATCCCCTTCCACTTTCGCTCAACCAGTGGCTTCCCACTCCACCCATGCTGGAAGGTCTCAGCTCCATGTGGACGTCTGTCACCACCTAGTCCTCCTGGCTCAGCCCTGGCTTCTGTAAGGTGCCAGTGTTTCTCAAACCCACCAGGACCTTTCAGGAGCTTGCCTTTGTGCAAACCAAGCTCTATGTCCTAGGATGTCTTCTTAATGATAACGTTGCAGATTGTTTATTGGACACTCTGCTATTTTCTTGACTTATTGTCTTTCTTAATTTAGACAATAATCCTCCAGAGTACCTTCTATTACCACCTGCTGTTCTCACAGATGAAAAGCCTGAGACAGAAAGATTTAGTAAATCCCCCAAGTCCCAGGACTAGGAAGAACCAGAGGCCAGATTCCAAACCCTACAGTGTGTGAGGCACACCAGGACATTCAACCCTCCTTGTCCACAGCTGCCTACTCCTCCTCACCCTTGCACGCCCAGGACTGTGTCATGTCTGAAAAGCCTTCATCTAGTTCACAGGCAAAATCAAGAATTGTGCCTGCTTCTTTCAAAATATTTTGTTCCTTCTCCATACTACTTCATAACTACCTAAGATATTTTTGTTTTTAACACTTATCAAATGTGAGCTTGTAGAATGATTTTAATTGATCTTCTTGTCTTAATGGAAATTGTCCAGGTGACCTTGTATAGAATAAGAAGTCAATAACGTTTAGAGTTCATTGCTAATGAAATCATGAATAGAAAAATAAAAGAATGAAGTATTGCTGGTTTAAATTCTTGTTTTCCTAGATCTGGGGTGTAGACCCTGTTGTTCAGAAGTTCATGTTTTTCCCTTTGTTTCCCATTCTCTGTCTTCACACACGATTCTCTAGCTCTATTTGCTCTTTTTCAGAGATGATGGTTTTTTTACCCTATTCTCTGAAATCAATAAAAGATGTATACCTATGTAAAATAATTAAGTTTAGGGGCCAGGTGTGGTGGCTCACACCTGTAATCCCAGCACTCTGGGAGGCCAAGGTAGGCGGATCACATGCGGGCAGGAGTTTGAGACCAGCCTGGCCAACATGGTGAAACCCCATCTCTACTGAAAATACAAAATTAGCCGGACATGGTGGTATGCACCTGTAATCCCAGCTACTTGGGAAGTTGAGGCACAAGAATCGCTTGAACCCGGGAGGTGGAGGTTACAGTGAGCCAAGACTGCACTCCAGCCTGGGTGACAGAGTAAGACTCTGTCTCAAAAAAAAAAAAAAAAAAAAATAGCAATTATTACTAAGTTTAGTTTATATAGGAATGCTGATGTTGGAACATGAGATCACAGGTTGGTATTATGACCCGGAAACACCATTGAACTGACAAAAGCATCCTCAAGAGCCCTGCTCCTCCTTGACCACGCTCCACCTACCATCCTTACCAGTCCTCCCACAGCTTCTCCCCCTCCTAGCACCACACCTGCCTCTGGGAATGTTCCTCTTTCCCTGACTATAAAGCACACTCCCTCCTGCTTCAAAGACTCAGGAAGGTCCACGTCTTCCACCCTGGGAATGCCTTCCCACTGCGAGCTTGGATGGCAACTCCCTGGCCACTTCACATAGTGACATGACATGACATGACTAATGCTTGGGAATGGGAAAAGTCACTCATTGCAAAACCCAAAATGAGTGCTTCCCCCTTCGCTGTAAATAATAACTTGTTTCTCCATCCAGTGGGTTACATGCAGGATGTATATCCAGTCATCTTAGAGGTCGCACATTCCCATACACAACCATCTCTGTCTTTAATTTCTGTTTGGACTGAAATATACTCGTGGGTAAAGATTGTGTATATTAAGTAGTCACTTACTTTAGATGACCAATTAGCTGCCAGAATTGCCTGACTCTACTGTGCAAAAAGAACATGCTGTGTTTGATTCCTCCTTGTCCTGTGATGGATTTGCTGGAGAAAACAGGAGTTGAACTTTGTACAATACAATGTATTATGTGTTATTTCCCTAAATATTTTAGCTTTGGATTCACAAAAGTATTTTACCCTGACACAATCCACTTTCTTAAAATATAATTGTTTACTGAGTGGCAAAATCACTAGTCTCTCTCTGTATTTGGTAACCTAAACATGGATTACTGAAGTCAGATTTTTACTAAAAGAAAAAAGAAAGAAAGAGAGGTAAGTTGCAGAACCACATCTTGTATAAACACAAAGTGAATGCCTTTGTATGATGCAAAGTAATGGAAAGATGAGCACAGCATCTGCAGAGTACATTCACCCCTCTCTTGCTTTTAAAAACAGGTGTAATGTCAGCTGGCTCTTGCCAACACTTGTCTAGCACATGATCATGCAAATGATTAAGTGCCTATCTTAATAACCCACCGATAGTGGTAGTAAAGTAAGAATAATTGATGGTAAACATCTTAAGGAGTGGAATTCTTTGTATCTCTGTCTTGAAATGTTGATGACAGAGGCAGGATTTACTCAGGCTGCTTGAGTTCTGACATTTCCAACAGGGTCAGGGACTCCTTGAAGAGGGGATTCCCCATTACTTCCAGTGTGTTTTACTTCCAGGCTTTCCAACTGACTGAGATTTCCCTGGGATACAGCTATTGGTGGTTGCCTTGAGCAACTCCCACCATCCTGTAATGAACATTCACTATAGAATTATTCATAATATTAATTAAGATTAATGAATATTACCTGGGATTTAAAATTGCATTTCAAGTAAAATATGAATACACATGTGTATCCATATTGACGTGTGCTGTTGTATGTAATGTGCTTAGAAGGGTGTCTGACACCTTGTAATCGTGGTGTATGTCCTGGAAATTCTCTCTATGGCTATCATCCCCACTTATTCAGAGGAGGACTATATGATGCTGTGCAAACACTGACTAAGGGCTACTGCCAACTAGTGCACATCCTGTGACCACTGAAATGTCCCAGGAGAGGAACCCGCAGCAGCTTTCTTTATCCTTACAGTAAATCATAAGAATCAAATTGACCTTAGCGTAACAAAACATAATTTATGGATTAAGTGACACCTGATTTTTGCATTTGATTTCAGAAATGTACTTTTTGGTTAACACTACTACTTAAGCAGAGACATATAATCCCTCCCCTGGATTCAAATCCTGAGTAGAAATACCCGACACTATACATGTAATACAATAATTTCTCCTATTTTTCCACTCTGACTCTGAGACATGACCCTTGTGTAGTATTATGTTGAAACTAGCTTGGCCATCTGATTTCCCATTTGCATGCCCAATATTTGATGCAATAAACTAGAAGAAACTTGGGACATAAAGGCTGTTCGATGCCAGCAACGTGACTACCCAGCTTCTCAAAAGTAAAAGATGCTGGACAACAAAATTGAATGCAGGACTTGTATCAGCAGAGAATTGTAGACTGACCACACTCCAACCTTCTGGGACAGAGTCCAGTCACACCTGAGTTTCTGTACAGTCACTAAATGTACCCCTTACACTCCCCAAAGTATCCTCTTTAGGAAATGTATACTCACGATAATTTTAATAAATGCTGGTAAAGTTTCCTTTGAATAATTAAGGATGTAAATCGATTAATCATCTTTTTTTTTAGGAATGTTAGAGAAATATGAAGAGCATTTTTTGCCAGATCCGACAAAAATTGCTAAATAGAAAATTAATCTAGCAGTTTTGTTAGTCTCAGTGACCTGGAAACTCACTTCTGTGGAACACACAAATCCCAGAAGTTGTTACATTGATGAAGTGTGATGGTAACATGCTCAGCTTTGGCTATCATTTCTCCTCCTATCTCATGACTGTACTTTTAGGTGGATTTTATTGCTCACTTGCTTTAATATGTCATGTTTGTCTCTTGTGTCCTTTCCTGTCCTTCTTTCCATCCTTAACCTTTAATGTGACCAAAGACTTGGATTAATCCTGTAATCACCTTATCATTGTCACATAGGCCCACGCCTACAAGAAAGAACCATTTCACGTAGGCCCATGCCGACAAGAAAGCCAGCCTATTGTTGGTTTTCTGTAAATGTTCCATTATAATGACAAAAACACGAGTTATTTGGGGGAGAAAACAGCTAATCTAACCTCCCATCTGGTTTCCAGGAAACATTATCCAGAAGCATTTCCCTTGAAAATGTTAAGTGTCTTCGCTGGTGACCAGGGTTGCTTTCAGCTTGATCATATTAGTTTTACTTCTTTTTCTGTCACTTTTCCCTTGCTTCGAGTACTTTAAAATTCCAATTAAGATAAGAGTTACGGTTTGTTGAAATGTTCTTGTTCAGCTGCCTTTGCTCCATCTCATCTGGAAGGTTATATGTGGCTTCACTTAATGCCACTCAGGCAGGGAGCTTGCATGTATGCTGTTAGGAGCAGAAATCCCCTATTTCCTTCAGAGCTGTTTTGAGCAGGCTGAGAACGCCTGTGCGTGCCGCCTTTCACGTGAAAGAACCAATGCACTCTAACTATGCTCTTCCCTTTGACAATAACAACCACCACCACAACAGAAGTCACTGCACTCTTTGAAGGACTAGATTTTTTTGGATGCTAAAAATGGGAAAATTAAAACTAAGAAATATGAATCAAAGAGGATAAAAAAATTAAGAGAGAAAGATAACAGCAATCATGCATTTTATTGATCCCAGAAGAAGCCAGGCACTGTCATCCCTTTGATTCTGTGCCCTGTCTGACTGGTAGACTTGTCCCCATTTTTCTTAACTGATGGAACATTTTTATTTCAATAAGGTAGGAAAAATAATCAAACTTTTGTCTTAATTAGAAAAGATCACTTTTTTTTGTTGTTCGTTTTGGTTTTTGTTTGTTTGTTTGTTTGATGGAGTCTCGCTGGAGTGCAGTGGCACGATCTCAGCTCAGTTTAACCTCCACCTCCAAGGTTCAAGTGATTCTCCTGCCTCAGCCTCCCAAGTAGCTGGGACTGCAGGCTCCCACCACCACACCCTGCTAAGTTTTTTGTATTTTTAGTAGAGACGGGGTTTCACCATGTTAGCCAGGATGGTCTCCATCTCCTGACCTTGTGATCCACCCACCTCGGCCTCCTAAAGTGCTGGGATTACAGGCGTGAGCCACCACACCTGGCAGATCAGTTGTTTTTATATTGTATAGTCCATTTAAGTTATGGTAAAAAAAAAAAAGATAAACAAATAAATAAACAAACAAATAAAAGCACATAACATAAAATATCCCATCTGATAGAGTTTGAACATTGGTCTCACCCAAATCTCATGTTAAATTGTAATCTCTGGTGCTGGAGGTGGCACCTGGTGGGAAGGGTTTGGATCGTGGGGGCGGAACCCTCATAACTTGGTGCTGATTTTCATGATAGTGAGTTCTCAGGAGATCTGGTCATTTAAAACTGTGTGGCACCTTCCCACCCCACTCACTTGTCCCTGCTTTGACCATGTGACCTGCCTGCTCCCCCTTCAGCTTCCGTCATGATAGAAAGCTCACTGAGGCTTCACAGAAGCCAAGCAGATGCCAGCACCATGCTTCCTGCGCAGCCTGCAGAACCATGAGCCAATTAAACAACTCTTTTTTTCTTTTGTTTTCTTTTTTTCTTGAGACAGAGTCTCACTCTGTTGCCCAGGCTGGAGTGCTATGGCACAATCTTGGCTCGCTGCAACCTCTGCCTCCAAGGTTCAAGAGATTCTCCTGTCTCGGCCTACCAAGTAGCTGGGATTAGAGGCGCCTGCCACCACGCCTGGCTAATTTTTTGTATTTTCAGTGGAAACGGTGTTTCACCATGTTGGTCAGGCCGGTCTTGAACTCCTGACCTCGTGATTTGCCCACCTTGCCCTCCCAAAGTGCTGGGATTACAGGCATGAGCCACCACGTGCCCAGTCAAATGTCTTTTCTTTATAAACTACTCAGTATCAGGTATTTCTTGATAGTAATGCAAGAACAGCCTAACACACCACCTTAATCATCTTCAAGTGTAGAGTCCAGTAGTTCTAAGTATATTCACATTGTTGTGAAACAGATCTCCACAACTTTTTCATTTTGCAAAACTGAAACTCTCTACTCATTAAACAAAGGCCCATATTCCACTTACCCCAGGTCCTGGTAACCACCATTCTACTTTCTGTCTGTGTGAATTTGACTACTCCAGGTACTTTATACAAGTATAATTATACAGTATTTGTCTTTTTATGACTGGCTTATTTCACTTAGTGTAATGATCTCAAGATTCATCCGTGTTATACTATGTGTTAAAATTCTTTTTCTTTTTAAAGCTAAATAATATTGTATTATATATAATTGCCACATTTTAAAAATTCATTCGTCTGTCAGTGAATACTTAGGTTGCTTCCAGCTTTTTGCAACAGTGAATAGTGCTTCTATCAACATGAGTGTACAAGACTCTGCTTTTCCTTTTTTTTTTTTTTTTTGTTTTGTTTTGTTTTTTGAGATGAAGTTTTGCTCTTGTTGCCCAGGCTGGAGTGCAATGGCATGATCTCGGCTCACTGCCACCTCTGCCTCCCAGGTTCAAGTGATTCTCCTGCCTCAGCCTCCCACATAGCTGGGATTACAGGCGTGTGGCCCCACACCTGGCTAATTTTGTATTTTTAGTAGAGACAGAGTTTCTCTGCGTTGCTCAATCTGGTCTCAAACTCCTGACCTCAGGTTATCCTCTGGCCTCAGCCTCCCAAAATGCTGGGATTACAGGTGTGAGCCACCTCACATGGTCAATTCTTTTGGATATATGCCCCAAAATGGTTTTTCTAAGACACTTGCTTGTTAGAAATATGTTAGTTTTTCACTTCCTTTCCTCTGTATTCCACAGCCACATGTTCACTGTAAAAGGCGAAATAATGGCAGGGCAGTTTTATTCCCAGTGTGTACATATTGTTTTCTAAGATAACTCATGGATATAGTTAATCCTGTGATTTGGGGTCACTGCTGCGTTCTGATATTTCTCAAGGGATGCTGCCACTGAAGAGTGCTCAGTTTCAAACAGGCTGGTAAAATAACATCCTCTGCCCTCAAACGACAGAGGAGCAAGTCTTTGATCCCGGAACTCGCTGACGGAAGAAGAGTTGCCATAGAACGTGCCCAGCACACGGGGTCAGAAGGAAGGTAGTGATTAACAAAGGCAAGAGGTCCAAATATGTATCCCTAGTCATATGGCATTTCCCGGAACATGATACAAGAAATTATAAGAGGCAGTGCACAAACTTTCTAAAATTACATTAGGAGTTATGTATTCTTCACACATTCATCTGTAACTAGCACAATTCAACCTTGATTTCACAGATATTACTGTAGCATCCAGGCAGAAAATGCTGTGTTTACTTCACTTATGAGCAGTGAAATATTTTTGACAGCTTTGAAAGTAAAATCTCCAGGAATAAAACTTTAGGACTTTATTCTGAAAATGGGTTTTGGTGGTAGTCATTTTTGGTCTTATTTTTTATTTATTTTTATTTTTTAACTATATGAGGTTTTCTCACATCCTTCCCTTTAAATAGCTTCTTATGACTCACCTATTAGCTGCAAAGTGAATACTACAAAATTCTGGTCAGGAGGTTTGATATGAGCAGCCGGTGGCAAAGTCACTTAAACTACTCAGAGTTGCAAGAAGATCCAACTTTTTCCACCTAAACTGTTCACCGCCAGCCCCTTCCTTGCCTAGTGCCCCTACTTGTCCACAGCACGTCGGCTGCTCTCCTTCCTACCCAGCCAATTCCCCAGAAAACCTTATGGAAAATTAGACTTGCTATTCTTTATTTAAAATTTAATAACATAACTTACATTGCCCTTATGTTTAACCTTCTCTTCTATTGATGAAGTGTGATACTGTCACTCCTTTTACATCACACTGATAAGAAAAACCAGAGTCCTCAGGGAATTAACAAGAACTGTTATCTTATAGCTTGACCATACCCCCTTAAATGTTGCTTTTCCACTGTACTTCACCCCCTTATCATCCTTCTTATTTTCCCATTTTTCTTTTCTTCCATTGATATATTTTCTACTCAATGACCTATCATCTATTTGCAAATTTATTCATGCCACTTAATCACTTTATGTTAATTCTGCTTCAATACCAAGAACATACTTGGACTTTCAGGCATCCAAAACCTCAATACATGTAATTGCCCACAAAATTGCAACCAAATACAATGAATTAGAAAGCTACTAAGTATTCACCCGATTCTATTACATCTAATTATCTGAGATCCTTTGAATTACAATGAGATTGTTCATAGTTGAAAACATGCATGAGTGAATAATTTGTTAACGTCTTAAATGCTGCTAACTTTACTTGGTGCTGTTATTGGTTTACCTAAAGAATTAGGTAACTTCATATTCTGCCGCATGTGAGGCAAACTCTCCAGTGAAAGCCAGCCACTCCTACATCTTTCCTGAACATCTTTCACTGTGAAGAATTGTCAAAATGTAAAGAACTTCACAAGCCCTTCAGTGGGGAACTAATGGGTCTCTAAGAACAGTCGTAACGCTCACTCATGAAACCCATGTATCGATAATTCTCAAAGATGCTTTGTGTGAGTCATTCATTCCTTCCAGTTTGCAGTCACCCTTCACACCTACTGCTCTGTTATGGATTTTTACTGGGGCAAGTTTCTGATTCCAGAATAGACTCTTACATGTGCAGGGTGGAAAAAGGGAATATTGGGTTATGTTAAAGAATCAATGAATTTGTGCTGTTGGGGTTTAGTATGTATTTGTCAGCACCCAGCAAGACCCAGTTAGATCCATTTAAAAGAATATAAGGCCCTCTCTCAGTGCTGCTTCCCTTCTGGAGTATTTTGGTGTCTGGTTATTTCAAAGGAGACACAATCAGGGTCAGACTGCAGGAAACTGGACACTGGAACCGGCTCTTCTGTTTCCACGTCATGACAGTGGCTTCCTCCTTCGAGGCATGCAGCAAAGCGCATTCTCAAATGATCAAACATACTCCCCACAAAGAGCAAACAACACTAGTCCTTAGGAAGCTGAAGGGAATAATTCCAGAAGCCAGAAGATCTCTTTGCTCAGATCAAAATATTAAGGCCACTAGGCCTCCTGTGATGGGACACCTTGGTATTTTGATACCTGCTTTGTCTTGTTTGGTGAAAGCATCCTCCTTTGACACACGAAAGTCAGAGGCAACTTGGCTGGTCAGTGTGGCAGCACGCACAGAAGGAAAATCTAGATTCAAATCCACCAACAGCAGCAGTTGTGAGATGTGTGGGCAACTTATCGAGCTTATTTGAGCCTCATTTTCCTTATCTCTAAAAAGTAACATCTAACTTTCAAATTGTGCAATGCTTTACTGAGCTGAGAAATGCCCAGCCCTTGGTAGGGGCTCAACATCTCTGCCTTTCTTTGCCTACATTTGCTATGCTGTAATGTTGTTAATGGAGGCAACCTAATTAAGCACTCAGTGTATTCATCCAAAATGGCTGGAGCCCTCCAAAACAACCAAAAAGGATTATCTCACTCTCTAGAAGAAAATCTTTATAATTCTCCTGCAAACACTTTACAGACACATTACAATACACATTATTAATGTTCACACTGGAAGCTTCTAGACTCCAGAGAGGATGCAACTGAGACCTGAACAAGTTCAGGGACTTGCCAAAGATTCCAGCGACAAGAAACAGCAGAACTGGGGCTGGACCTGAGGTCTCTTGTCTCCCTCTCCTAAGAGCATCTGTTAAATAGACCTTGTTTCTTACCCTATTAGGTATATTTTTCTAGCAGAAAAAAAGGCAGATCAGGAGGGAAAAACGCACATAAACAATCCCACCTTCGCATGCACTCTTTCTGTCCACACATGCGGATTCACTGGCACATGGCCTAGTTGTGGATGATTCCACAGCTGTCAGATTCATGCAGAAACAGCGCTTGCGAACATTTTGTGATGTGGTTTTGTAATCCTTGCTGGAGGACTTTGGGTCTATAAAATAATGAATGGATCATGCTGGGGACTAAGAATAATATTTTTATGTGTGACAAATGTAATCCTGCAGAAAAAAAAAAAAGATGATTTTCATGTCCTTTAAAATAAAATGTTACTCCCTTCCAGCAGCCTTAGAGCTCTAGCAAATGAGAATTTGGTACCATCTCTTAAGATTGCATACTTCTGTAATGTAGCGAGTCAGCCCTGCTTCTCTTTTCTGCTTGATAGAAGTATGTGTCAGTTTCTTTTTTGGAGGTGAAGCCACAGAGAGCTGAGGCATGACCTGAATTAACAACCCCAGAACACAAATGGGATGAGCTTCTCAAGTGACAAGAGCAGCACAAAACCAGCTTCGGTTTCCACCCACAAAGCTCAAGCTTCTGCTTCACAAGGCCAGGAGAAGAATGTGGAGTCCTAGAATGGGCTCAGAAGTGGCAGAATTATCTCTTTTTTTTTTCTTTATTTCATTTTTTTGAGATGGCATCTCACACTGTCGCCAGGGCTGGAGGGCAGTGGCATGATCTCGACTCACTGCATCCTCTGCCACCTGGGTTCAAGCAATTCTCCTGCCTCAGCCTCCCAAGTAACTGGAATTACAGGTGCCCCCACTGCACCCAGCTAACTTTTTGTATTTTTAGTAGAGACGGGGTTTCACTGTGTTGACCAGGCTGGTCTCAAACTCCTGACCTCATGATTTACCCACCTCAGCGTCCCAAAGTGCCGGGATTACAGGCGTGAGCTGCCTTGCCTGGTCTATCCCACTTTTAAATATGATCATAGGGCTCTGAATAGTCATTGTGGCCAAGTCTTTGTCATCGTTCCAACAACTGTGAGTACTTCCTTGGAGCACCACTAGATTTCCGTCATTCCCCAATGCTGTATGTTACATTTTCTCCAGCCAAGTGCGGGGCAAGATTAACTACTGAAAATGATGGCTCAACATAAGTGTACATGTGCCTCCAGTTCCTCAGAAGCAACAATCATTGTCTTCAGGGAAGAGGTTCCCTAGACTCGTTGTAAGCAAAAGGCCTGGGGTCAGATTGGAAGCATGACTTCCATTTTGGGATTTTCTAAGAGAAATTCTACCTGGGACTGTATCAACAAGTCCAGATCGCTTCATCTTTAAATGGCAAAATTACCATGAATTTGACTTGGAGCTGTTTGAAATATTCAGATTATTCCAATCTTATTTTCTTTTTAGTACCCCCCCAAAATGCTTTAAAAATAGCTTTAAATACATCTGAAAAATATCATTGCTTTGAGCAATCATGCTAAAAATAAAAAGTTATAGATTACCATATTGACTTCCCAGGAAGACTTAATGAAGGAGCTTCTAAATGGGGACTAATGAAACAGAAAAGTCAGTGAAAGAGTGTGTGAGAGGATGTAAGAAGCTGGAAGCCACTTAGCTCAAGGTTTTTCTCTCCTTCATCTCCAGTTTTGTTGTTGTTGTTATTGTTGTTTTCTTGTTTCAATTTCATTTAAAAAGGGAGGAGGGGAGACCTAATCCCAGGTGACGAGGCCTGGATCCTATTTGTCGCTGAGGCACCCAGTAATGAAGCACGTGTATCCTTTCTGGGTTTTATTGGCAGGTGTGCTGTGTTTTGTCTTCCTTTTGAAGTTCCACAGTGACTCGCAGTTCGAGGCAAGCACCCAGCAGCACGCTTCAGAAGAAAACCAGCATCTCATGGTGCCTTCTCAGTGGCCACAGCAATGGCAAACTGTGCGTGGATGAATGACTGGTCCTCTGAAGAAAGACTCAAAACACAGCGCCCCTCTCTCTTGACGTACCATCATCCTTTAGTAAGAGTGGCCCTAATAATGCTCAGAGATTCGTCCAGCGAGTGTGATCACCCTAGATCTCAGCCATCCTAGAAAGGCTCCCTTGCTGGGCTCTGGCTCTAGACCTGGTTCCCCACACCTGGCAGTGGGCACAGCAACAGTGACATTCACCAGCAGAAATCCAATCTGCTCCTTCGAGTCAGCACACATTGCCTCTCCGAGGAACCCAACAACGGAGAGGTGCCACGCATTTCACCCTTCGCATCCTATTAAACACCCGACAGTTGACACATGTTAAACACGCGCTCAGTCGTGGCCAGACCCAGTTCTCTTTTTCTGAACTGCATCTGAACGGTTTATTTGAGTTCCACCCGAAACTGTAGTGTATTGATAGACAGAAAAACACAGCCTCATAATTGGGAACGTTAGGTCTCAGCTAACCGAAGATTCTCAGGAGAAAGTTTCAGTTGAGCTGTGTGAAAGTTTAGTCTTTTAACTAGATCATCAATCCATTATGCACACACACACATACACACACACACAGAGTGGTGCCTGTAGTTACTATTGTGCAGACTGGGAAACAAGTGGTTATTATATACGCACACACACATAAAATTTTTGTCTTAATATTTCTGAATGTTGATGTGTTTTTCACCCAATAGTTTAAGTACACTGTAAAATATCCCATCACACATTTGAACAAAAAATGGAATCCTGTGTTGAGACATACATTGGAAACTAAGTACTTGTGTCCCTTTACTTATCAATTGCATGCTTTCAGTGCTAGTGTGTTAATACTATATGAATATTCACAAAACCCCACTATGACTGTACTCTAGGAATGCTTTATGCCTGTGACAATTTAGCTAAGGTGATCTATGACCTCATACTGTTTTATACAATTTGAGCTAAACTGAACTCTTTGAAACTTGGAAACATTCAAGAATCCCACTTGTGAAAATATCCAGGGATTTTAAGTTTGTACTAAAATGACAGATTTATAATGAGCAGAAACAGCCTTTTCTGACTGCCATGTTTCTGACAAAAACAAAACCAGGAAGCACCTACCTCAGCAAAGCAGTCACTCCTTGAAAGCGTGGGTAATTATTCTATTCAGTCCAGACACTTATCATTCATCAAAAATGTGAACAGCTTTGATTGACAAAACAAGGTGCTTCCCTTACTCGAGTATATCAGAATGCAAATTCCTTGATTTCTCATTTTCTGCTGGGTGTTGTGTTACTGCAACTCATTGTGGAAACAACTGATTTTTCTTAGATGGCTTTTTCACTTTAAGGAGAGGAAAATGCTTTGATAGTTCATTTTCAGTTATTAAAAAAAAAAAGCCCTGGCCAATTTGCAAGACTTAAAAGAAATTCTGGAGGAGCTAATTAGCATTCATTCACTCATTCATTCATTCCTCCTGAAAATAGTTATTTATTGAATACTTACTACATACCTGTAATCACTAGTCTAGAAATGAAGGAACAGTTGTTGCAAATTATATGTGTATTTAAGACCCTTACATATATGGGTGAGTGTGTGAGGTGACTGATAACAATCAGCAGTTGACAGGCTTATTGGAAAAATATAATAGGGAGGTGTGAGGGAGTCTGGAACCGCATGTGGTCTGAGGACACAGCCAGAGGAGGGTCTGAGGGGTGCACACCAGGGAGTCAGCATGAAAGAACCTCATACACCAGGTTGTGCTTGTGAGTTTGGATGGTTCCTAAGGGTGGAATAATGGGAGACTGCCATGAGAAGATAAACAGGCAGCAGCACCTTCCTGTGCAGTAGCCAAAGAAAACATGTTTTTTTCTGTTTTGTTTTGTTTTGTTTTTTTGAGACAGGGTCTCACTCTGTCACCAAGGCTGGAGTGCAGTGGTGCAATCTCAGCTCACTGCAACCTCAACATCCCGGGTTCAAGTGATCCTCCCACCTCAGCCTCCTGAGTAGCTGGGACTACGGATGCTCACCACCCTGGCTTATTTATTTATTTATTTATTGTGGCGACGGAGTCTCCCTATGTTGCCCAGGCTGGTCTTGAACTGCTGGGCTCAAGCGATCTGCCTGCCTCAGCTTCCCAAAATGCTGGGATTACAGGCATGCGCCACTGCGCCAGGCCAAAGGCATCTTTCAGGAAGTAACATTTCAGCAAAGACCAGAAAGAATGGATTCAGGTTTGCAAAATGAGAGTGAAGGTGCCCCAGGCAGTGAGAACTCTGTGGGTGGAGAAAAGCTTAGGGTAGAGAAAAATTTCATGTGTCTGGAAAACAGAAAAGACGATACATTAGCTTCCTGCTGTTGATATAATAAAGTACCACTAACTTGGTACCTTGAAATGACAGAAATTTATTCTTTCACAGCTCAGAGGCTCCAAGTCCAAAATTAATGTATCAACAGGGCCATTCTCTGTAAGATTTTGGGTAGAATTTACCCTTGCCACTGCCTAGCTTCTGGTGGTCTTTGGGTCCCTGGCTTTCCTTGGCCTGCCGCTGCACCATGCTGATTCTGCTATGGCCACGTGCTGTTCTTCCCGTGTGTGTGTCTTCACATAGCCATGTTCCCCTTCTATAAGGACACTGATCATATTGGATTAGGGCCACCCTAATGACTTCATCCTAATTACATCCACAAAGACCCTATTTCCAAATAAGATCACATCCACAAGTACCAGTGGTGAGGACTTCAACAGATATTTGCAGCAGGGGAGAAAGCAATTCAACCCATGACCAGGGGCCCCCAAGGCAGGGGCTGGAGAGCAAGTCTGAGAGGGGTTTGGGTTTGTGGTGGTGAGAGTGGATGTTGGCCATGGCATTGTCCCCTGTGGTGAGCAGTTAGGATTGTATTCTAAGTGAGTAAAGAGCCCTTATATAAAGAAATAACATCCTGCAGTTTGCATTTTTAAATGGGTTTTTACATGCTGGCCAGGAACTAATTAGGTTGGAGGTAAGAATGGTGGTAGAGAGAAGAAGCTACTGCCGTGCTGGGGATGAAAGGCCACGAGGTGAAGAATCCGCTGCAGGAGACCGGCACATATTTTGAAGAAAGAAACAACAGGATTTGGCAATAGGCTAGACATGACTCCTTGGTTTCTGACACGGGCAACTGGATAGATTGTAATGCCATATACTAAAGAAAAAAGAACAGGGTCTGAGCAGGTTTGGAGATATGATCAAGAGTGAGTTTTGCATATCTCCGGCACCTGGCATGCAGTACTTGGAAGTTAGGAGGCACTAAATAAACGATATTTTTTATGTTTTTAAAAAAGTGAGTTTTGGACATAATAAATTGGAGATGCTTGGGAGACATTCAAGAATATATTTGATGATAGCAGCCAGACAAATGGGTCTGGAATCAAGAGAAAGATTTGAGCTAAAAATGTGCATTTTGAAGATTTTAAAATATGTGAAAAATAAACCCTATTTTTTTTTGTAAAGATTGCTTCAATGTGCTATTATTTCTAGATACAATGATAGTTATGGATACACTTGTTAGCTACATGTAACAAAACCAAAATATTTAAGTTCAGTTCAGGATAACTCAGGAAGACAAACTGGTGACATGAAAAAGATGACAGGATATTGTTTCTGGGACTCGCAAAAATTAATGTCAAGGCCTAAAGCAAGTCTAAATCATTGATTCTGCTATTGTTGCTCAATCTTTACATCTGTATGCTAATTGGGGTGCATTTTAAATTGTGTAGGAAGCAAAGAGGATATTACATTTATAAGTATTTACTAATCATGTAAAAAATGTGCTGGGCAAATTCTACCAGGAGTGGTTTTCATGAATTTTTTAAACTCTCTAGAATATCACCTTCTTATACAACCGTGTTCAAAGTCAAGATTTCTCTCAGCAGCTCAGGCCAAGACTTGTACCATTTTGTAAAATGCTTTTGTTTCACGTACAAATCCTCCCAAGACCAGACTAAAGAGACTAAATTACTAAGACTCAAGTCTACAGAGAAAAATATTGTACTTGTTAAAAAGATGGCTTACTAATTCTATAAACTCTAATTTTAAACTGCTCATCTTCTTGTATTTCCTGCATCCCCCTGACACTCACATGACGGGCAGTTGGGATTTGAGGAACAGAATTTTGGTTCAGGCAAATTTTGTTTTAATTTGTATTTCAGAACATATCTGTTTTAATCTAAGATTATGACAAAGTGGGCAAACATTTGGAGCCAGTAAGATTCTTAAGTAGAATATTTTTAAAGTGTCTTTATTTATTGGATGGTGTTAAAACATTTCACATTCAGCAAAGTTTTCAAAAATATTTTTCTTAAAATACATTTTATATATTTATTTACCTATAATATATCTTGAATACATACATATATTATTGATGCATAAATATGCATATGTATTATATATGTATGTATATATGTATTTCTTAAATTTAAGTGATGATAAGTTTATCTTTACAGTAAAATGATTTCTAGAGTCAGTCTCTAGCTGACATCGTATATTTTCGAAATGGAATGTTTTCTATTGTTTTTAATCTGGGGTGATACCAAAGTGCTTTCAAATGTTATATATTTAAAAAATAGGTTATTATCTTGAAGGCTTTTTAGGAAGAGAAGATAGTGCTGAGTTACTTTGTAAAATATGGGGGTTATGAGCCAGGTTATTGGTTATAATGTGGTTGTTGTGGTCATAGACATTTGCCTGGATCAAAACCACGAGCATGGAGAACAAATAGAGTTTCAAACATCACATCGTTACAATAAATACAATTAACTACCGTAGAGAGGTCAAGCTCTGGAATCTGGGGGAGTCTAAAGACCCCGAAGCATATTTTAAAATTATTTTCAGAGAACTGGAATTGCATGGTTCTTGAAAGCAATGCTTACACTCAATCTGATTCCATTCATTAGAAAATTCATCCTGGCTATTCAGTGTCTCAAGTGAGCGCATGTGGCGTCCAATTTGGAGGAATTTGTTTGTTTGTTTTGGGACTGACTTTAACACTGGGTTATATTTCATCTTTAGACTCAGCTATTGTAACCAGTTGGCGTATGACTGGCCTTGATTGGCTTTGCCTGGTTTCGTTTAATAAAGGGATTCGGTTCCAGGGTTGGCAATGCTAAGGGAATTGGATAGAACAAGGAGGTGGGGCGGTTGGGGAGGGGAGGAAAGGCTTGATAAAATCAAACTTTGCCAAAAAGGTAAAGTGCAATTATTAATTTAAAACGTCTTTTGTGATGTTGTCATTGCTTTGCGTTGTATGTTATTGTAACTAAAGACTGAACAGACACAATACCAAAGATATGACAATCAGAAAAGTTGCCTGCAGCAATTTTGACTTCAAATATAAAAGTCATGATTTTAAATAATGCTTTCGAAATTAAACTTCTTCAAGCCGAAATCATAGCTCAGAAAGTCAGTGTTTCAACAGAATACTAGAACATTGAAGCCTTGGTATTTAGAAAACATTGCAGGGCCTTATCACTTCTTAATTACTCCATACTCACCTAAAAATTGCATATTAGTGAGAATGCCAAGGGTCGCATATTGGCTAGATTCATGCATCTCCTCTTGAAACAAAATTTAGCAAATAATGCTCAGAATTTTTAAGGCTAGGATGCTATTTTGAAGATAATTTCATTTAAAAGTAATATTTGTATGTATTTAATTACCTGGGGAATTCTCATATTCCTTTACTTACTAGTTGATATCGTAGTCGTTCTTTTATAACATACAGACAGGCATCTCCAACTCAACCTGTCTTGTGGACCATGCTTTCAGAGACACCGTAATTTGGAATTCACTTACGGATCTTGTGAGATGCAAATTCTGATACAGTAGATCTGAAGTGGGCCTGAGGTTCTGAATCTGACAAGCTCTCAGATGATGCCAACACCACTGGTTTGAGGACCACTCTATAAGCAGCAAAATCACCAACAGCTCTTTTTCTTCTTCCCCAAACTTGTTTTCCATCCTGTGCCCCATCTTCCAAACAGCAGCATTATTATTTGTCCATAAGTATAACCACATACATACCTCTCTGTAGCATCACTACTGCACGTTACCCTCCACTCCTTCCATACTATAGACAAGTCCTATGTGTTGGCCACCCCTGCAAACTAAAATGCTGACACACCTGCATTTGTGCCCTACTCTTCATAATTCATTTGCCCTTCCACTGTCTCCTTTTTTTTTTTTTTTTTTTTTTTTTGAGACAGAGTCTCGCTCACTCACCCAAACTGGAGTCCAGTGGCACGGTCTCATCTTACAACCTCTGCTTTCCAGGTTTAAGCAATTCTCATACCTCAGCCTCCCAAGTAGCTGGGATTACAGGAGCATGCCACCACACCCGGGTAATTTTTGTATTTTTTTAGTAGAGGTGGGTTTTCACTATGTTGGTCAGGCTGATCTCGAAATGCTGACCTCAAGAGATCTGCCTGCCTTGCCCTCCCAAAGTGCTGGGATTACAGGCATGAGCTACCATGTCAGCCTGCCTTTCCACACTCTTATATTTGTCCTTATAATACTCAGAAAAATTTTGTAATTATCTCTTTATCTGACCAGTGTTTTGTTTCACTAGTTGATACTCTACATACTACAACACAAAGATCTTTCCAAAGCACAATTTTTCATCATACTATTGCATGGCCTCAGTATCATTCCCTCAACCTAAACTTTCTTCTCTCTTTTTCACAGTGAAAAAACTCTTACCCCCCTTTCAGGTTCCCACAAGGAAGCCTCCTCTTTAAAATCTATTCATCTACCCTTAATAGCAGAAAGAGTCTTATCTCCTTAGGGCTTTTGTAACATTCATTAATGTATTCAGCAACATTTTACAATAATTACTTATCATTTTTTGCCTTCTTTCTAGACCTCAAATGTTGAAAGGCAGGAACTGGATCCTTCTTATTATTTCATTCTCAAAACTCAGCACGGTGCTTGGTAGTGAGTAAATTCACCATAAATATTGAATGATAGACTTTTAAAAAAGTTAAATGATCTAGTTTATTTAACAGGGAAAACTGCTTTCCACATCTAAGATAAATATAAAAATTAAAATATTGACTGTAGTTTATCCGCATCCTTAGCTCAAACAATTTCTCCTATAATTTGTAAATGAACTGTGAGTCCCTGTTACACATTAAGCACTTAAGACAAGAATAGTTGAAAATGCAAAACCTTCATTTTCAATAAGTCTCGAATATTTCATTTCAAAGCTTCAGATTTCTAAAATCAAATTAATTGGAGTCCTTATAATTAGTGAAATTCTGTAAAACTAGTTAACTTGAAGTAAGGGATAACTTTTTGTCAAATACTAATAAGTACATGCACTACACAAGTCATTTTCAGTGCGTGTTTTTTATTGAGTGCCTACCATATTTCAAACACCAGGCTCATGCTAAAAGGAGCAAAACCAGTCTTTGCCAGTGAATGACTCATGGTGCTGTGGAGGAGGCTTGATACTTCCCCCAGCTTACTCTGTGCCTCGACAAGGTGTATAAAAAGCATGCACGCATGGCCTGCTGTTGGGAATGCTCTTGGAGCAGGAGGCCAGTAGAAGTGTCTGGAAGGAAAAGTGGAAGGTGAAGCTAACAAGAATAGTGAAGCATCAGTGTCAACACACAGACACAAACTAGCATAGAGGGTGAGCCACTTCTTTACAACTCATATTGGCTCTCCATACAGTGGTTTTTTTACTTACTTGCTTATTTCATCCTTTCAGTAATTCTCAAAGGGGAACAGAGAAAATATGATTTTCCTGATTGTACAGAGGCATAATTAAACGATTTTGTGAAAGGTTACACAGGTATAATCAGAACCCATCCCCCAGCCCCTGTGTGCAGGTATAAACAAAGCCTCTCCTCCACAATATCGCCTCGTGGCCCTTGGGTCTGATCACCACACTGGCCTTTCCAAGGTGGCATCCGGCAGGACTGCTGTCACCACAGGAGCACCAGCAATCTGAGCAACCCCACAACGCAATGCTGCAATTTGGTGTGGGGTAAACTGAGGCGACTTGAAACCATGTTGTCTACCTGCCATCTTGAAATTTGATGTTTTTATCATTTTGCTTTGTATTTTCTTTTCCCAGTTGTTTATGTCTTAGCCAGTGAAACCAACTAGAAGATACGTGATCAAGACAAATGTAAAAGTCTTGCACAAGTGTGAGCAGAAGGAAGGAAAAGTACCTGGGCCAAAGTGGATATGGAAGAATTATCAAACTGTCGAGAGTGATGCTAATGACAACAGCTCTGAGTTGGCATTTGTTCAAACTAAAAAACAGGTTCAGTTGTCTCAATAGGAGTTCACAGTTTTAATGTTTACCTTTAGGCATGAAAACTCTGCAATAATGAATTTAATAGAACAAAAAAGCAGAACTACAAGGTCAGGCACCATCTCAAGGACTTTTCCTCATGAAGATAAGCCCAAATTTTGCAGGTAGCAATTCAAAATTAAAAAGCAGCAGGTTGAAATTTTGACAGGCTTTTGGAATGTGAATTACACATTTCTTTCCATTTATTCTTCATCCATGTTTGGATTTGTTTTCAATTACTGCTTCAAAACACTTCCCCTACAGCACAGGAAAAATGTGAAATTCTAAAGGCTGCTACTATTTTTCTGGCCTATCTGTTTAATCACTTGACCATCTAAATACTATATTTTGATTGTAAAAGTGGTCTCAAGAGAGACTGGATTGAAGGCAGTTAATTTTCTTTACAGGAAACAAGTGGCATAAACAGAATACTGACAGGGAGAAACCAGAGCTGTCAGAGTCCATATGCCTTTATATTTTTAGAACAGGATGCAGCAACACAGAAGGAAAGGGATCTAGGTAAATAAATGAGACACCGTTTGTGACAAGCAAAAGCTTTTTTTACCTATTGAACAAACATGAAGACTCCAGTAGTCTTTGGCAGGAACTCCATAGGACAAAGCCAAGACTGAAAGCTGTTATTTATGTAGTGATCCAATCTTTTTCCTGAATGTCTTTATATATAAAAGGCAGACCATTAACAATGGAATATTAACCAATTTAAATGTAATAGCTTGCCCATGTGGAGACGCTGCTGCTGAAATGTATCCCAACCACTATTTACGGGTCTCCACGGCTCTTTATCTGAAAGAGGGAGGCAGAAACTGAGACCACAAAGGTATTTTTTTCCTCTCTCGTGATCCATGATAGATATAAACAAGATGACGGTGCTCTGAATCTATTTAATTGACCTGACTGTAATAAATTGCAGCTGGATCTTTCCCCTTTATGGTGCTGTAAAGCCACTCACACTTCAGGCATTAGGAAGTCATCATATTCCGAAAGGTTTATCTCAGAGTCATAGAATCACAGACGACCAGACCTGCAAGGGGCCTTTTTCATCCTTCTTTTGCTTTCCCAGAAAGCCAGGTTTAGGTCTGGCTGTCAGCCCATAAAAACCTTCCAAACAGTTATCAAGAACAAATGGGTTTCCAAAGTCTGCATAATAGAATATATAAAAGCTTATATTGTTTATTTTAAACTGTAGACATAACAGCTGCATACATTTCGTGGATAAGGTTTTAAAAGAAAAGAGAAAAAACACTCATTGGCAACTAATAAGGTGTTTGTGAACAAACAGGTAACTGGGATCACTGGTATTTGTCTTTTTCAACATAAATCAAGACCTACATTTTGATATTGCCTTGGACTTTGTCTTCCATTTAAAAGCATGAACATAAATATGTCTGTAGAAAAGCACGTCTTATGGTCGTGTCTACCTGAGGCAATGAAAGTCAGCTGGGTCTGTACAATTCAGTTCATTTCAGCCAGAGGCTCCCAGCCTGTCTGCACAGATGCCAAACAGCACAAATTGGGACTTGCACTGAGACACATTCATCACAAACAGGAGCATGCCTGAGCACAACTTCATCTAATTTGGCAGCATCAACAGCTCCCAGGAAACAACAGTAGCATGGACTGAATCTCCCAGCATCGTCTTACCAGCAAGGAGTCGCTTCTGAGCAAAACGCTCAGGTGTTTCACCAGGATAGATGCAGGGTCGAACGTATCGACAATGATTTTAACAGTGCCTAGTTAGTGAAGACAATGAGGGTTCAACTACCAATTTTATCTTTCAGTCACTTTCATATACAGGTAGTGATATATGAATATCAGAATTGTATTCAAATAATGGTGGTCTACAGTGGCATTTTCTCTGCTGAATTCCAGCTGGTGAGTGAAGCATTCTGATGAATGTATAGTCATGTTCTCTCAGAGTTACCACAAATGCTATGGAATTGTTCTGTCCAGTGGAGTAATTACTAGCCACAGGCGGCTATTGAGCACTGTAAATGGGGCTAGTCAAAATTGAGATATACTATACATATAAAATGTGGGATTTTGAAGAATAGTGTGAAAAAGGATGTAAGTTGTACCATTAATAATTGTATATTGAATATATGTTAAAATGATGCTTGGATGTATTGGATTATACAAAATATGTTATTGAAATTAATTTTGCCAATTTGCATTTTTTAATGTGACTACTAGAAAAGTTTAAATTACATGTGTGGCTCATATTCATGGCTCATATTGTTTATAATTGGGCAATGCAGTTATAGAAAGGATGGCTAATTTTCAAGCTAAAAAGTATCAGCTTTATTCATTTTTGCAGCCATGCTGAATACAATTTAATTTTCCAAGTGGGTCAGAAATTATTTTCGTATTTTTCACAATCTCAAAATAAGTTTTTGTGATGTTGAATTATGGATTTATAGCTTTTATTCCACATCAGATAAGCTATGTAACTTTTGCATGTAATCAACTTTCTCTGAAGACGAAGTACAGCACTCTACAGACAAATAGTAAAGAAAACAAATTAATGTATTCATTCAAAAAAACGTCCTTTGGGCCTATTTGGTACTAGGTAGTGCGCTGTCTTCTGGAGGGCAATAAAAAAATAAGACAAGTTTCCTGCTTTCAGAGAGTTCTCTGTCGCGAGGAAGGGATGATCTTGCACATAAATGAAACTACAAAAACAAAAAAGGAAAGAAAATTAAGGAAGAGAAACAAGATCAAAATATGCATGGAAACACGGTGATGGAAACAACTGACTAGCCGGTGGAATGGGAGGTGACCTGGGAACTGGATTTGGAGTGGAGTCTTCCAAATAGCCCTGCAATGTGACAGGACCCTCCTTTTGACGATGAGGAGGTCAAGGCTTGGTGAGGTAAAATCCTTTGCACATAAACAGAGATGGAGGAAACAAGGGCGCAAACCCGGATGAAAAGGACCGTGAACCCTATCATTGCACAAGCTCCACTAAGGAAGGCCAGAGATGGGAACACGGAGGGATGGTCCTCACAGAGGAAATGTCATTCTAAGGAACTCAGCAACAAAAAGCTCTGTGTGGCCAGGAGAGCAGGGCGATTCTGCTTGCTGATCATAAGGCCTGGTGAAATAAATTGGAGGATGAAAAATTAGCTTCATTCTCTGTAATACCACAATTTTCAAAAGGTTAAGACCACTGTCTTGCTAAGACTCTACTTGCCATGACATTTAGCTCCATCAGCATTTCTCCCATGCCCCCAGCAGCAGTCCTGTAACCCAGGTTTATGTGTTTATGGGCAGGCCACTCACTTGTGATGAACGCTGGGAGGCCGGAGGCTTTTTCCTCCAAATGTTAGTTCATCAGAAGTCCTCAACCAGGGATCGCTAAAAGGAGTGCGAAAAAATATTTCTGCAAAGGTCTAGATGGTAAATAGTTTCAGTTTTGTAGGCCAGTAGGTCTCTGCCAGAAGTATTCGACTCTCCTGTTGAAGAATGAAAGTAGCCATAGAAAATACAGAAAAAAAAGGGGGCTTGGCTGTATGTATTCATCTACATTGCATTTGTGCATACTAAAATTTGAATTTCATACAGTTTCCACATATCACATAATATTATTCTTTTGAGTATTTTCAATGAATTAAAGATGTAAGATGCATTCTTAGCCCACTGATCCCATCCCTACAGGCACTTCCTCTGAGACAGTCACCTTTAGCATGTACACCTAGGTCCCTTCACTTCTTCTTTGGGTGAAGTCATTTTTTAGAATCTTCATCATTTTTCTACCTTAAATGCAGAAGCATACAAGAATAATCTATGAACACATACTAATAGATTGACACTCCCCTTAAAGGTGGCAGTGAAAATGAATTAAAATCCTCCAAATGCCATCTTCTAGGGCTGGCTATCCTGCAAGCATCTGGATAGAACGTTTGAGTCACGCCGTCTAAAATTGTATTTGCACTATTTGCTGAACTGTGCTTAGAAGTGCGCAAAGAAAAATGTTCTCAACTTGTAAAATTGTGGGGTTTTTTCTTGTTTTTATGCTAGTTAATGTTCATCAGCTCCTCAGAGGAGAAAAAGCAGGTCCATATACTCTATTTCCACATATACATTACCTGCTAGTCTCTCAGAGTCACTTGTATTTACCTAGTAGTTCCAAGTAACAAAACTCTTCCAAGAGTCATTTATGTAATTCTTGCAACAGAAATAGGAGGTAGGTCTTATTATCTCTTCCTACAAATAAAGAATCTGAGACCGGTGCAGTGACAGGCATTCCAGCCGCACCCTCTTCCCCTCTACTCTCTCTTTGAGTCCCCTCTGTCCCCGTCCTGCAGCCAGCAAATTCAACACCTGGCTTCCAAATCATTCCCGGACAAGTGGGTTCCTCCAATTCCTGCTTGAGTGGAACTCATAACCCAGCAAGGGACGTGGAAACCAATAACTGCACCACGAAGGGCTGAGTGCTCTCAGAGACACACGAGAGAGGCGCCACCCTCGGAGCAAAGCAGACAAGATGAATGAAAAATAAAAGGGAAGAAAAAACTGAAGCGGCAGAGGAGAATGTTATCTTCACATCTTTCCATACTTAGCACTTATTCATACCCTAATTTAAAATGTTTTGGTAATTTTTGTGAAAAGAATGTCAAAGAGAGATGCCTCTGAAATGAGGAACATCAATGGGTCTGTTTCAGGATTATTAAACCCTGAAGGTTTAAACCTGAAAGTAATGTACTTAAGCACATGTCAACATAATTTAAGAACAAAAGTGTTTCCTCCACGGCTGAGCCTGTACATTTGCATGGCTCTCAGCATTGTCATAATAAAACACCATTTGTTAAAATTTCATTTGTTCTTAGGTAAGAAACAATCCTAATACTGACAAAGGAGTGTACGTTGTAAAGCCAGGAAGCTTGGATGGTTAATACCAATTGATTGCCCTGGGATATTGTCATTTGTGAAAAAGTCAGCTATGATAATGCCACCGTCTCTTGCCAATCTGTCATTAGTAAGAGGGTTAGGAGAAATACTTTTAGCCCAATTATCATTCCAGCTGCTTGTCCATGTTAGTTGTATTAGCACAGCTGAGACTTAGCATAAAACCTAAACTACAATCAAATGATTACTCAGTATTTTCTTTTAAATCAGACAATTGCTCCCCTAAATAGAATAATATGTAAATTCTGTTTATTAAATGAAAGAAAGATGAAATTACAATTCAAGTTAATATATATGAAGGAACAATGTATTGTTTCTCACATTGAAATTAATCAAATATATCAACACTTAGATGGATAATTAGTACTAATAGAGAGAATGAAAATGCATTTGAAGACAATACAAAATGAATTATTCAAATAAATTATCCAAAAAGGAATTTTATGTTTCATTTTATAATTTGTTTGAAAAATTTCAAAAGCTGAAAATTGGCATTTCTATGCATTGAAGGAACCTTACAAAAAACTTAAAAAATCACGAGGCCTACTTGGTTTCATTTCCATCACGGCAATTCTGATTTCCAACAACCACAATAATACCTTCCTTCCATCTAAAAATGAATATTTGAAAATTTGAGAGTTTACTTCACAAATTTGGAAACCATACTATGAAGTTTTCACTCAAGTTTCAAGTCCCAACAGACTGGCCAAGCAATCGCCGAAATTCTCAGGTTTCAGAAATAACTGGGGCCACAGTCTACACTGAATTGAAGCAAAATTCCAAGCGCTTGGGTTGAATCCTGCACCTCCTTATTCCCACCAGGGCTCCTGCGAAAATGTAACTTCCTAGGTCTTCTACTCCCACGGCCCTCAGTGTGGGGTAGAGGCATCTTACGGCACAGGATCTGGATCCATCAGAGTGAAGAAACAAATGTCAGACCTACTCTTTATGCTTTTGAATCTATAAAAACAGAAAATCACCTTTCCCAAAAGTGTAAATCAGCACAAGTGGCCTTGCTCAATCCATATTTGCTAGTCAGTTTTAGAGATCCTGTATCTAGCATTAACCAAATTCATCTTTACAAATTAAGTGATGCCTTCACCATAACATTCCTCCCCCCCAAAAAAAAAAATCTCCAAAATCAAAACGAAATAACCTTGCAGTTCAAAAGTAATACTACTAATATAGACGCATGTGAACAACAACAAAATAGGAAAGCTGATGCTTCCTTGACTTTAAACATGAGCCACACGCACAATCCATTCCTTAGGGGTAATGATGTCTTTTTAATAACGTGTGCTTAGACTTTTAAAAAATGAATGTTTGATGTATGTTTGGAAATATAACCAACTGCGTGATTATTTTGCTGGAAGCAAAGTGTCACTTGTAAAACTTTCAATTCTGTGTCCTTAAAAACGTCAAATATAGAATTTTTTCCTAACCTATTAAAAATTCAAATGACAAGTTTCAGTGTGTCTTGAATTTGTTGAAGGTAAAAAGTGCAAGTCACAATACTTCCAATGAGTTTGAAAATAATTGATTAGTGACATCAGGAAAGCTAGCAATTGATCAGCCCCATTTCAGAAAAATCTTTTATTTTTTTTCAGCAAAGCCAACACTGCACTCCTTCCGTGTGACTCCGCCTCTGTGTGTGATGTTCACCTACGTCATCTCTGGTAACCTTAAAACCAAGGATGAGAAAAAGTGTCAGATCAGGGGGAGGATTTACACACCAGTCTGCCCAACTCTTCACTTTAACCAAATCACTCTTGCTTTTCCTAAAATCTCTCTGTAGTGAAGTAGATAATCTCTTGTCTAGAAGTGAATCGTATGCTTAAAATACAAGGCAAATAAGCGGGGCTGCTGTATCATTAGGGTGAAGATTAAGATGAAGACACGATCTTCTGTTGAGGAAAGTCTTTTTTCTAGACTTTCCAAGACACTGAAAAAGAACTATCATTGGGACAGAACCTACTATGCATCCTGAGAAAGGCAACAGATGTTTGATTGCAAATATGCCCCGTCTATCTGATTTTCCACACACGTGTACATATAACATCATAAGGTTTACATTTATATACCTACAGGAATAATGAGTGTATAAAAATAAGTTAAAGGCAAAAGAATTAAAGAGAACATAAAACTTAAATTCAAAATCTGAATCATAAGGAAATATGCTTAATTGCTAAGTATTACTGTAAATTTTCCATAGGTATTTGGCTTTACATGACCATAACAAATCAATAAATCAAATCTTACATCCTACTGTCAGAAATACATCACAAAAATTTATACCTGTTTATTAAATTCAGTACATTGACAAAATGAATTTTAACTATTTCACAGTCAAAAGTGGTTGCAGTAATGTGACTGGATAATATGGCAAATATGGAGTTCTCTGTACATCTTTCCAAAACTCTAATTGACTAAAATGCACAAAATCCACATAAAAAACACATTACCATTTAGAAGACAGTCACATTATCTATGCTCATAGATGAAGATGAAAGCCACATTCATTAGTTTACAAAGAGGATCATTGTTTTATCCTAAGATGAAATTGCCTTTGCAAAAATCATAACAGGGAGAAAATTATGTCAGTGAAAGTGATCTGATCTAACCAACCTTTCGCCTTTAACCTCTAAACTGCCCTTGGTCATTCCTGGGCATGGGCCACACTAACTTTGAGAGAAATTCAATTTATAATGTAAATGATAATAGTCCTTGCCAAAGCTAAGCCACCTTTGTAAAACTAATGAGAATCTGCCAGGTTAGGAAAGTGAGAGGGGCCTGACTTCTGCTAAGATGTAGGTGTAAATGATTGCCAGCCATTATTCTGGAGGTCATAAAGATTTGCAATTTCCCCAATTAAATAACATCACTAATGTAGAAACTAGGATTTCCTTTTTGAGATGTCTTTTCCTGCTTTTGTATTTCTGACAACCGAATGGCCATACCCAGACCAGCGACTCCTCTGTGGCCCCCACCCAGAAGCGGGCTCAGAGCAGGAGGGTCACTTGGCACACCCCTATGATCGCATCTTCAGCCAATAAGCATTCGTCCTTCCCACCAAACTATCCTCAAAAAACTGTAGCCTCTGAATTTTTGGAGTCATACTAAAACTACAATATCCAGTTTAGCCAGCTCTACGTGTATTAAACAACTTCTCCATCGTAATTCCTCTTTTTTGATAAATTTTCTCTATCTAGGCAAGATACATTCATTGGGTGGTTACAAGAATACCTGTTTCAAAGTCTTTTAAGGCCAGGTGCCGTGACTCATGGCTGTAATTCCAGCACTTAGGAAGGCTGAGGTGGGTGGATGGCTTGAGGCCAGGAGTTCGAAACCAGCCTGGCCAACAAGGCGAAACCCCATCTCTACTAAAAATACAAAAAACAGCCAGGCATGGTGGTGGGCGCCTGTAATCCCAGCTACTCAGGAGACTGAGGCAAGGAGAATTGCTTGAACCCAGGAGGCAGAGGTTTCAGGGAGCTGAGATCGTGCCATTGCACTCCAGCCTGGGCAATAGAGTGAGACCCTGTATCAAAAAACAAAATCTTTTAAGCATTTTTGCTTTTAAATATAATATTTTTAAAAGTTTGGTCCTCCTTTTCAAAGGACATATGACTTGGAGTGTTTCTAAAATGTATACTAATGGGTAATTGTTCTTTAAAAGAGTGCTTTAGTGCTTTAAGCCAATGACGTTTGATAGTATAGTCCTTATTTGAAGTGTAGAACTCTCTCCTTTACTGAGGACAGTAAGAATAAAGAAAATCATTTCCATGATTATTTTTCCCAAGCCTGTTCCATAGGTCTCTCTTGTCATTGTTTGCATCGCAAGTCACTTGTAATCCATGGAGTCCATCATCTTTGCCTAGCAGTATGTTTTCCCGGCAACACATTTCTTGTTCACCTTTGTATCTCCAGCACTAAGCAAGAGTCTCACATCTTGTAGACATCGCAAAACAAATGTCTGTAAAATAAATGAATGTATGAATGAAAACAAAATGCTAAGAGCATAACTGGTTTTAGGTAGGCCTTGTAAGATCAGTGGCTTTAACAACTTCTTTTTAATTGAGACTAGTGATGGGATGGAAAGTTTTTGTGCCATCTGGGCACTGACTGGAGGCTGGGTGGTAACTCAGAAGTTTATAGTTTTTGCAAAGGTGGTTTCAGAAGGAGACCCTCAAATCCGTCTTCCCAAGCAGTTCCAGGCCGGATTTTTTTTTTTTTTTTTTTTTTTTTTTTCTTTTTTTGAGATAGGGTCTTGCTCTGTCTCCCAGGCTGGCACAATCTCAGCTCCCTGCAACCTCCACCTCCTGGGTTCAAGCAAGTCTCCTGCCTCAGCCTCCCAAATAGCTGGGATTACAGGTGTGCACCACCATGCCCGGCTAAGTTTTGCATTTTTAGTAGGGATGGGGTTTCATTATGATGGCCAGGCTGGTCTCGAACTCCCAACCTCAGGTGATCCACCCACCTTGGCCTTCCAAAGTGCTGGGATTACAGGTGTGAGCCACCACGCCTGGCCCAGGCTGGGGTCTTTAAGGGGATCATAAAGTCAAGGGACTGGAGAATTGGAATCTACCACATCAGCTGGTCTGCAGGGTCCCACTGATTTAGCAGGTCTGAGGGACCCCACCAAAAGATGATTTACCAAAGAATGCAGTTTCCACATCCTAACGATTTCATTCCAGTTAACCTCATCAATCAACAACCCCAATCCTCCAGTCCCTTGACCGCTACGATCCCCTTAAAGACCCTGGCCTGCAACTCCTCGGGGAGATGGATTTCAGAGTCTCCTCCTGAAACCACCTTTGCAAAAATTATAACAGAAAATTATTACAGCTAAAAAGATCTGACCTAATGAATTCTGTCTTGCTTCTAACCTCCAAGCTGTCCTTGTTCATTCCTGGGTGCAGGCTCAACTAAAGTCAGGAGGAACTTAGTTTACAGTTTGACTTTGAAATGAAGAAGTTAACAGCTCTTTCCCAAAACAAATCTCTTTCTTTCCTGAGGACTAGACTGCCTTTGCAGGACTAACAAATTAGCCATAAGATTAGAAATTATGGTTTGGGAGTCTCTGTTATAAAACCTGGGATCAGTGCTTGAGATATTTCACAGGCCCCACATTCCAATGCACCAGCTGATGCCACCCAGATCAATAAACTGGCTCATCTGGGCTTGTGACTCCCACTCAGGAACTGTCTCAGGCCAAGGTAACAGCTTAACTCCCTATAATTTCATCTCCAACCCAACCAATCAGCAGTCAGCACTCTTCACTTTCCGACTCCTGATCCATGAAATTATCCTTAGAAACCCCAATCCCTGGGTTTTTGGAGAGACTAATCTGAGTAATAATAAAACTCTGGTTTCCTGTACAGCTGGCCCTGCATAAATTAAACTCTTCCTCTATTGCAATTCCCCAGTCTTGATAAACTGCTTCTGTCTAGGCAGTGGGCAAGGAGAACTCACTGGGCAGTTACACTCTTGTCTTCTCACTTGTGCCATGTGATCATTAAGCTCTTTCTCTGCTGCTAACTCTGCTGTCGCAGTGTAGTGGGTCTGTTACTGTGCAGTGGACATATGAACCTATTGGTCTTGTAACACTCTTGGGTCAAAGGCGGGGCACTACCAGCTGGGGCTAAGAGTCATGAAATGCATCTGCAAACAGACAACACACTTCTTTTCTCTAACAACAGTAAAGTGAGAAAAAAGGTAAAGCTTCCCGTCCTTCAAGTACATCAAAAATACACATCCAGGTATGCATTACAATTGAGTGTGTGTAATACTTTCCCTTTCAAAATTGTCTTGATGTTAATTTTTACTTATGAAATTATTAGGAAATAAAAATCAAAATAATTCAGAGGGCTAATGAATGAACACAGTAGAGAAAATGTAAGACATGATAAAATCACATTCCAAAATTCCTAATGCCTTCCAAGGACATCTTTAAGACAAGATCTTTAATATTTGGGATTGTCAATGTAAACAAGTCAGTCTTCAAACCTCACAAGACTCTCAGGTTATCCAGCTACTTGGTGGAACTTGTATTAAGCCTATTTCTATTTCCTAGGTTCCTTTGAAAAACAAGATACAGTTTTAAATTTTATATATGTATATATGTATACATATATATACACACACACACATATATATATATCAATTCCAAAGTATTTTGGTATTTTTATTTCTTTATTTAACACTCCCCTGAGCTCTATTAGCTCAAGTTATAAGAAAATAGGCAGAGGTGCATGTAGAGGGGAAGAGATAAAAGCCTACAATATCTAGTTATATCAGATGTTGTTCTCTGCAGTAAAAACGCAGAGGGATAAAATTTTCCAGAAACATCACATTTCTGTATGTAGCATTCCTGCTTTTGTCAGCCATGGTACAAGCAGGAAGTAGACGTCACCTGAGACGATTCAAATGAAAATGCTAATAAAGGAATTACTTCTAAAGGTATGGGCAGGTTGGAAGAATAGAGAGACACTCTGAGATTCTTAACAGTAGGACGTTGTTACCCACCCCAGGACTGAGAAAAGCAGTGGTAATAGTGTTAGCGAAGCCCACTGAACACTAGAGCTATGTAGGATAGATGACATGGCGGGGAGCACTGGCTAAAGAATGGAGCAGCCACTCTAGAGACATTGACCTAATCTCTCCCAACCCATCCCACATCTCCTCCTGATGCCCACTGGAGAGCAAGCCCAGGAAGCCTGCTGCATGGAAACCTGGTGAAGACAGGGTCCCTTCTGGCAGGGCACACAACAGAGGATGGCCTGGGGAGAAAAATGGACAATCTCCAATGCTGTTAAATATCCCATAGAGTGATTACTAGGATTCCATAAGATCGTATACACAGATGCACACTTCAGAGAGCATTGCAAGTGTTGATTTTAAAGTTGATAATATTTGTATTAAGGGTAACTTCCATTTAGGACATGCTATGCTTTATCCTTCTCCTACCAAAGAAACTTTGATTTTTCTAATTAGTTCATGAGACATGAGAAGTAGTTGGAATGAGTTCAAAGAAGTAGATGAAGGATCATGAATAAGTTTGAGGAGGAGGCTAGATAGTCAGATAAGTGGGGGCCAGAGGCAGGATTTTAAGGCAAAAGTTGTAAAACAAGGATCGTTGAGGCCAAATGGACAGGAGATGAAGGGATGTGAAATTTAGCCATGTGTTAGAAAAGATCATTGCAATCAATCCTCCTGATTTGCACTTTAAAGTAAATATTATTTTCCAGATGTAATGTAAAAGATAGAGCAGTAATGGAATAGTAATGGCAAGCAATACAAGCAATGAATCAACTTACACTCTTCCTAGATTTCATATAAGGGGTATACTTCTTAATTGTGAAAGAATAACATTTTAAATGAATAGTATTTCTTCCTGGATTAAAAAAAAAACAGTCTAGCTTCCTTAGTTTGGTAGATATAAACATTACCAACTTAAAAATGAGTTACAGAAAATATCTCTCTAAAACAAATATTCAGGACAAAAATCTTTCAGAGAAGAAAGATCAGTAGATGTTAGTGGTGACAGAAATCACAGAGCGATTGGAATTCTGGCTTAAAGAGAACTTTTCTTTCCCCCTGAGTGATTTTACTGTTTTTCAAAGTTACATTCTTCTGCTAAGGTGAGTAAAAATAGGAAAATTAACATGTTAAAACTGTTTGAAAAGAAAAACATAAAATCCGGTATGTTTGTTCATACTTTTGTCAGATTTCATTTAAGAAGCTGAGATTGGAAATTTTAGACTAGAAATCGGGCAGGGATTAGACACTCCATCACGTTTTCGTAGTTTCTATTGGCATTGGGGTCCGAAACATAAATAGACACCATGGTTACTGTGGTAGTGCTATGAGAAATGAAACAGTGAACCTAAGCTTCAAAAATCCTCTCTAAATCTGCCTTTTCAAAACTGTTGCTTTGGGAGGATGAGATAACGTGGGGCATTGTCATCGTGGCCCTTTGGCTGTGCACAAGAAACACATACATCTCAGCAGATAATAACCAAAAACATAGTAAGTGATTTAATGATGTCAAGAAGGCACCGACTGGATATCCGCCACCTCGCTACAGCTCAATACAATCAGGTATATTTACTCAGAAAACGTGAACAAGAACCACATAGGAAGGTCCAAGCTAGTAACGATTAAAGCTAAGGGCAAAAGGAAATGTTTGCATAAGTCTGCAATATTCAGATTAAAACAGTGGTGCACCAGTATTTGGAAGAATCATTGCTTGTTTTAGGACGACTGGGTTCACTTAAAAATTAAAATCTTATAGCTACGACGATGTAGGTTTTCCAAAAACCGAATGACTACAATTGTGTGTTCACTACCTGCCGCCTTAAGTCTCTCCACTTTCAGCCTCACATGCTCTCCTGCAGATTTGGAGTAAAATTCCCACCAAGCTAAAGATCTGTTTTAGGCCAGCCTTATGAATGGACACCATTTATACCATTCATCTAGCCCTTTGCCTTTCTGGCGTAGAATGAAATATGGACACTCATTGTATTACACTATGAAGGTAAAAAGCTGTGGCTAGATTGACAATATAATTATGTAAATAATGGCAGACGTCTAAGGAAGACTAATGGCTGAAAAAGCTGAATAACATTAAAAAGTTAATATATTTAATGTTAACCTTTGTAGCTTTCAGTAATAATTCAAATACAGGAAAATTGTTGTCGAAAGCATAGTAATATTAAAGCAAAGAGCAAAACGTCATGGTAATAAATGAACCCCCCAGTTTTCCGGGAAATTGGCAGGATATTATTCTACTATAACACTAAAAGCTAAACAGGAATTTTTATTAATATTGAGTGCCATTATTCTTTGCTGTACTGGATTTGCCTGGAAAATAGAGACTTTTTATTTCTAATTATGTATTTCAATCAAAGACCTAAACATCTCAACATAAAAGCTTACAAACAAAAACAGAAGAGAAATGATCATTTAAATTCAAAATACAGGACACTTAGTTCGATTTTTTAATTAATATACGATGAGTAACTTATTTAATAAGTGATTTTTTTAAAACTTCTCAGCAGTGAAGATTATATAATTACTCATAAAACATAGTTTACCTCCAAAATATATGGGGGATAATAATTATAATGCAAGAGCAGGTTGAGGTTAGAGAGGCGGCTTTGAGATGAATCTTTATTTTAATTTCTAAGGTGGAAGATGGTTTGGGAAGAGTGAAAGAAGGTAAGGAACTTAGTTAAGGGAAAATAATGATCTCCAGAAATCTGGGTATTTGAACAACCTGGCCAATATTAACACAGAAATAATATCTGTTCTCTTATTAGCTTCTTCAGGTGAGACTTGAGATCTCACGAGGGAAAAAGATCATGATTATTTGGTGTTTGTTTTTATATAAAAAGACATTGAGGACTGAAGATGAAGTAAAGACTTGAGAGTTTGTAGGCGGGACTCCCAACGCTCGCACTGCTGTTTTTGAGTTTTGCATTTGTATCCTCTGCTGAAAATTTTAACTTAGAAACATTACTTACGTTTTGATGAGGAAATATGCAAAGGTATATTTTCCTATCCTATCATTTATAAGACAATAAGATAACAGTCACTAGACAAGCCCATTTCTAGCTAAAATTCCCTGAAGTCATTTAAAAAATTTTTTTGAAATATCCATATATTGCCTAGCATTTGATTAAAATCAAGCTGCTGCCTGTGACTCAAAAGGCTAAAAATTTATCTGTCACGTTCCACGTTAAATGATAAAATATTTGTGAAATCATGGAAGCCAATGGAATTTTAAGTCTTTGTATACTAGCAGTGAAAGAAAATGGAAAATTCGCTTCCAAAACAACAAAGTATGTAGAATTGTTTTAAGTTCATAGGCTTCTGGTTTTTGAGAAACACAGTTCCTCTCATTCAGCCCTTAAGAATATCAGAAAATGAGCAAACAGTGAAAAAGACATTCATGAACATACTTGACACTAAATATAGAGGATTCTGGACAAGTAGCATATTAATGCCATGCTATGGTAATGACGCTGGAAAACAGAAGAACTAGAAACATATGACTTACGGTGACAACTCCTCCAGCAAGTAGCCATATGTAACACAGTCTCTGTGAGGAGCGTATTCTGTTATTATTCCCCAAACACATTACGTTGTTCGGTTCTACTCTGCTAGCTTGAATGCATATTGCTCCCTGGAAAGAACTTACAATTCCCTTTACAATGCATTTACAGTTGATTAAAGAATGGATTTGCAATTCTGAGTCTATAATTAGAGCAAAGGGTCTCTATAATTTTAGCTACCCTCATCCACTAATGATGATGTTATGGAGATTAGCCACTACAATAAAGACCCATGGCCACTAAAATGATTACTGGAAAACATGTATTGAGGTTTAGTAGTCTATTCTTTTACCACAGGAAGCCTATTATAAACAGACTGTTATACAGAGTGTTATACTAGACAGGAAAAATGAGATTAACAATTAACACCTTGCTCAAAGGATTAGTATATCTCTTATGCAGTGATGACTTGGATTCTAATTAAAACTCTCAGAGGTGGGTGTGTGTGCGTGTGTGTGTGTGTGTGTGTGCCCATGTATGCATGCTTATGTTTTTTTCCAGGTGTCTGCCGCTTCCTTGGAGGTTTAGAACAAATAGGTCGGTACATGTCATGAGCTGGAAGCAAACCTTTTTATAAAGAGGGATTTCTCATTGATCTTCAACCAGAGTGTCTTATAATATCAGTCTCAACATAAAGTATGTGTATTTAACTCTCTTACAAACTTATTTGGCTACTATTTTTGAACGCATAATGCAATTTCACTACTGATTTCTGCAGTAATTTCTATGAGATTCCACAGCTGAGTAAAGAGATCTAACACCTTATGTAAGCAGAAAACAATCTACAGTGGCTTTCCAAATGCATAATCCATCCACTCAGGAACTAGAAGCCATACAACCATCATAGGGGTGTGAGGTAAAAAATAAAATTTCCATGTGTATTCTTAAAAATGTACCTTTTCTGTTAGGTTGGTGCAAAAGTGATTGTGGTTTTGGCTATTTAAAAGTAACGGCAAAAATCTCAGTTGCTTTTGCATCAATCTAATAATTTATGTTTGTGATTTTTAGAGTACATGTATAGTAACACATCATATAATTAATAAGAAGTTGCATATAGTAAATATGTGTAGGGTTTCTTTCAACTGTAAAGACGTTTGCAAACAAACAATAAAATATTTATCTTTTTTTCAATCTTGGTCAGGCGAATGAACTTATTAAGACATCTCAAACTAATAACTCTTTTATCTTTCAATGCAAATTGAGAGGAAAATAAAATTTGTTTCCCCTCAAATTCCCTAGTTAACATGGGCTTAACTGACTTAGAATTATACACGTGATGGTTAAGCAATTTCATTGCTGGTGAGAAAATGATAATGAGAAAAAATAGCATAAATAGTGAATATTAGATGATGACTAACTTATGTTTCAGGTAAGTAGAAAATACTATAGGTGGAATAAAGCTTTACTTTAGGCTTAGTTAAAACTTGTAAAAACCGAACACTTAATCCTAGTTAATGAGAAAAGGGTGTGGTCATCAGATGGCACAGACCAGAAGAAACTTTCTTCAAAATTGAGAAAAATTGGACATTCAAATCTGTGACTATGTTTTAGACACTATGTCACCTCTTTGCTTGGAATAGCCCGTGCTTAGTAAATGTCTGTTGGGTAAACAAAGAAATTTATGACATAGCCATAAACAATTAAAATGCTTAAACATTTATAATAAACTCTTGATTATTTATAATGTTTTAATTTGAAAAAGAGATATAGGATGGCAGAATAAAATCGGAACTCAAAAATATAGCATTTTTAACCATATTTATAATTAATGGACTTCTTCCAAAAATATTATAGGAAAAAATTAATTGTGGTATGATCTCTAGGGATTAAAAAAAATGGAGTCAAAGAACATGATAAGCATGAGAAAAGTATAAATTAGTCTCACAGGAAATAATTAGATGCTTAATTATAGAAAAAGAAATATTAATTTAAAAAGATGATTGAAGAAAACAGGATAAAAACTGCTTATGTAAATACACATGTTTACCTTATTAAAGCAAAGGCTAACTGATAGACTATTAGCTATTATACTGAAGATGCAATTACTCTTGTTTTTCCACTATATATTAAAATCCTCATTCTTACATAATGTGGAATTAAAACTTGAACTAGGCCGGGGGCAGGGGCTCATGCCTGTAGTCCCAGAACTTTGGGAGGCCGAGGCAGGCAGATCATGAGATCAGGGGTTTGAGACCAGACTGGCCAACATGGTAAAATCCAGTCTCCACTACAAATACAAAAAAATTAGCTGGATGTGGTGGTGGGCGCTTGTAATCCCAGCTACTCGGGAGACTGAGGCAAGAGAATTGTTTGAACCTGGGAGGCGGAGGTTACAGTGAGCAGAGATCTCACCACTGCACTTTAACCTGGCCAACAGTGCAAGACTCCATCTCAGAAAAAAAAAAAAGAAAAAAGAAAAAGAAAAAAATTGAACTAATACAATAGAGGTCTTAGGCAAATCTGAAATAATAAAAGTCTAGATTGATGAATTATTTTTAAAAAGTTAGGAGACTGGACAACTTTACTCTGGAAAGCACAACTAAAGAAGAGAGAAAACTAGCAACTGTATGGAAAAGCATTTACCAACTGATTGAGTAAATACATTTTCCTGCTCCTCAGCGAGGGCAAAACTAGTTGCAGGTTGAAAAGGCTGAAGAAATAATGTCATTTAAATGCACCACCATGGTCCCCCAATACAAACATGTGAGTGAGATTTGATATTTGGGTTGCTTTATGGTGATATTGGCAGTCTGAACATTTAAAAAAGAAGAACGTAGCTTTGTTAAATGAGTTTGATTATTCCAGGTTTCTGTAATATTTCAGGTTCTCCTGCACAAACCAAAAGTAGTTGATCAATACGTTGAAAGAAAAAAATTAATTTTTAAATTTCAGGTTGTTAAATTTGGAATATATGTTTGCTCTTTAAGATAATTTTATCATCGAATTAATTAATAACCAAAACAGAAGACAGTTTCGTACATAAACAATTTTATACTTTCTTATTTTACCACTAACAGATCTGTAAAATTTTCTTTTTTTTTTTTCTTGAAAAGTCTATCAAAAGTAGAAAGAACCATGCATTTTTTTTCCCCACGTAAAGTATGGTTCCCAATGAAGAGCGATTTTGTTCCAAGGGGACACTGACAATACCTACAGACTGGGGGATGGCTCTCAGTGTCTAATGGATAAAAGCCAAGGATGGGCCGGGCGCGGTGGCTCAAGCCTGTAATCCCAGCACTTTGGGAGGCAGAGAAGGGTGGATCACGAGGTCAGGAGATCGAGACCATCCTGGCTAATACGGTGAAACCCCGTCTCTACTAAAAAATACAAAAAAAAAAAACTAGCCGGGCGAGGTGGCGGGCGCCTGTAGTCCCAGCTACTCGGGAGGCTGAGGCAGGAGAATGGCGTGAACCCGGGAGGCAGAGCTTGCAGTGAGCTGAGATCCGGCCACTGTGCTCCAGCCTGGGCAACAGAGCGAGACTCAGTCTCAAAAAAAAAAAAAAAAAAGTCAAGGATGCTGCTAAACATCCTATGATGCACAGATTCGAAAATCTGATTTAAAGTAGTAACATTGACATTTTCTCATTATTTAAATTATTTAAGAGGGATTTCAGTAGTTGCATAATAACTATCACACCAATTTATTATAAGATACTTAACTCTGTGACATTTGTTGAAAATAATACTGCTTTAAAATGTTAGTTAAAATTTTGACTTAAGAATACATTACCGGGAAATCCATGATAAATTTTCTTTCACTTTTTCTTAAGACTAATGGCTGTGATGATTTCAGAGTATTATAAGATAACATAAGGTTTGTTTCCTAAAAATTTAAAGAGAATTCCAAAATATTGCAGTCCCCTCCACTTTTTACTAATCTTTAAAAATCACCCATTTGCATTAAGGGCTGATATTTATATAAAAATATCTAGCAAAAATTAATAGATTCTAATGCCAGTTTTCTTGACTGATACATGAAAATGTTTACTCATCACATATACACAAATTAAGCAAAATTACAGCCATTTTATAAATCCTGAGCTAGTTGTTACCTTGCTGTTTCTGTTTTGAAGCAGTATAACATTATACATAAACAACTCAAACTCATGCCTCACCAAAAAAAGAGAAAAAGAAATAAAACAAAGCAAACCACAAATTGAAGATGTGATTGCAGATTTATTTCAGATAGTCTTCTCACCAATATACAAAACCACCAATTTTCTCTCATACCTACCAATTTTCTTAAATGCACAATTTACCTGTAGGTTTATGCCACTCTTTCTACATGCCATGAATTGTTAGAACATGCATAACTTAGCAAAAAATATTTTAATTGTGTAAATGCTAATGTGAACAACTCATGTAGGTAACGCAGATTTCTTCATAGTTTTGGTAGTTTAGTATTTTCTAATTATGTTGTACACATTGATCACATTTGTCAAAACCTACTCCTTGACAGCTAAATCAGAAATTTTAATGAGGAAAACTATAAAAGAATTAGAACTTATTCCCACTCCCAAAGTAAACTCAATCAAAACAGCGTTGTTGTGAAGAAGCTTAATATTAGTTTTAGGAGGTAGGGGAAAAGATGGAAAAAGTTAGTTTTATGAAAGATATTACTTCTAGTTAAATGTTCCTGTCACCTTCTTTAGGTTCAGAAGATTATTACAATAAAATAGTCTGTATAAAAAACCCTGGAAGACAACCTAGGCAATATCATTCTGAATATAGGAACAGGCAAAGATTTCATGACAATTGCAACAAAAGCAAAAATTGACAAATGGGATCTAATTAAACTAAAGAGATTCTGCACTGCAAACGCATCTATCAACAGAGTAAACAGGCAACTCTACAGAATGGGAGAAAATTTTTCCAAACTATACGTCTGACAGAGGACTAATATCCAGTATCTATGAAGAACTTAAACAAATTCACAAGGAAAAAATGCAAACAACCCCATTAAAAACGGGCAAATGATCATGAACTAAAACTTTTCAAAAGAAGATATACATGCAGACAACAAGCATACAAAAAAGCTCTACATCACTGATTATGAAAAAAAAGCGTATCAAAACTACAATGAGATATCATCTCACACCAGTCAGAATGACTATTACTAAAAAGTCAAAAATAAAAAAAACATGCTGGCGAAGTTGCAGAGAAAAGAGAATGCTTTTACACTGCTGATGGTAGTACAAATTAGTTCAACCATTGAGGAAAGCAGTTTGGAAATTCCTCAAAAAACTAAAAACACAACTACCAGTAGGCTCAGCCATCCGATTACTAGGTATATACCCAAAGGAATAGAAATTGTTCTGCCATGAAGACACATGCACACATACGTTCATTACAGCACTATTCACAATAATGAAGCAAACTAAATGCCCATCAATGGTAGATTAGATAAAGAAAATGTGGTACATATACATCATGGAATGCTATGAAGTCATAAAAAAGAATGGGATCATGTCTTTTGCAGGAATATGGACGGAGCTGAAGGTCATTATTCTTCATACACCAATGCAGGAAAATAAAACAAAACACTGCAGTTTCTCACGTATAAGTGGGAGTTAAAGGATGAGAACACATGGACACAAAGAGGGAAACAACAGATATTGGGGCCTATTGGAAGGTGGAGGTTAGGAGGAGGGAGAGAATCAGGAAAAGTAACTACTGGGTACTAGGCTTAATATCTGGGTGACAAAATAATCTGTACAACAAACAGTCATGATGCGAGTTTATCTATATAACAAACCTGTGCATGTACCCCCTGAACTTAAAATAAAAATTTAAAAACAAAAAAGTTCAGTGTAAGCTTTCTTTCAAACAGATTTTTGTCTGATGATAAGAGCTGTGCTCATTGTGTTCAGTCTTCCTCAAATGTGTGATAAGATATAATGTAGTAAAAAGCAATGGTGTGCCATATACTTCACAGGGAATCAATTTTTTGTCATTTCTGAGTGTGTGTACGCATGCGTGTATATAAAATCTTAATTTACATCCATATATCCAGCCATATTAGTGATTTTTTTTAGTGTTTGTTGATTTTTTTTTTCTTGACTTCATAGTCTACTATCTTTGAAAACAATCAGCCTATTTCTTATTACAGTGCAGTATTCCAGCTCCAGGCATACTGTCTGCCATTCTCTATATGTATCTAGTTAGGTTGTTGAAGGGGTAGAAGGCTGTCTTCTAGGGAGAAGTAATACTGTAACTAACATGAAATATGCCTGTCAAAGTTCCATCATTCCCAAGATGGCCAGCAATGCCTCTCTTCCACCAACCACCCTATTGGTCTGAAACCTGATTCTCTGAAGCTGTCATCTCACTAACAATACATTATTCTTCACAATATAATGTTTCTTTTCTTAACAAATGCATTGTATTTTTCCTCTTTACGGTCTATCCTGCATTTAAAATCAATATTCAAATTAAGTATAGTTGCATTGACTTCAAAATTTTATCATTCAAAATCCTCACTTTCATCCCCCATAGTCCAACTATTGATACATTCTTTCCATGTGAAGTCTATGTCTATGAAATGATGAGAATTTTTTAAGAAATGTAAGAGTTTTAAATTGGTATTTTTGAAAGTTGTTTTATAGAAGATTGCTGGAGGTACTTGCAATGTCAATTTAGAATATATATTCACTGCTTTTCTTACGTAACCTGTCATTAATCATACAAGCGCTCCCTCATCCTGACATTTTCTCCAAAGTCAAGCAACACTCATGGGTATACCATTTTTGGTCTCCCTTTCTGCTTCCTCTCCCATGGCACACCTGAGTGCTGGTATGTCTTATCAGACTGCTGAGTATGGAAAAAGAACTGAGCGCCTTCACTCGGCCCCTCCTCTCCTCATGAGACCAGCCTGTCTGCAGAGAAAGCACTTTCTCTGTCATGTTATACTTAGCAGTAACAGAGTTGCTTTCATAGGAGACATCTGTGGTTCTGCAGAACTTTCAGAAACTGTGTGGGTGAGTCTGTGAGATCCTGGAGTTCAGGGATAGAGGTCGATTGTTACCACACACCCAGGGCAATCTTGTAACCTAGGCTTGACACAGTGAAGACACTGGCTGGATCTGCACCTGCTTGCTCCTCTCCTATGCATTTGCTAAGGAGTTGAAGCAGGGAGGGGGTGTTCTTGAGGGAACCTCTTCAAACACCACAGTGTGAGACCACATTGCACTTCAATGATGATTATGTCCCACTGTGGATTATAAGTGACAGCATGGTCCAGACTACAACTCTGAAGGATTCCTGTGAACACTTATTAAATTCACCCTTTCGCTCCTCAAATATGGAACTTTAAATTTATTTCCAGCTAATTTCATCTGATAGAATTCAACGCATTTCTTCATTTTCAAGATCTTTGTGGATCTTGAAGCGCTAATGTGCATGTCATTCCTCTCAGCTTAATTTCATCTTAAAATCTGAGGACAATGTCTTTGTCACGGCGATCCCTGTGAATGAAGCCTAGGACAAGCCTGAGACGGTGCCTGGTGGCACTTCACTGGAAATGTTTTCCACATTTAAATTAAATCTATTCATCAATTCTCTCTTGTGCAGTCCTCCAAATTTTTAAATTTGTTTTATAATGAAGCATAATTTATGTGTTGTGAAATTCACAGATCTTAAATGAACATTTTAATGAGTTTTAACAAATGTGCGCATTCTTGTAACCCACACCCCAATCAAAATATAGAACAATTCATTCACTCCAGAAATTTCTCTTATGCTCATTTACCAAACAGTACCCCATCGTGGGAGCTACCACTGATCTCATTTTTATCACCATAGATTCGTTTTGCCTATTCTTTTGTGCCTGTTTCTTTTTCTTCTCAATGAGTTTTGCAGATCCTGCTGCTCCTTGTGTGTGTGTGTGACCCAGGCTGGTGTTTTGTTTTGTTTTGTTTTGTTTTGTTTTGTTTTGTTGTTTTGTTTCTGTCTCACCTCAGTTCTGCCCCAAGTGTTTACTTTTTTATGTCAGGTGTCTTACAACAAACTGTAGACATCCTTCATTGGCTGGAGAACTTACTCAAAAATTTTAAATACTGAGCTGTTGCACTGACTGTTATTTTGAGATGGGGTTTCTTGAACACGGACTGCAAAATACCTGCCACCCATTGATTATTGCCCTGGGAAGCGGTTTCACTTCCTATGAATGTGTATCCACCTCTCAGGCTTATCTCCGAATGTCTCCCACTCTGCTGGCTAGGGACTTTTCCTGCACTGGGATGCCAGACTTTAAGAAAATACAAACAAAAACAAACAAAAGAGCAAAAACTGAACCCTCATTTAAGTTTGATGTTCTGATGAATAACAAATAATATGTAAATATGCCTTAAATATTGCAAGAGACACCTGCTAAAAAAGTATTTTTTGTTTATTCAAATTTCAAGTTCAAGTTGGTGTTCTGTACTGCAGCAGGAAATCCTATGTCCCATGTATTGTGTTCCACTAGCATTTTAACCTCTACAGCAAGAGCAACTTCTCTTAGCATTACCCAAGTGAAAATAGATTTTCCCAGCAAACCAAATCATTAGGCCATGATCGTTCCCATGTAACACCATTAAACATGATCACCTTGCTGCAGCAGCTCATGGCTTAAAACCTTTAACTTTTTCCCAACGACTATCTTTGCATGAGTTTCATTCTATGAGAGTTATACAGAAAGTGTGTAAAAATCATCACCAAAGGTTTCCAGCTCAGCTTGCTACTCAAGGAAAACTTCTTGGGGCAAGTTGTGCTGAAACTTGTATTTACATTTCCTTCCTAGTTCCCCTGTTACTATTGCTAATGCTTTTACTGGGGCTTCCTTCCAGCCCTGCCAGCTGTGCTTCTCAACCTTGGCTGCACAGTGGGATCACCTGGCACATTTCACAAATCTTGATGTCCAGATTCTTTCCCAGATCAATTAAAGTGGAATCTCTAGAAGTGAGACTAGGGCATATATTAAGTTCCCCAGATAATTGTGATATGCAACCAACGTTGAGAAACAGTGCTCTATTCCAACACAATACCCTGCGTGCTGTGCATTTACTACAAATGAGGGCTACCTCTTGCTCCAACTGCCCCTCCCAATAAGCTCTTTATAGGAATTTCTTAAGCTCTTGCTTATTTGTTCCCAATCTGCTTCTTTTATGCTTTGTTCCATTCTGATTCTTGACTTTATTCCTTTATTCTGATTCTTGACTTTATTTTTTAAGAAGTGAAGTCTTGTTATGTTGCCCAGGCTAGACTTGAACTCCTGGGATCAAGCAGTCGTCCCGCCTCAGTCTCCTGAGCAACTGGGACTACAGTCTCATGCCACTGTGCCTGGCTTTCTTCTTTATTTTTTAATTTGGTTTTTGAATGTGGTCACTCCAGGTTTTGATTCCCAATGATCTCGTCAGGGCTTGGCTCAGGTTCACCTCTACAGCTCTTCCTCTCAAGATATCTTGACTTGAATATCCTCTCCCAGTTAACCCATCAAAACCCCACTTCTGTAGCTAGGGTTATGCTGTAGCTAGGGTTATGCTGCAGCATAACCAGCCAACCCATACCCTGTGCAAGGGGGAATGTTTGCAGTTCCATTCTACAGGTTGTGCAGTAATATCCAGAATTCCTGGTTCATGGATGCTGAAATTGAGCCATAAAATTGCAAATTAAGATATAAATTACATAGTGAAAGAGAGGGTTAAAACTAAAAAGATATTGTCAATTACCGCATGTAATGGCTCAAGTTTTCCAAATACTCGTAAATGTTCCATGTTCATAGCAGGAGAAAGACCATATTTCTTCAGTAAGTAACATAGCATCCAAAGGATATCAACAAGAAAAAAGAGCTCCCATTTCCCATTGTATTATCTTCCAGTATGGGTAAGTAAAGGACATATATTAATTGTCATTCATGCAGTCTTAACAGTAAATCTGGGCCTTACATTTAATAGAATCTTAAAGATTCTCTGTAAAAATCTTTCTGTTTCTTGTAAACAGAAAATATTAGAAAACCTAGGTAACTAAATATAGTGAAGAGGATAGTTGATTTAGTAGGAATATTTCTATGAGAGAATCTCTAATTGAAAGAGATGAGTTATTCCTGTTTCTTTTTTTTTTTTTTTTTTTTTTTTTTTTTGAGATAGAGTCTTGCTCTGTCACCCAGGCTGGAGTGCAGTGGCATGATCTCGGCTCACTGTAATCTCTGCCTCCCAGGTACAAGTGATTCTTCAGCCTCAGCCTCCCAAATAGCTGGGATGACAGGCGCACACCACCACTCCCAGCTAATTTTTGTATTTTTAGTAGAGACGAGGTTTCACCATATTGGCCGGGCTGGTCTCGAACTCCTGACCTTGTGATCCACCTGCCTCGGCCTCCCAAAGTACTGGGATTACAGGCATGAGCCACCACACTTGACCAAGTTACTGCTTTAAATAACTTTCAGGTGGATTACAAAAGAAAATGAGAGAAAGAGAGAAGAAAAGAAAATGAATAAAATTTCAGTCTGCTTGTCATTTTAACACTTAATTTAGATAACTCATAAAACTCATGTCTCTCTTAAATGAATTTTACCATACATAGATTTTTAATGCATTGACTAATGCTCACATTTCTGAGAATTATTCTTGGCGTTGGAACTGTTTTGATACCACCTTCAAGCCAAGAGAAACATTCACCATCATATGTCTTCCCAGATATCATACACAAATCACTAATGGTGCACCACGGTTTTTTTTACATAAATGCTATCTTATTTTTAAAACCTAAAAGGTTGCATTTGAATTACATTGAAATTTATTTCTAATTTAAAATTTAAAAAATTTTAACCGTCTTTGAGAAATAATAATCCATTACCCCTGTATGTCACTGTCTCTCAAATAAACTGACACAAATTTCAAAAAATCCACTGCCAGTTACTTTACACACATGTATGAAAAGAAAACAAAATTAATACCAGCTAGAAGTATGTCCATATCCTGAAATGTCATTAGTCCAAGAATGGAGTGATCTTTGACTATTTATTTTCACCTGTATGGCTAAGAAAATGTAATATTACGTGTATGTTTAAACAGAACTTTCTCTATGGTGAAGTACATGCATATATTTTCAAGATTTAATTCAAGGTGTTGACATCATCCTTTACACCACCCCATATAGTCTGGACCTTGGTTTCCTCAGGGATCACTTCAGCAATAACTACCAAGATAACTTGGCTCAAGGCACTGACTCCAGTCTACGTATTTATACTGAAAACTGAGGGTCCAGTATTTTAAACCAGATTCCACCAGGGACACTGATACTTAAGACAAATTATCAGTCCCCTAATACTGTTTTCTCAAAGGGATGCGCTACATCAAAGGAAATATAGCACTTCTCTGCTGGTTCTAATTTAGGGGAGCAGTTAATTTGCACCCTTAACTGAAGATTCATATGTTGCTACTTACTGGGCAGATGCCTTCTGGACAGAAGTGCAATGTCAAGGACACGTATGGAACAACAATGAACAAGCACATAGAAGCCTATCCATCCAGCCAAGCTGACAGAATCAACTTTGGAAATAAAGAGATATCAGGTCTTAAAGGCATAGGACTCTCATGATCTTTCTTTAACTCCACAAGTGTTTCCTGGGACCAACATGTTAGTCCCTACACCGTGAGATGGGGACACAACTTCTCTGGCATTGTAAAGCTTACAGTTTATAGGGTCATCCTGTGTCAATGTTCACTAAACAATGAGTCAAAGATGGATTTTTAAAGTCTCAAATATTTATATTCTTTGTTTAAAAGAACATGGTGTCACCTACTAAGAACCTCCCTAATATCTGAGCATTAGAAAAAAATGTCAGTATCACACAAATGTAAAGAAAAAATACAGGCACTTCAATGGGCCCTGAGAAAATGACCCTCTTATAAGAAAAATGAGTACCTACTGATACCCATAAAATTAATCATATATTCTGTATGTGCCTAGTGAGGAGGGAGAAAATTTAGCTAGTGGACTTGCTCAAGCAAATTTGGTTGGATTGATATGGAACAGTGGCTTTACACAAACCCCAACGACCATTGAGTTCATTCCAAATCATATGAAAAAACTCTGCCACAAGACCTTTGGCCAAAATTGGAAATAGTCCCCCCGATCACTCCAGAGTGTTAGAGTTACGGCATATTTATGGAGAGTGAGAATTTGAACCATATTCTGAAACAGACCTTCAATTAGGTGAATTACATCCCATTCCTCTTAAAAGGTAAATTTGAACATGGGTGATTTGAGTGCATAAAAATTTCAAGATGCTTTGGAATAATAAGAAGGAATTCTGCACACCCATTAGATCTCCAAGAGGCCCCACACCAGCATAAATTTAGTACATAATTAAGATATGAATGCTGGTATTATCACCAAACCAGACACATCACTTCAAACAAAAGGAATTTTCCCCACTCTACAAAGTAAGCATTCCTCTAAAAAGTCAAAGTTATTTTGTGTGGGGTAAAATCTCTTATCTGAAAAGAGGTGACATACAGGGCGAATACGTTTTTCCTGGGGTAAAAGAAGTAGGTGGACCAAAACAGAGAATACTGTTTAGAACAGCAGAGCCAAAAGAACATTGAAAGCAGAAGCACTCTGAGAAGACAGGAGACAAGAATGGGAAAGGTATGGTTCTGAAGACAAATTACGCAGAATAAGGATTGTGTGTAGGGCTGGAGAAATATCCCTTTGTACATTTCTTTGGGAAATTAAAATCATTCTAATACGACATAATGTGATATTCTCGTTTGAAACTGATTTTTCCTTTCTTGAAAATTGAACTCAGTATACCACACTGTCTTCTTTAGTCCTTTACTCTAGAGCTTGTGCCATATTATAAAACAAAAAAAGTCAAGAGTTTAGCAGAGAAAAGTACTGGAATGAGACTCAAAGTGGCAAGAGTTATCTCAGCCAAGCCCTGGAGTCTGTTCTTACGGGTTCCTTCCTTCTTTTGAATTTCTCACATTGGGTAATTACCTCTGTTGCCACTTTGCTACTCTTGCTTCACACTTAAAATGCCCCTTTAAGTTTTTATCTAAAATAGAACCCAAACCTCCGTTAGGAATGCAAGACAGGCTGGTATTTTCAAAACTATCTCTGTTAAAGAGCAAGACAATAGAAAAAGGAAGAGAAAATTGTGGAAGATTTCCTGAATACTGGTTTGAATTATAAAGTAACAGTTCTTCATTTTCAAAAGGATATTACGTCTATCCTAGATACAACCTGGACAGCCTTCTGACCCTCATCCTGCCTGTCTGTTTCCACTAGACAAGATATATCTTTTTTCTCCTTCCTCAAACCACCTGCTCTCACCTCAAGCAATATTGAAATTCAATGTTTGGCCATAGGCCACAGTGCGTGTGATCACAAGGTACGGTAAAGACTGTGCCAGTGCCCCTCTATACCACTAGGTTCTACCTGAATGTATTTACTAAAAGCCATATTTAAAGAAGCCAAACATCTGGTGTTTGTTTGGGATGTTGTAGTCCTGCCAGTCCCCTCAGATGAAACCAGGGTATCTCTGCATTGCCCATGCTTTGCTGCTGACAAAATTAGAGACCAAGTAATCTAACATCGTTTCCCAGTTTTCCTGCTATAAAATAGGCAATTAGCACAAATTGGTTGGATCCTGTATTCGTCTGTTTTCACACTGCTATAAAGAGCTGCCTGAGATTGAGTAATTTATAAAGAAAAGAAGTTTAATTGTCTCACAATTCCGCATGGCTGGGGGGACCTCAAGAAACTTACAATCATGGTGGAAGGTGAAGAAGGAAGCAAGGTACATCTTACATGGTGGCAGGAGGCGGTGGTGGGGGCAGCGCCGCACTTTTAAATCATCAGATCTCATGAAAACTCACTCACTATCAGGAGAATACCATGGGAGAAACCGCCCCCATGATCCAATCACCTCCCACCAAATCCCTCCCTCTACATGTGGGGATTACAACTGCAGATGAAATTTGTGTGGCAACGCAGAGCCAAACCAGTATCAGAACCCCGATGATCATCTGAATCAATAAAAATAAACAGGTTGGCTATGTTCAGGCTTTGTATTTAAATGAGAGCTAAACCTTTAATGACTTCTTAATGATAATATTAGTAATTGCTCAATAATTATCCTTTGTCCAAGGGCGAAAAAAAGGCTGATTGTTGGTGCTTCCATAGGATCTAAAGTATCTGAAATCAATGCCACTGGTTTAACAATAGACAAAAAAGAACATAGTTTCGCCTACTCCAAAGGCAATTTTCTTTGAAAAGCATTTTACGGGAACACACTATTATTATTTTTTTCATTACACAGAGGCTAAAAATGGCTAGAAACAAATTTGCAGTCATTAGTAAAGGGAATCCCTTTTGGCAAGTGATGTCACACTTCAACACACAAAAGTATATATAGTCAAATAATCATATGCCATCACGCTTCCTGTTTCATTCACTTGCCTTACAGTGAGGATATGGGAACCACTCTGTGCATTTCCTTTCATTATTTGCTTTATATTCTGTGAACTTCCCCTCTTATTGTAGTGTGTACAGGAGAAACAATGGTGTACATGAAAGCGTAGCATATTCCACTCTAGTCTCTTGTTCATAACCTTTATGCAAAACAATCATTTTTTCAGATTGAATTTCAACAGTTGGTCTCAATCCAAAGGTAAATTATCTTGGAGAAATTGAAGAAAATATAACCAGATGTATTTGATTTACGTGATCTTTTTAAACATGCCGTGTTGATTTAAAAACAATCTAAAATATACAATACTATGGGACATTGATAACTTAGAAACGAGTGCATGTATTTTCATCAGACTGTGAGAACTGTAATTTAAGTAGTGTCATCTTGAACTCCTGGACTCCAGCAATCCTCCTGCCTCAGCCTCCCCTCGATTTATCTATTGCTCCCTTAGGGTTGCGGAGGTCAGGACTCTAGAGTAGTGCTTATTTTTACATTTGCAAGTGATTACCAAAACTCTCAGCAAAGGCAAGAAAAAAAGAACCCAAATCTCGTGTTTTTAAACTTTAAGTAAAACAAAAGGAATTATACAGTCCCTACGTAGCACTCTGTTCATTCAAATTCTATGCAAGGAAATGAAAAAATAAAATTAATAAGATGCAATAGAATTTTCTTCTCTAAGTAGTAAATATGTTAATATTGATTAGATACATATTAATAGGAATGGTTTTCATGAATTAATTGCTAATTTTAAAAGCAAAAAAAAATGAAAGCACTATGAAAATTGCAAAATTTAGTTTGTTTTCAGTCAAATAAAAGTAAAAGTACTATAGATTGAGTGACCAGATAGTGTCCAGTATTATACTTTACATGGACCAACAGTACTACATCCCTGTAGACAGAACATGATTGTAACTAGTTATGTCATTTAAAGGAATACATATTCCTTCATTGTATTTAGAAAAGCAAAAATTTAAACTTTCCTAGAAACTCTGCTTTTCTGCACACTCTTTTTTATTAAAACAAAACAGGACAGTCCCTGCTGGAAAAGAAAAGTGCAAATGGAAAATCCATACTCGGAATTTCTATTTTGATGTAATGAATATTTGAGATTAGTTGGTTCATTTAACAGTTGGTAGCTAACCTATTCTTAAACTAAATATGTACTCTACCTTTGATAAATGAAGCTGCTTACCTAGAAAAATTACAAGTTTTCTATTTCCTCTCTTAGTACAGTGTTTGTGGGAAAATAGTGGAATTCATGAAAGTCAATGATATCAGACTCTGCTCTTTTCACTTATTCATCACTTTTCCACGAAGAAATCCCTTTTAGATTAACCTTCTAGGCTTGGTTTCCAACAAAAACTAAATTATGCTGGGGAAGTAACATTCTTTCCAAACCCAGGTGCTCACTTTAGCAGGTGGCTGAAAACAAGGAAGTTCAAATCCTATTATATGTCACCAAGTCAGTCTCTTGGATTTGATTTAAAACTCAATGAAGGAGAGAACAACTCTAGGGACAGTTTTCAGAAGAGAGTGAGGTCTCAGGAAACCACAGTTCTGCTCTAAAGATGAAGGACAGCATTGAATTGGTGAGAAGACCCATAATCTCATTTCTGTGTAAAACCCAGAACTTCTGGGCATTAAGTGATTCTCAGCAGTTGGGATAGGTTACATGGTTCTGTGATAACAATCCCAAACTAACAACAAGAATTGTTGTTGTTGTTTGTTTGAATGTTTGTTGTTTGACTTTTCTCTTTCTACCTAACCATTATGGTTCACCTGGGACCACGGTTCACGGCTCCATCTCACCTTCACTTCAGGAACGTGGTTGATGAAGTAGCTTCTATCAGAGACATTGCCTATCTGGGGGCAGAGGAAAGAGATGTGGTAATTCATGACATTTAAGTCTTCTGCCAAATTTGAGCATCAGCCAAAGCAAGTTGAAGAGCCAAGCCTTATATGAACGGTGCAAAAAAAAAGATAATTAACCATCCCCCTGATGAGTAACCATCCCACGATGAGGTAGTATTTTTTTTAATAATAATACAGTCTACCTCAGGGACATGTTGAATAGGCAAGGACAAGAATCTTTCTAGCAATATTAGAAGGAGCAGAGAGTACCACTCTTAGACACAGACAAGTGGAACCCCTGCCCTGGGCCCTGAATTTCGGAGAGCTCTAATATGGCTTCCTCCTTGATGGGGCAAAGCGTTAAGAGAGCCGGCTGAAAACAATACTGAAAATCAACAAGTCTCAGGGTTGATTCAATAAGAAGATTCTAAAAACAGAAACATTCTTCAAGATTGGTCAAGATAAAAGAGAGAAAACACAAGTAACAACATCAGCAATGCAAATGGGGAATGACTACAAATCCTATAGTCAACAAAGGGATAATACAGGGATATTACGATTAACTTTATACCAATAAATATGACAACTTAGGTGAAAAGAACAGATGTCCCAAATGACAGAAATTACCACAACTGACGAAAGAAGAGGCAGAAAATCTAAATAAATGGAGAAATGCACCCTGTTCATCAGTTGAAGACTCAGCACCAATAAATGTCAACTGTCCCCAAATAGATCTATAAAATCAATGCAATTTCAATTGAAATGCAAACTGGATTTTTCATTTTTAAGAAAATAAAAGGACAAGTTTATCGAAAAATATAAGATCTACATCATCCAAAACAAAGTCCTGGCAAAGAAACATAAAGTTGGAAGATTTAAATCAGATTGCTTTTGAGACTTACCATAAGGTTACAGCAGTCACACGAGTATGGTATTTTTGTGTGGTTAGAGTAATAAGCCAATGGAACAGAAGAGTAACAGAAAACAACTTATATGAATACATGTTCAAATGATCTTCAGTGAAGGCACCAAGGGTATCTCACGAGGAAAAAGTATTTCCCTAGAACAACTGGATGAATGTGTGTTAATAAATGGATGCTGAACTCCTTCCTGACATCAATGCAAAAAATAATTGAAATAAATAATTGTTTTAAATGTAAAAGCTAAAACTATAAATCTTCAAAAAGAAAACATGGTAAAATATATTTGTGACTTTGGGGTACGTTATGTTTTCTTGGAGAAGACCCAAAAAGTGTTAAACATAACCAAAAAAATTGACGCACTAGACTTCGTCAAAATAGAGAAAACACCTGTGTATGTCGGTAGAAAACATTAAGAAAACGTAAGGGTATGCCACAGACAGGCAGAAAATACGTGTAGTTTTATACACATATACACATGTTTGACAAAGGATTTGCAACTGAAGTATATGAAGAACTCATACAAGTCAGTAACAAAAGACAAAAGATGCAATTTAAAAATCGGCAAGACCTGAAAGGGTACTTCAAGAAAAAAAGATGTATTTCCAGGAAGTACATGAAAGCACTCAACATTATTAGTCATCAGGTAAATTCACATAACGTCAACAATGAGATATTGTTTCTCATCTACTAGAATGGTAAAATTAAGCAGAAAAATGTGAACACAATAAAAGCTGTTAGAATATGAAGCAAATGGGACTCCCAAGCATTTCTCTGTGGAAATATAAAATAGTACAATGATTTCAGGAGAACGTTTGCAGTTTCTTAGAAAACTAAAGATACACCTACACTCTGATTAAGTCATCTTCTTTATATTTATCCAAAAGAAATAAAAATATGTGTACAAAAAAGATATTTACAAGTAGGTTTCTATCGGCTATCCTCACAATTGCAAAAACTGAAAACTAAAAGCCAACATGGATGAATGTTTAAAATGTTAGGTGGAATGAAAATGAAAGCCAGACACAAAAGAGCTCATACTGTGTGAGCCTATTTATTTCAAGTACATAAACAGGCAAACTAAAATATGGTAGTATAAATCAGAATGATGGTTGCCTGTGAGGGAGGGTCTCATATTTCCCAGAAAAGGACACAAGGGGCTTTTCAGGGTGGATGATATATCTTGATCCTGGTAGTGGTTACTCAAATGTGTATTTTATCAAAATCCATTGAATTGTGTACCTTAAACTTATAGATTTTATTGTATAAATGTTTACCTCAACACACACACACACACACACACACACACACACGTCCTTAGTACACATGAAACATTCTCCATGATAGAACATATGCTAGGTCGTATCAAATCTTCAATTCATCTAAAAGCATTGAAATCATACCAAGTATGTTCTCTAACCACAATGGAATAAACTTAGAAATTAATAGCAAAAAGGAATTTGAAAAATTCACAAAAATGTAGAAATTAAATATTACTCTCTTACCTAACTGTTAAGTCAGAGAAGAAATCACAGGGAAATCAGAAAATACCTTGAGGTAAATGAAAGTGAAAATGCAACATAACAAATGTGTTAGATATAACCGAAGTATTTAGAGGAAGCTCTATACCTTTAAGCATCTATAATAAGATAGAACAAAGACATCAAATAAATAATGAAACACTGAAAGAAGAACATGCTAAACATAAATAAGAATTTCTGCCCCTCCACTGTTATTCAATATGGTACTAGAGGTCCTAGCCTGGAAAATTAGGCAAGAAAATTAAATAAAAGCATCCACACTGAAAATGCAGAGGTAAAACAATCTCCATTTGCAGATGACAATATCTTGTATACAGATAATTTAAAAGAATTCATTAAAAATACTATTAGAATGAATATACAACTTCAGCAAAACTGCAGGGTTATATGATCAATATGCAACAATCATTGTATTTCTATATTTTAGCAATAAACCGTCTGAAAAGGAAATTAATAAAACAATTTCATTTATAGTAGCATCCAAAAAAATAAAATGTTTAGGAAAAAGTTAACAAAAAAAGTGCAGAGTTAATACTATGAACATTACAAAATATTGTTAAAAGAAGTTAAAGAAGACCCAAATGAATGCAAAATGTCTGCGTTTATGGTCAGGAAGACTTAATATTGTTACAGCAGCGATACTCTCCAGGTGATCTATAGATTCTACATGATCTTTATAAAAATCCCAGCTGTCATTTTCAGAAAAGTTGAAAACCTGATCCTACAATTAATAGGCAAATGCAAGGTCCCCAGAATGGTCAATAATCCAGAAAAAGAAGAATAAGTTAGGACTTACACTTCCAAATTTCAAAACTTACTCCAGAACTACAGTAATTGAAACAGAATGGTACTGGCACAAAATAGACATATCAATACATAAATGGAATAGAATTCAGAGTTCACAATAAACCCTTAAATACACTAATGGTCAATTGCTTTTTGACAGGGGTGACAAAATAATTCAATGGGAAAGGGCTAGTATTTCAACAAATTATGTGGGACAACAGAATATTCTCATGAAGAAAAAAACGAAACGAATAATGAATTTTGACTCCTTTCTCAGAGACTACACACAAATCAATCATGAACAAGAGCTAAAATCTTAAAATCATTAAAAAAGAAATACGAGCAACTCATCATGTTCATTGGTTAAACAAGTCTTAAACGTGACGCCAAAGCACAGGTAGCAACAACAAAAAAAGAGCAAAAAAGAGATCAATTGACTTCACCAAAATCAGAAATTTTTGGTTGAAGGAATTCCATCCAGAAAGTGAAAGGATATAAAGAAATGGAGACCCTCACACATTGCTTGTTGCAATGTAGAATAATGCATCTGCTTCAGAGAACAGTCTAGCATTCTTCAAAAATGTTGAATATAAAGTTAGAACCAGTAATATACTCTAAGTATATACTCAAAAGTAGTGAAAACCTATGTCCCCACAAAAACATGTACATCAATTTTCAAAGAAGCATTTTTCACCATAGTGAAAAAACGTGTGAGAAGAAGAACAAATGGGAGGTTCCAAGATGGCCAAATCGGAACAGCTCCAGTCTACAGCTCCCAGCGTGAGCGATGCAGAAGATGAGTGATTTCTGCATTTCCAACTGAGGTAGCAGGTTCATCTCACTGGAGCTTGTCGGACAGTGGGTGCAGCCCACTGAGCCTGAGCCAAAGCAGGGAGGGGCATTGCCTTACCCAGGAAGCTGAAGAGGTCAGAGAATTCCCTTTCCTAGCCAAGGGAAGCCGTGACAGATGGTACCTGGAAAATTGGGACACTCCCACCCTAATACTGCGTTTTTCCAACGGCTTCAGCAAATGGCACACCAGGAGATTATATCCTGCACCTGGCTCGGAGGGTCCCACGCCCATGGAGCCTCTCTCACTGCTAGCACAGCAGTCTGAGATGGAACCTCAGGGTGGCAGTGAGGCTGGGGGAGGGGTGTCTGCCATTGCTGAGGCTTGAGTAGGTAAATAAAGCATCTGGGAAGCTCAAACAGGGAGGGGCCCACTACAGCTCAACAAGGCCTGCGAGCCTCTGTAGACTCCACCTTTGGGGGCATGGCATAGTTGAACAAAAGGCAGCAGAAACTTCTGCTGATTTAAACGTCCCTGGCTGACAGCTTTGAAGAGAGTAGTGGCTCTCCCAGCACGGAGTTTGAGATCTGTGAATGGACAGACTGCCTCCTCAAGTGGGTTCCTGACTCCCGAGTAGCCTAATTGGGAGACAGCTCCCAGTAGGGACTAACTGACACCTCATATAGCCAGGTGCCCCTCTGAGAGAAAGCTTCCAGAGGAAGGATCAGGCAGCCACATTTGCTGTTCTGCAATATTTGCTGTTCTGCAGCTTCCACTGCTTGCAGAGTTTCTGCTGAGAGATCTGCTGTTAGTCTGATGGGCTTCCCTTTGTGGGTAACCCGACCTTTCTCTCTGGCTGCCCTTAACATTTTTTCCTTCATTTCAACTTTGGTGAATCTTACAATTGTGTGTCTTGGAGTTGCTCTTCTCAAGGAGCATCTCTGTGGCATTCTCTACTGAATTTGAATGTTGGCCTGCCTTGCTAGGTTGGGGAAGTTCTCCTGGATAATATACTGAAGAGTGTTTTTCAACTTGATTCCATTCTCCCCATAACTTTCAGATACATCAATCAGACATTCTTTTCACATAATCCCATATTTCTTGGAGGCTTTGTTCATTTATTTTTACTTTTTTTTCTCTAAACTTCTCTTCTTGCTTCATTTCATTCATTTGATTTTCAATGACTGATACCCTTTCTTCCACTTAATCAAATCGGCTACTGAAGGGAGAGAGAGAGAGAGAGAGAGAGAAAGAGCAAGAGAAAATTACTCTTCCCAACTCAGTTTTGTAGAAGTTTCTCAATTGAGAATAAAAATTCTTTTATGTAGAAGCCTCATCTAGATGAGAGTTATTCATTGTATCACCATTGTACCCTTAAATCAGTGAGAAAAAAAATTATAGAGTGAAAAGCAGCGTCATGGAGAGACTTGCTTTGCAGTCACGTTGAGCTATTAGGCTTTACTTAGCCAGGTCATTTACCATCACTGCATTTCTGTTGTCTCACCTGTAATATGGGGTGTTTCAACCAGAAAACTTCTGAGATGCCCTCTGTAACCCAAATTCTAGCATTTAAATTGAATGACTGAATTTACACTTTCATGGCCAGAATACTATCTTCCTGTTCAGTATGTCTTATAGAATTTTTTCCATTGAATGCTAAACAATGTGGGCCCTTTGCCCATATTTTTTTAGATGTTACTTTATTTCTAAGTCAGGACAAATAATAATCTATGATTTGAATACTCATTGCTATTATTTACTACCTGCCAATTTTCTTGGGGTAAAACATGGTGGAAATAAATAGCACAGAGGACTTCATTTTAGAGGTACAGAGTGGCTCTAAAATAGTGTTAATTTTGTACTTGACTTACTGTTAAGAAATTAGTCCCAAAGTTCATGATATTTGCACAGATTTTAAAGCTTCTGAATATCGGTTGGCCAGTAACAGATATTTGTTATTCACACTGCTCTTGACACACAATTTATTTCTAAACATAAAATAGCAACTTCCAGCCATGCAGAATAAAGTGGTTCCTATACATTACTAAGAAATTGAATACTGTGACAATGGAGTGGGGAATGGACTTTAGATGGAGAATACTTTAAATTGTGCGTAGTTGTGCATAATATTGAGATTGAGGGATGGATGAAGGCAAACTGTTTAAAGTCTTCTCACCGTGGCAAAGGTCAGTGCCTCCACAAAGTGGGAGAAGATGTACTTCAAACATTTTATGACTAATAGTTGAGTCCATTACTACATAAGCTATTGATGCTGATGGTGGAAAATCTGGAAATTGAATATCTGGAATTGATTTTCATGCATAATCACAAAACTTCCTGCAGACATTCTCATGTATTGGTTTTTTCCAAAAGTTCCATTCAAATTATATCCATTCTGTTTATGTTTTGTGAATTTTGTAACTATCAGGTAACAACTAGAATAGCTTGTATTCTGCTTTAGATTCTCTCTTTGCCCAAGTACAAAGGCATTTTGTCTGCAAAGCACGCATTACTCCTGAAGCATAGCTTCTTTCTGAACTGTCTGATTCTGTGATTCTGTGACTCTCAAGGTAGAGGTCAGGCTGTGAGGAACCCTCAGAGACAGAAATACTCTGTAGTCTATAGAGGGTCACAGTAAAGGCATCCTGAGTACAGAATGGTGCTACCTTAGGGAGCCAGGGGCATTTGAAGACATCTTGCTGTCAGACCCTTCTCCCGCATCTCCTACTCTGAATAATTATATACAACTAAAACCAAGCCACAATAAACACTCACTGAAGGCTTAGGTGGAGAAAGTGTTATAAAGAAAATCTGACTATCAAGGTTAAAAAAAACAGAGAGAAATCCATACTTTTCTTTGAATGATGTTTACATGCTGACTGTTTATACAAGGGCTATAGTGGTCAATTCTCATTTGATGATGCCCAGACCTATCCCAGTAATACTTGGGCCTTGTTGGGGAAAAGAATGTCTCTAACTATGGGAGTCCAAGCGTTTCAGCCACCATCACTTTGAGAAAGTTTTACTGATGTCTTTTAATTTTCATTTCTAAAAAAGTACAGAAATGGGTGATAATTACTTGTGATCCATGGGCCACATTTCTATAAATTACTTGAAAATTTGCTAAAGATCGTAACAGTTGTTGGACATAGGTGTTGGGTTTATTTACCACCCTCTCTTTACTTTTATGTCAACATGCAATTTTTTATAATAAAAAATTTTTTAAATTATCAAGATAGCTATAATTCATGTCTTCATTCAATACAGATTTTTAAACATGAGCTTGGGAGTTGAAAAAGCTTAGTCTTGGCTGGGTGCAGTGTCTCATGCCTGCAATCCCAGCACTTTGGGAGATCGAAGTGAGCAGATCACCTGAGGTCGGGAGTTCGAGATGAGCCTGACCCACATGCAGAAACTTTGTCTCTACTAAAAATACAAAAGTTAGCCGAGTGTGGTGGCACATGCCTGTAATCCCAGCTACTCGGGAGGCTGAGGCAGGAGAATCTCTTGAATGTGGGAGGCGGAGGTTGCAGTGAGCCGAGATTGCACCAATGAACTCCAGCCTGGGCAACAAGAGAGAAACTCCGTCTCAAAAAAAAAATGCTTAGACTTACCTGCAAGAAGGTTTAAAAACCAATGTCGCAGAGTCTGTAATTATTTAGTCAGCAGAACTGAGTCACAAAGGAAGAGATGAAGGAGGGCATCTTCATTATGGACCAGAGATGCACTTTCTGTGAAATTCAGAAAGTCTGTTTATATTGGTATTCTAAAACTTGAAACCAAATTCAGAATATTGTGACATGTAGAAGAATAGACAACACTACGAAGACCTCTCCAGAACTGCAACTCCACGGCTGGGCATATACCCAAAAGAAAGGCAATCAGTCTATCGAAGAGATATCTGCACTCCCGTGTTTGCTGCAGCCCTGTTCACAGTAGCCATACACTTTTAGTGTTGGAAGACAGGTTAGAATCATTTATCTTAAACTCTCTATGAGTGTAGAAATGAATGACTTCTACACAATTACTTTCTAAATGCCTTATAGAGGCTGGGCACAGTGGCTTATGCCTATAATCCCAGCAGTTTGGGAGGTCAATGTGGGAAGATTTCTTGGTCCTAGGAGTTCAACACCAGCCTGGACAACATAGTGAGACCCTGTCTCTACCAAAAATACAGAAAAGAAAATATTAGCCAGGCATGGTAGCATGCACCTGTAGTCCCAGCTACTTAGGAGGCTGAGGAGGGAGGATTGAGTAAGCCTGCAAGTTCCAGACTACAGTGAGCTATGATTGTGCCACTGTACTCCAGCCTAGGTGACAGAGCAAGATCCTGTCTTCAAAGAAATAATTACTTAATTAATTAAATTTAATAAAAATAAAAGTAAAATAAATACCTTGTACATCACACTGTCTCATCTGTGGCACTGCTGACATCTTGGCTGGATTTTTCTCTGCTGAGGCTGTCCTGCACATTGTAGAATGATGACCAACATTTGATGTCTACCTACTAGATGCCAGTAGCAATCACTCCTCTGAATGTGACAACCTAAAATGTCTCCAGGCACAGTCAAATGTCTCATGCAAGACAAAATATTGCACTCTTGAGAACGATTTTTCTAAAGAGTCTACGCTTCCTGAGGAAATCTAGATAATCATTGAGTCTCTTTGATTATTGCAAAGCCTTTCCTCCTGTACCAGGAAAATGGTGCAGTATGTCTGTGGCTGAAATCCCCTCTCTCTTTCTCCCCCTACCTCCATCTCATTTCTGCCTTTTGTACACAAAAACTCAGCTTACTCCTGAACAACACTTTCAATATTTGAAGACAAGCATCATATCTGTTAGGGGCTGAATTGTGTTCCTAAAAATCCATATGTTAAGGTTTGGACCTCCACTGCCTCATAATAGGACCTTTTAGAATAGGATGGTTACAAGCTAGTTAAGATGAAGTTATTCTGGATCAAGGTGGGCTCTTAATCAAATAGGACTGTGTCCTTTTAAAAATAAGACTACACAAAGAGAAAGAGAACATGAACAGAGGAAAGATGATGTGAAGACACAGGGAGCACATCATCTACCAGAAATGCCAAAGATTGCCAGCCCACCACTGAAGGTGGGAGAGACGAGTGGGAAAGATGCTCCTTCAACACCCTCAGAAGGAATCAACTCAGCCAGCACCTTGATCTTGGACTTCCGGCTTCCAGAGCCATGAGACCATATATTTCTGTTGCTTGAGCCTCTTAGTCTGTGGCACTCTGTTACAGCAGTCCTATGAAAGTAATACAATATCTATTGTAAGTTTTCTGAGTCCGTTTATGGTAATTAGTGGAAATACATCTTGATATTTGACTGCCTCTCCATCTTAGAAGCATTTCAAAATGACCCTCTAAGTCAGCTGGAACTGAAGTCTCAAATATCGCTAGTGATAGCCTCATTTGCAAATAGAAGCCCTTTCCTCATTTTGTGTTCTCACTTGCAACACCATTTTCCTTCCTTGATTCTGGAAACTTCAAATAAGGTCCATTCACTTTTTTTGCTATGTGATTCCTTTTCTTACTCAACACATGATTTTATAAACATTTTTAAGTGTTCATTATTCTAATTCTATGAATCTAAAATCTTAGTGAAATATTTAAAAATGGTTCAAAATGCCTCACTCTCAAATTCCAGACCAACTATTGGATATTTTGAGATCATTGTCTCACAGCTGGTAGGATCGTCATAATAACAAAGAAAAAGAGGAGGCCAAGGTGAGAGGCCAGAGGCTTGAAACTAGCCTGGGCAACCTAGTAAGATGCTATCTCTACAAAAAATACAAAAATATAAATAAAATTAGTCAGACGCTGTGCTATGTGCTGTGGTCTCAGCTACACGAGAGACTGAGCTAGGAGGGCTGATGGAGTCCAAGAGTTTGAGGCTGTAGTGAGCTAAGATAACACCACTGAACTCCAACCTGGATGGCAGAGGGAGAGACGTCATCTCTTATAACACATACACACACACAATTCTGGGTGTATCTGTAAGGGTGTTTCTGAATAAGAATTAGCAGACTGAGTAAAATAGATTACTCTCCCCAATATGAGTGAGCCTCATCCAGTCAGCTGAAAGCTTGAATAGAATGAAAAGGCTAAACAAGAAGAAACTCTTCCTGCTTGACTGCCTTAAGCTGGGACTTCATTCTTTTCCTACCTTCAGACTTGAACTCAAACATCAGCTCTTCCTGGGCCTCGTGGCTGACAGCATTCAGACTGAAACTACACCACAGGCTCTCCCGGGGCTACGGCTTGCCAACACACCCTACAAGCTGTAGGACTTGTCAGCCTCTATAACTGCATGAGCCAACTCCTTATAATAAACCTTCTCTCGATGGATAGATGGATGGATAGAGGTATAGATGTTGATATGAGTATAGACATACGGATATGTATCTCCTATTGGCTCTGTTTATCTGGAGAACCCTGATCAGTACAACTCCATAACACCGTGAAAGATATACTGTTATATTTCCATTCTACAGATCAAACAGTTGAATCAAAAAGGAGGTCTAGTAACAGGTTTAAGGATATACTGTTTGAAAGCGGCTGAGCCAAGATTTAAATCCAGGTCTGTCTGACTCTCTATCTTAATCCTTACATAATTCTTTTTTTCCCTAAAACACAATTGCTATTTCTGTGAAAAGTATCATGATTTTTCCCTACAAATAGGCTCTAGTCCTCAGAAAGAACTTTATCTTCCTCTGTCTTTCTAACACTAATGCATCTTCCAAATCTACTCCTGTCTCTCTCTTTATTTATATTCCAGCTGTGGCAACCCTAGTTGAATCTCTGAATACATCATGGTTGCAAAAAGCATGAAAACTGAATTGCATGCCTTCCTCCTTTTCATTCTTTCACTGCGGTTTATTAGTGCTCCTAAGAAGCACATTGATTGCATCATTCCTCGAATGTCCTAAGTGGATTCCCACTGCCTTGCCCGAGGGTGCAGCAGAACTGATCTTCTTCTAATTTGCCCGGACGCTGAGAGGGCAGGACCCACGCTGCATGAGTGGTTAAATGTTTTCCGTATCACCCGAGTGCATCAACATACATCTTGGGGAGTTTTCTGAATCTAAACCTACACTCCATTTGAAATTCTTAAGTGATCACTGGGCACCTGTTTTCCGAAAATGATTCCCCGGTGTGTTTTCTCTATTGTTATTTCTTCATCTAGAGGACTAATTTCAAGATGACTATAATGTCATCATCTCAGTTCTGTTCTACTTTTCCAACCTTTTGACCCACTGATATGCTGTAGAAATTCCCTACTCCAGACAAGCTTTTGCTCCAGCCTCTGAGCACACCATTTGATTTGCCACTCTCTGTATGTTTCTGTATATGAGATCACATAACCAGAGGGGCCTCTGAGTCCTTTGCTGTTCATCAAAATCCAACTTGTTCTCATCTCTGCTCAAAGCCCACTTCGCCAGTGAATCTTCTAGACCACTGGGGCCGAACATTATCCTTTCTATTACTTGACTCTAGTTATTTCATTGCTCACTGGGTGGTGGGTCTGCAGGATAGAATATGACATGAGAGTGAACGGGTTAAAAGGCAGATAAATGCCACCCTCAGGAGAGATCATTGCGAGATTCAAGGTGAGAACAGGCAACACAATACATTTCGAGTTGTGTGGTGTTTACTTACACCAAGAGAAGAGAGTGTGTGTGTTAAGATCCAGCTCCTTGTCCTTAGTCCTCCATGACCAGTGGATTCACTGTGGAGCTAACCATGCATTTCACTTACTGCTGCTGTGGAAGGATCCCCATCTTTTCCCCTGGGGTCTGAAATACAGCAAGCTAGAAGCATCCCAGAGGGCCTTCAAGGCATGCATTTAGGCAGAAGAAAGGGATACATATTGAGGCCAAAATAGAGAAAGATATTCCCAAACAAGATGATGAACCCAGATTGGAGAACTTTATGACTCTTGATAAGAAAATGTTCCAGGCACAAGACTCTCTCATGTGACCAAACAGATATGACAAGACTGTATGCATGATGTTGACTTTCCCGATAGCAATAATCATATTGCTCTTATAGTCTTAATTATGCATGTACATACTATATTGTTTTAGTATTTTGTTGTTGTTGTTGAGGTGGAGTATCACTCTGGCACCCAGGCTGGAGTGCAATGGCCTGATCTTGGCTTGCTGCAACCTCCGCCTCCCAGGTTCAAGCGATTCTCCTGCCTTGGCCTCCTGAGTAGCTGGGATTACAGGCACCCACCACCACGCTCAGCTAATTTTTGTATTTTTAGTAGAGATGGTGTTTCACCATGTTGTCCAGGCTGGCCTTGAACTCCTGACCTCGGGTGATCCACCTGCCTCGGTCTCCCAAAGTGCTGTGATTTTCATGTACATATGTCTTTTCACCTCAACTATACTGTATGCCACCTGGGTAACATAACACAACTTAGTTACTTCTATGTTTCTGGAAGGATCTTGTATTTGGAGATATTCAGTAAACATTTATCAATAAAAAGTGCTGAAGACAGAGGTCCAAGTTAAGGAAGTTAGTATTGGGTCTAAGTGTGCTGAAAAGCCCAAAGATAACAGGAAGACAGGCCTTACACTCAAGCCCCTCCACTCCATGTCAGCACTTATTTTCACAACCTTCCCCACCTCATGCATTTCCAATGCCTCCTCCTCCACCAAGTGCAGAGATTCTAGAATCCTTTCTGCACCTGGAAACTACAAAAACATTTTATGTCCTTTCTTAATCGAAAAATAAATGACACAAATTGCCCTTTGCAATTGCATAATATACTTAACCAAAATCATACAGATCACTTCATCTATTGCCTTAGCTCATTTTTGTTTTTTTGTGAAAAACATCTAATACAGTAATTCGAAAATGTATGACTGGGTAAAAATGTTTAATATCACTTTATGCCAGATTTGTTATGCCAAGTTGAGATTTCAAAGTTAATGACAGGCTTTAATTAGAACAATTTTGGGTTTGCAAAGTTTAAATTAAAGTAACGTTGAAGAAAATCAAGAGCTACATTATTTTGCTATTTAATGTAGAAAATATTTCCCTGAAATGATTTTCTGTCTAACTTAGACATTTATATAAACTTCTCTTATAAAACTTTGAAATACTGTTTTCTCATAACCCAGTTTCCAAGTTGCAAATCTTCATTATCAATAATTTTTTAAAAGTTTAGGCACCTTTTTTCTGCATTTTTTTTTAAATTAATATCTCTCCAGAGAAACATAGCGCTACTGAGTGCTCTCACATCCTATTGCAAACTTTGGTAACAGCATTAAGAGTTCTTGGTCTCACAGCCACATGAGCCATCTTTGAAATGACCTACTCCTCAAAAAACTAAAGCTAGAACTACCACACAATCGAGCAATCCCACTACTAGGTGTCTATCCAAAAGAAAGAAAACCTGTATCTCTTCAATGAGAGACACTCCACTTCTGTGTTTATTGCAACACTACTCACAATAACACATAGTGTTGCAATAAACCAAGCCAAGAGATGGGACGATCCTAAGTGTCCATCAACAGATGAATGGATAAAGAAAATGTGTTATATATGCAAATGAGGTATTATTCAACCATAAAAAATTAAATCCTTTCATTTGCCGCCATATGAATGGAACTAGAGGACAAATTGAATATGGATGAAATAAGCCAGGCACAGAAAGACAAATATTGCATGCTCTCACACATATGTGGGAGTTCAAAAAGTGAATTTCATGGAGTTAGAGACTTGCATGGTGGTTACCAGAGGCTGAAAAGGAACAGGGGAAAAGGGGATGAAGAGAAGTTGATTAAAGGGTGTAAAACTACAGCTGGATAGAAAGAATAAGTTCTAATATCTGACAGTATGAAAGGAAAATTATTATTAACAATATTGCATATTTCAAAATGGCTAGAAAAAAAGAATAATAATGTTCCCAACACAAAGAAAATGTAAATGTTTGAGGTGATGTAAATACCAATTATTCTGACTGACTTGACAGTTACACATTGTATCCCTGCATCAAAATATCACATGTATCCCACAAATACAATTATGATGTGACAATTTTAAAAATGCAAAGGTTGATTAGATCCCATTTGTCAATTTTTGCTTTTTTGCAATTGCTTTTGGCATTTTTGTCATAAAATCTTCACGTATGCTATGTCCAAAATGGTACTCTCCAGGTTTTCTTCTAGAGTTTTTATAATTTGGGGTTTTACATTTAAGTCTTTAATCCATCATAAGTTGATTTTTGTATATGGTTCAAGGAAAGAACCCAGTTTCAATTTTCTGCATAAGGCTAGCCAGTTATCACAGCACCATTTATTTAATAAGGAATCCTTTCTTCATTAATTGTTTTTGTCAGGTTTTTCGAAGATCATATAGTTGCAGATGTGTGATCTTATTTCTGTGTTCTCTATTTTGTTCCATTGGTCTATGTGTCTGTTCTTATGCCAGTGCCATGTTGTTTTGGTTAATGTATCCCTGTAGTACAGTTTGAAGTCAGGTAGTGTGATGCCTCTAGATTTGTTCTTTTTGCCTAGGATTGCCTTGGCTGTTCAGGCTCTTTTTTGGTTTCATATGAAATTTAAAGTGGCTTTTTCTAGTTCCATGAATAATGTCAGTGGTAGTTTAATGAGAATAGCACTCTCCATAGCAAAAAAAAAAAAAAAAAAAAAAAAAAGCTGTCACCAGAGGAAACAGACAACCTACAGAATGGGAAAAAAATTTCTGCAAACTATGCATCTGACAAAGGTCTAATATCCAACATCTATTATGAACTTAAACAAATTTAAGAGAAACCTCCCCCCCCCAAAAAAAACGCATTAAAAAGTGGGCAAAGGACATGAACAGGCACTTCTCAAAAGAAGACATATGTGTGGCCAACAATCATATGAAAAAGTTCAACATCACTGATCATTAGAGAAATGCAATCAAAACCACAATGAGACACCATCTCATCCCAGTCAGAATGGCTATTATTAAAAAGTCAAAAAATAACAGATGCTGGTGAGTTTGTGAGAAAAAGAAACACTTATACACTGTTGGTGGGGGTGTAAATTCGTTCAGCCATTGTGGAAGACAGTGTGGCAATTCTTCAAAGACCTAAAAACGGAAATACCATTCAATGCAGCAATCTCATTACTACGTATATACTCAAAGAAATATGTATCTTTCTAGTATGAAGACACGTGAACATGCATGCTCATTGCAGCACTATGCCCAATAGCAAAGACATGGAATCAACCAAAATGCCTATCAATGACAGACCGGATAAAGTAAACGTAGTGCATATATGCCATGACATACTATGCAGACATAAAAAAGAACAAGGGCAGTTTCTTTGCAGGGACATTGATGGAGCTGGAGGCCATTATCCTTAGCAAACTAATGCAGACACAGAAAACAAAATACCACAGGTTCTCACTTGTAAGTGGGAGCTAAATGATGAGAATACGTGGGCGCATGGGGGGGAACAACACACATTGGGGCCTCTTGGAAGGCGAAGGGTGGGAGGAGGGAGAGGATCAGGAAAAATAACTAATGGGCAGTAGGCTTAATATCTGGGTGATAAAATAATCTGTACAATAAATCCCCATTACACACATTTACCTGTGTAACAAACCTGCACATCCTGCACATGTACTTCTGAACTTAAAAGTTAAAAAAAAAAAAAAAAAAAAAGATAGATAAATGGAAAAAAATGAGTTTAGGGCCTAAATATTTAGCAATTTTATACTAAGGGACTGTTTTCTAATTGATTCCCAGTCCTCCAGGGGTTGAAATATGATTTATCCATTCTGGCTTATTTTAGTTCTCCTCTCTTCTGAATTGTGCCTGGCATCTCTCAAATGGTGCCAAGCCTCAGTGTGTCTTGGGCTGAAGCAAAAACGTTGTCCCCTTGCATGCTCACACCACCTTCCTTCTCATATATGAAACTTCTTGGGTTGAAATAATTAAATTTTATCTTTAATTCCTAATCTGTGGCCCTAGTAACCAGCAATCAGAAATTACAAGATAATATACCCAGCTCACCTTTGAAAAGTTCCATTGGGGAAATAACTACCAAGGGTGATTTCCCATCTTGTTCATGCAAAACAGACAATTACTAGAACACCATGTAGCTATGTACCTCCTAAAACTAACTATTGCCAAAAAGAAAACAAACTACTGAATTAAGCCTGGTTTTTTAATGCCAAAGGTCATTTTATTTGCCTGTTCCCTTTAGAAATGGAGTGCCCAACTACCCATTCAAAAGAAACCGATATAAAATAAACAGACATCATATGATACGATATCCTTACTTGTGTCATGTTTTCCAAGACCAGTGCATATTTTTAGATATCTCTTATTTGCCCAGCCATCTGCATGGCATGGGTATTTATTAGTATGACTAATTGGTGCTCAGTGTCAAACAAAAATATTTTAGTTTGAGAGATGCTTTTCCTTTCCCCTCTCCACTGAGGGGACTGGACGGTGATGCAAGGCATTTATGTAAAAAAGACTCTCCTTCCTTTCATATTGATGGTAGCAAATAAATTGAAAACATAAAAATCTAAATTCGATGCACCGTACAATGGGCAGTAAAATATGACTTTACGTTTTAAATATTTTAGAGAGTTAATTTGTTAGCTAAATAATTCACAGGAAAGAGATGATTCGACTGGTCATAATCACCCTGATAGATATTATTACTCGTCTTAATTATTTATTACATGTCTTTCTCAATGGATCTAATGTTTTAATTTTTTCCCCACTGGTAGAGAATAATAACAGAAGTAATTTTTGTATTATATCCTTGGAGAAATAAAGTTGAAACAGAATTAGAAATATTTCTCAAACAACTGCATTGCAATATAAATTATACTAATTCATTTTGTGTAGACATTTTAAATCATGCAAATAAGCTTGGTTTTTAAAAACCATTTTAAAAAGAAGATTTTGACAATATCCTTTTAATTTCTTGAAAATGCACAAGTCTGAAAGAAAATGCTTGACTTTTCCCTTAATCTATTCCTTAGAATTGGTTACCCTTGAGGCAACATAGTCCACCTAGTTGCAAGTTATTGTACAGAGTTTAAGGTCTTTTATTTCTTATTTAACTGCTTCACTGCATTACCTAGAGCTTGGAGTCCAGGAAATTTTGGCAAATCCTTCAAAAATGTCCCTATAAAATAAGTAGGCATTCATCGGAACATACTTCCTGTGGCAAGCACAACTTTTTCTTCACTTATGTAGCAACAAAGATATTCACAAATGTTTACCATTGAAAACAATGTCATAAGCCCATTATCCCTCATTAAAGAACTAGGAAATGTATGGAGTAATAGAAATATTATAATCATTGCATGCATCTTCTTCAAGGTAGAAGAATGGAGTTAACTTCAGGAAAAGTCTATTGACTTAGAGTTGTGAATAAAATTAACACGATTTATTTTAAATGTTAACCACCTTACGGTCATATAAAAGCCCCTTCAATTTCTAGTAAGTCACACTGGGGAAAAAAAAAAAAAAATTGTAGAAATATAATACCACTCTCAGACAGTATTAAACGGTAACGAAGTAAGAACTGATCCCAGAGGGGTAAAACAACACAAAACAAAAGGAACAATAAATGAAACAGCAACTGTGAAATCCAGCGTCTTCTGACCACTTTGTTTAGGAGCAAAAAACTTTTTCAATTTATACTAGCGTTATAATATTTTTATAAAATACTTGATATTTGCCAACTAACATTTTATATTAAAAAAGAAAAGGTCACAATATCAAGTCAGTGAAATAACATTTAAGATGACCATCAATTTTCTCATACAAGTCTTGACACAACAGGTGAAATCACTTAGCCATAACATCTTCCAATTGAGAAAATTACATTTTTGATGATACTGAAGTCTCATTTAAAATAGTATTCAGTACAATTCTGCTATTATTTTCTCACAGTCATGAACTATTACCACAATCTTAGTACAGATAGTGGCAACAGAAAACATTTGAAAACTTCATATTTTACCAAATATTAAGATCAGTAACAGAAACATGCATATAATGCTGTTATTTGCCACTGTTCAAAGCACCTTGCTTATATTATCTCAGTCGATCTTCATAATAACCATCAGTCTGTCATTTGTCCTATTTTAAGAGCAGGAAATAAGAGTAGGGCAATTAAGTAATTTGCCCAAAGTCACAGAGCTGCCTTCCCATCTAAACAGTGTTTCACAGTATCTGAGAATCCTCTTGTCTTCAAGGGAAATTTAGTACCAAGTTTTTTGCTTTAAACCTTCTGTATATTTAAATTTAAATGTGTGTAATGTGTGATTTAGTTGGCTATTGTCTGAGTGTGTTAAATATGTGTTTCTGTTTCCTCTGAAGAGAGACATTATTACAGTTTTATAATTGTTTATGTTTGTTGTATATTTCAAGGGAGAGTGGTTAAAAAGAAGAGCTATAGAAAATACCAGTAAATTAGGACACATTAAACAATTTTTACAAGCAATTATTGAGCAACTACTGTGTACTGTGCTTGAATTCCTCCCATCATATCCCCACCTGGTAGTGACCTAGCCACTGGAAACGTACATTCAGTTTTCAATCCAATAAAATGCCTGTATCTATTTTATTTCTAAAAGAGTCCTAATTTACCAAAATTACAACTGTCCCTTTCTTGAGTGATATTGAGTATTTGGATTTACAAGAAGTGCCGATATGCATTTTTCCAACCTCCAAAGATTAATACATGCTTAGAACTGACCAACATCTTGCTAATTTTTTCTTTATTAACGTGTCATTCATGTCCAATAGGTTTACTCGCCATTGGACAAACAGAAGATTTGTTCCGGGAGTAGCACCTTCATTAGTTTGTCATAACCTGTATCCTAATTTGTTACTTCAACAAATGATGAGATGAGCTTCCCTTCATTAGCAAGAATGGGATATTTTAGAGCTCAGCTTCATCATGGCTCTCTCCTGTTGTCTAAATATACTTCCGTAAAATGAATGCATACTTTCTGGAAGAACTGGATAGACAGAGGATTGTGATGTCTAGTCAGAATAGTGCACACACACAGTTACCATAGTTGTAAAGTTGAAGGGTTTAAAATTGGTTTTAAAATATGTGGCTTTTTAGATAAGGATTGTTTATGTAGTGATGAAATTGTACCATTCCTTCACAAAAGACCTGCCTAAAAAAAAAAAAAAAATTACATACTAAAACAGCAGGCCAGGCACCGTGGCTCACTCTTGTAAACCTGGCACTTTGGAAGGCCAGTGGGCAGATTGCTTGAGCTTAGGAGTTTGAGACCAGCCTGGGCAACATAGCAAAACCCCATCTTTATAAAAGATACAACAATTAGCCAAGCATGATGGTGTGCACCTGAAGTAAACAAGACACAGTTTGTGCTATCACAGTTCTAAGACTAGAATCTCAGGGCTGGAAAGTACAGCTACTGGAAAGTCTGCGGCAGGAGGATCACTTGAACTTGGGAGGCAGAGGTTACAGTGAACCAAGATCATGCCATTGCACTCTAGCCAGGGCAACAGAGCCATAGTCCGTCTCAAAAAAAAAAAACAAAAGAAAAGAAAAGAAAAGAAAAAAAGACAATTCACACGAAATAATGGAAACCTTGGGGAACTGCTTAACAGAAATTTCCTTTGCTGCAGAGTCTGCCAGAGCAGTTTTTAACTTTGCATGAAGAATATCTATAACATGAGTTCTATCTCTGCAGTTCAGGGTCACTAATTTATGGACTAAAGATCACTTCCAGTGTTACTCATAGAATAAAATTTTAGGTCACTTTGACAAATAGACTTATGATACCACATCTTTAAATAACTATCAACAAAGAGGAGGCCATTGCTGTTAGGCAAGTCCAGCTGGGCATGGTGTGAAATGCAACGGCCAGTGGGTAATTACTCTGTGGATATCAGCAGTGTGACTAGGCAGCAAGGCAATTTAAACCCTGGACATCTGCATTCTCCTGAACCTACTGGCTAACCGAAGAGGATTTAATACAGCCAAAAGGAGATAAAACAGCATTTCTAAGTTTTATGAGGGAATAGGATGGGCAACATAGACATACTGTTTCTTTTCCTAGATGTGAATAAATGCAGGATAAACAACCAGCCTGTATCCGAGAGCAACATTCTGCCTCCAGGAGAAACAAGAGTAAATATGGGTGTGGATAACAAGATTTTTCAGGGAAGTCTTGCTCAAACCAGTCTGTTCAATAGCTGTGAGGTGAAGTTGCTGGTTATCTTTTGGATGTGTTTGATTAATCTTATGTAAGTAATGCACTGGCATCAAGAGAAAAAAAGGATTATATTACTGATTTACAAGATCTGCCTTCCCAAAATTATGAGTCCTTCTGGGTTCCATAGGCTGATTCTCAGTCTTCTGTGTTTATAGAGGAAGAAATGAGAACTGGCAATGAGAAGGTGGGAAACTGGATATGAAGATGTCAGGTAAGGAGGGAGATGGGACACCAGTGAATGAAGATGCAGACTTCTACAAAATCGGTCAACGTCATTGTTTAAGCTCTTGTCGTTTATAATGCATCTATTGATTTACACAGCACATATGTTTAGTGCCATCTATAGCTAGGGGACAGATGTGAATAAGATACAGGCTGTGCTATCACAGTTCCAAGACTACAGAATCTCAGGGCTGGAAGGCACATTCTTGCCCAATTATCCAACTAAAGCATGAATCCCTTCTATTAAGTCTCTGCCAAAGTTTTATATTACACCATAGAGCTGGAATTAATAGCTAAAATGTATTTGTTCTTTGACAAATACTGCTGCTAAGCCATAGTTATTCCTTCTCATATTTATGCAGTAGATTTATTTTTGTCTAAATTTAAGTGCTCTATCTTGCGCATATGCCCATAATACACCATCTTTAAAAACCTGACCTATTGTTCTTGCTTATTAAAAACTTCATGGAGCCAGGGGGTTCATTACCCTGCCAGCCCTGGGTTACTGACACCTATCATCATCAGGTCTTCATCACTTCACCTAACTCTTTATAAAAATGTTCACCAAGGCAGAGTCCTACTGGCGAAACACAAGTCTGCCTGCCAGGTCGAACTTCTGCCATCTACATCCAGAGAGGGTGAGCAAGTGTCCCGACGGGCTCCTAACTGAATGTTATTGTAGAAACGTATTCACTGCCCATCAAATTGTAAAATAAAGGGCTGTAAGGATCACTAGCAACACAGTGACAGCAAGTTAAACAGAAAATAAACTCTTTAGATCGTTTCTGAGAAATAATCGAGTATGTATGAAGGGTACCTGTGTGTACTGATCTACCACGGAGTTTCGGTTCACTCTGTGGCCCAGGGCATTTATTAAACAGACACGGATCCGATTCACCCTGAAAAGCATCCTGGTACAAACAATAAGTTATATACTACGGCCCTGTGATGATGAACCAAATTTCTATCACTTCCTCCTCCTTAAAATGTATTGGCAATATCTCCAAGGAGAGTTTAGGAAGCCATTTCCTCTCCCCGTTGGAATAATATTTGCAGAGTGTTTAGGCACCTGTGCCACCGAAGAGCATGAAATATTTGAGGCTTGGGCTCAGTTCATTGCTTCATTCCTAACAGCCATCCTGGTACCTGGAACATGGAGGCATGCCATACAAATTTATTGAATGAAAACTGAATTAATAAATATTCCTGTTAACCAATGGCTTAATCTGTCCAGTATGAGTCTATTACTATATTCTTAAGCCAGTGAGGACATGTGGATATGAATATGAATCTCATCTGCTTGGATTATACTTTGCCTCTTGCCACATCTCACTTTAGGAATTTTATTTGCTCTGTTCTGTCACACATTCAGCCTACCCTCTTGGCCTTCCAGGTAACAAATAACATTTTTCCTCCTGCCATGAGGCTTCTTTAGAGTTTAGTTAAATAATAGATCCCCATGCAATGGCCCTGGGTACCTACAACTGAGCAGGTTCATGGCTTCACAGCCTTGCTCCCCGTCTGCTCTCGTGAACACTGGAGCTGGGTCTGTAACGTGGAACTCCTGGTCAGAGACTTTGGCTCCTTGCTTTTATTCACCCATATTTGTCTGTTAAAATTTTCATTATCATTGAACATTCTATTTTGTTAGTTTCCCCTGACATAAAATTGTCTATAGAAAAGAAAACAAATGTTTAAATATGACTCGCTCTAATTTTGAATAAAAACCCTGTATTTGGTTTCCTCAACTATGGTCTGTGTTCAGAGGCAGCGCTCAAATTATCATCTGCCGACTCTCAAAAGACATTTAATTTAAGTAAAAACTGATTATTGAGGCCCTACTGTGTAGCACATGTATTGTCCCGTACATTCTGAATAATAAGAAAAATGAAATATTCAAGGGGCATGGCATTTTTCTCTAAGAGGGAAAACCTTATGAGATGCAATCTTTGTGCATTGGCTGGCAGATACCAGGAATACGATTTATTTTTAGAATAATTTTAGGCTCACTACAGAAAACAGTTGAGTGCATTTTCATAAAGTCCTCTGGTTTCCATGGCAAATGGGGCCATTATTTCTTCTGAAACGGAAGGCTTTTACTTACACTTTCCAAATGCTTTTCATATTGTGCCAAAAACTCAAGTCAGTCCAGAAACAAGTACGCTAGTGGCTTATTGTCAAAAGCAGTTCTTAAGTAAAAATGTGCAGCAGGTCAAAGTGACCTTCCATTCAGGCCTGTGGAGAACAGTGCGTAATACACTGCAGTCAAATGGCACGTATGCCTCTCAGACGGAGGCAGTGGGGGAGGGAAGAGTGCCCGTGACCCAAAGCATTTCCTCATCGTGAGACACAAAAACAGTTAGTTCAGATATTCTCTGTGAAAACGATGGTGATTGTTTCTTATCTTACAAGATACAGGACCTAAAAATCACTTACATTCAAATCCACTTAATACCTAATATGCATCATGCATATTAAAACATAAAAAATAAAAACCATGTCATCTTGTAAAACTCTGCTTAATTTTATGATAGGTGATGATATTTCTTCCTTAGAGGATCATGGAATCTTTAATATTGAATATTAAATGGATCTTGAAAATGCAACTAATTAGACTAATAAATATCAACATGCTATTTATATTGTTTACTGTTTGCTTATAAAAAATTACACAATTATGAATGGAAAATCAGTTACAAATTAAAACCACTAGATAAAAACTGAGCTTGAATTCCCCTTCCTTTCAGTAGAGAATTTAGTCTCTAGTGTAAATTTCTAAAAATAGGTAAGTTAAATCTGTAATAATTTTAATGCTAAATCATATTTTTCACTTAATATCAATGTGTATTAATTATCTTTGTAACTACCTATTTATATTTTTTGATTGCAGTGTCTATGGGCAATGTACAACAACTACTATACGAATAATATTTACATAGAACTAATATATAAGTTCTCAGGGAGGGAATATTCAAATATATGTGGACTGGACAAACTAGTTGGGTTCAGCAAGGATAGTAGCCTCTTCTGTCTGCTGGACACTGACCAATACAACATAAGCATTGACACACATTGCTAGCACTACTGCAAACAGCCCTCAGTCTTTATTCTACATCCTGAGCTTTGAAGTCAACTTGTTACCTTTCAGGCTCTTATCTCTATACTAGCATAAGCAGCTCCATTTTCATTCTTGCAAGATCTCAAGCCACATTTGGTGCTATCCTAAGCCCTAACTTTGGCTCTGTAATTTTCATTTTTGGGTAAGTGAAATTATTTTGGATGTATTTTTAAACTATGGTCACTCCAAAATATATGTGCTGGGATAGCTACATGCTACAGAGTGCAGATAGATCATAAGGAATCGACAGTTGCTCCAGAAATGAGATTCACAGATACACGGTGTCTACTACAGCATCCCATAGGAGCCAGGTGAATGCTCAATGGTATAAAAATTAATGTAATTTTAGGATATAATAGGTTTAAATTCATTGGCATGAAGAAATGGTTTAGCTTTTCTCATAAACGTCCCCTGTGATGCTACATCGAGCTTCTATTGTCCTCTTTGAGGTGCTTCCCTTAATGGCATCTGGCTGGAGTGCATACTTTCAGTCAATTCGGGTTATTTGTATGGTTTTATTTTAGTATTTAACACTTGGTTCTTTTTATCTTATTCGTTGAGGAGGACGGAAATGGAAATACGTATTTTTTTAACTATGGCCTTCATTTCCTGGGTCAAGGTCTGATCCTCTATATTCCTACTTCTTTTAAAAGTCATCGTCAATGTCTGCACGGCATGTGTCACAACGCAGGCTCTCTTGGACCTCAGATGTGGTTTCTGCAGGAAGTCCCACAGAAACCTCACTAATGCACATTTTCTTGAAATGGGAAATGATCTTTGTGCACTTATCTCTCCTTTCTTAGTTCCCACCACAGGTAAACCAATCTGAAGTCTTTTGCTAGTTTTTGGAGGTATCTATAGTACAGATTAAGCTCAGTCATATCCTACCACACCTACTTGACAATAAGAAAAGCAGGTGTCTTGGGGTGCTGGTTTCTTTACCAGTTTCCCTCCTCTTGGCGTCACCAGTTTTCTCCTCTGCTCTTTCTGTTCCCTTAAAAATACTAAGCAGTGAGCAGGGCTGGTGCCTGACCAATTCTCATGAGAGACAGTTGTTAGTTCTGGTTTAGTGAGGGGAAAAGGCAGTTTGGTTCCCCACAACGTTACTGGTGATTCCCTCAGGTTCTTCCTTTTCTAATTGTGGGAAGAGGAAACACCCAACTCCTCCCCCACAGAAGAGGAGAGAGGTTCTCTCTTCATGAACTTTGCACTCCCTCCAAATCTACTTCCATCTGCCATTCCTCCATTTGAATTTGCCAAGAGACAGTGATTATGATGATGGGGCTAGTGGTGATGGTGACTGTGCAGTGGAAACATTAGCTCTGGAACTTCTCTTTGAGCCTTAAAAGGAGGTAGCGAGTTCTAATTACAAGGAGCTTTCTAAACTTGGAACATATGGATACATAGCACCTTCTATTTTCAACTTAGGTTTTTAGATAAATTAATAGACTGAAGGAAAAATATTCCAGAAGACACCTCGCTGCATATACAATCATTTCTTTCTCAAACCAACCCTACCAAAATGTGCATTTCTTCAAAGCACTAATTTCCAAAGATTGTCAAAGAAATAAGAGATGTCAGAGGAATAATAGGAATAAATGGGTCAAATTCCTATTAAGATGTGTGAGATTCATAACACCTTAAGAATTTAGTGTTCTTCACCTTCATAGAACAAGGTAGACCAGAGAAAGATGTCTTTAAAAAGGACACTTCACCCAATTGGTGAAAGATTGGTGAAAGATTGAAACGAAAACTTTGTGTTATCCTTATATATTACTTTGGGCTGCTGTGACAAAATGCCACAGACTGACCGACTTAAACAACAGAAATTTATTTCTCACAGTTCTGGAAGGTGGGAAGTCCAAGACAAGTTGCAGGTGGATTCCATTTTTGGTGAGAGCTTTCTTCCTGGTTTGCAGAAAGCTGTCTTCTTGCTGGATCCTTACATGCTGAAAAGAGAGATCATCTTTCTCCTGTCTCTTCCTATAAGGGCACTAATTTCATCCTAAGGGTTTCACCCTCCTGACCAAACCACCTCCCAAAGACCCCATCTCCAAATACCATCACCTTGGGGGTTAAGGTTTCAAGACATACAATTCAGGGACACAATTCAGTCCATAGCTGCATCATACTAATTTCAGCCTTGAATGAGTTTATTGTTATTCATCAGTGTCTCTGTGAAAGCTTCATCAAAATCTTTCCCAAGGAAAAGACAAAAATAATAGGATGAGCTAACTGATACCACAGTTTTCTTCCAGTTGAAATGTTAATAGCCTCTTTTAACAACCTTCTTATGTCCCAGTACTTTTTTTAAGTTTAGAACGGATAGACAAGGCAGTGCTTGGTTTGAGATGCTGATTGGGTAACTGTCTAATTAGGGGAACAAAATCAGTGGGGTAAGATTCTTGCTGGAGGAAACAGACGGGGAAGATTATGACTTAGGAACTGCTTTGATAGGAAAAGTCTGAAGAGCATGGCAACAGCACAATATTTAGTAAGTAAAGAAATGGTCTACTTTAGCATCTCCTATCAAATTTCTATCTAGAAGGAAGTCAGGAGCAGAAATAATGTTGGGGTGGGAAGGGGATAGTGGTAATTAAGAGACTTCTCTTGGTAAATTTAGTGTTTTTAACAAAACCACACGTTTTTTTGGGTGCTTGAGTAGACTAATGGCAATTTCACGAGGGCCAAATCTTTCAGGCAACCACCCCTCGACAACACAAAGCAAGCAAACAAAAATAACTGTCAATCACCACTGATTAGCTACGCTGTGAGAGTTGGGGATGATAGAATGACCACAAAGGGTTAGAATAGCTAGGAGGTCCAGAAGAACACAAAGTGGGCGCAGTGATCTAGAAAGTGAAGATAAATCAGGTAAACTGGCATCCAAGACTTTGTAAATGATGTCTGCAAATGGTTTAGAAGGTTAACTCATGAAGGAAGAGGCAGCAGGTTAAAGATTGCCTGGAATTCTTTTTTTTTCCTTTTCTTTTCTTTTCTTCTTTTTTTTTTTTTTTTTTTTTTTGAGACAGAGTCTCACTCTGTCACTCAGGGTGGAATGCAGTGGCATGACCTCAGCTCACTGCAGCCTCCACTTCCCAGGATCAAGCAATAGTCTCCTGTGTCAGGAGAATATTGGGACTACAGGTGCCTGCCACCACACCCAGGTAATTTTTGTATTTTTAGTAGAGACCTGGTTTCACCATGTTGGCCAGGCTCGTCCCAAACTCCTGACCTGAAGTGGTCTGCCCACCTTGGCCTCCCAAAGTGCTGGCATTACAGGCGTGAGCCACCAAGCTCAGCCTGATTGCCTGGAATTCTGATAATGGAAAGGAGGAATAAATACTGGATCATCCATTTCAAACCCTTTTAATTTAATAAATAATCTCTTCAATGGCTGCTTAATTTGAGAAGCAAGACTGATTTTTAAAACCCTGATGGCTTTTAAAAAATAGAATGTATAGGTTTGGAAAGATGCTGGAAGACCTATTGCCATTCATCTTACAAATGAAACAGCAGGTATATAGAATATATTATACTACAGCTTGAATTAAGATTTGAATGTTCAACAAGCGACATTCAATTTTCATAAGTGATGATACTTTTATTTGATAAAGAAAAGTTTGGAGCACTCATTTGAAAACCAGATTTTAATGAGCCCTTGTTAATGTTTATTGCTTTCAGTCCTCATTCGTTGCTTACAGTATATCTACTTGGAATAGCTCATTAACGTTGGCAAGTTTTCTGCATTGAGGCATGGGGATAGCTTGGCAGAAAATACAAGGTGCTTTGAGCACTTCAGAAAAAAAATTATATATACACATCTCAGCAAAAGTGATTGGCGGTCTCATTCTAAACAGCCCAAATATCACCAAGTAAATCACACAGCGGAAAAAGTAAAAATAAAAGCCCAAAGCACTTAATGATTCTACTTTAATTGAAGAGAAGCATTAAAATCAACTGAGCAATCAGTAGTTTCAAGAAGCCACTCAAGCAGATGACAAGTATATTCCACAAAAATCTAGTTCTGCCCTAAGCTTATCTCTGCTTGCTTATCTGGTCATATAGAGAGTATTACCTAATAATTAAGGTGGCCAATTAATACAGCTGCCATAGAAAAATATAAGTATATTAACATCTCAGGTGATAATAGTATGCTAATAGATTATAATAAATCAATATTTGCCTTCAACATTTGTCCGAAAAGCTTTTACCTTGAGATCTTTTGACTTAATTGGAAGCATACGGAGACATTATTGCCCAGGTTTTCCCTCTCTAATTTCCCTAACAGTGGGAGGGGTTTCCTTGAAAGCCTTATCTGTCTTAACAACCCTTGTACAGATATCTGATTCACTAACAAATTGCTCTTTTTTATTCCCTATGTAGAGAAGATGTAATAATCATACTTGTTTTCTAATACTCAAGACTTTGAAAAATGATACTACATCTATATGACCTTTTATCTGTCCAAAACATCAGGAAACTTCACAAATCAGAGATGAACACTTTGGGATGCCAAGGTGGGCAGATCATGAGGTCAGGAGATCGAGACCATCCTGGCTGACATGCTGAAATCCTGTGTCTACTAAACAAAATACAAAAAGTTAGCTAGGCGTGGTGGCGGGAGCCTGTAGTCCCAGCTACTAGGGAGGCTGAGGCAGGAGAATGGCGTGAACCCGGGAGGCAGAGTTTGCAGTGAGCCGAGATCCCACCACTGCACCCCAGTCTGGGTGACAGAGAAAGACTATGTCTCAAAAAAAAAAAAAGAAAAGAAAAAAATCAAGATGAAATTTAGACTAATTCTCAAGGGTCATTGGAATCCATATGTCACAATTGACATCAGAATCACCCTTAACATAAACAGCCCATTACATTATATCTCACTATTTGCAAAGAGGAAAAAACAAAAATGAGTCTTAACTCTTAAAAGTATTGAGGTAATCTTAAAAGTATTGAAGTAATCTTAAAATGGGTGCATGCTGGTTTTAATATTAAGAAGAAAAATCTTTAAAAACAAAAAAGAAGCAATTTCTAAACAGATTCCGTGGTATGTTACAATAGAAGGTTATTATCGGTTACATATTGAAGGAAATCTATATGAACGGCACGTGTGCACTTGTGGTAATTAACCCTGGTGTTTATGCCATCCTTTTCTTAAGCTAAAATATTTGAACAAATAAGAGAATGTGTATTTCCAAAAGAGACAATATGGGATAGTGTTTTGGAGTCTCTGCTCAGTAACTTAACTAGCTTTGAGCTTTTCTGCAAGTTACTTCATAGACTCCTTATGTTTCCTTTAGTTATCAATAAAAACACAGATAATAATAGAAGAACTTAATAAAAATTTAATGAAAAGATGTTTGAAAAATGCTTAGCAGAGCTCCTGGTGCCAGACACATAGTAGCTAATTATTTTAAGTAAAACGAAAATGAAAATTATGAATGTACATTTACATAGTGCTAGTTGTTTTAGCTTTGTTCAAGCTCCTTATAGAGCTCAAGAGAAAAAAATTATAATTGGAAGGCTCTAGAAGAAAGAATACTTGGGATGTTCCTCAAGAACAAAACAATTCGAACATTATTGCAGACCCTAAATGGAGAAATCTGAAAATAGTAAAAAGTAATGGGGCTATCTTTAAGTGTCTCAGAAATGATGTACATAAATTAGGATTAGTGTACAGACTGTAGAGTCATTAAACACATCAAAGAAAATGTTTTTAGGAAATATTGGAACATAACAACACAATGGTTACAAAAGTTCTTTCTGTTTGAGTATATGAATGTTTATATGTGTGTGTATATGTTAGAATATACACACATATATACTGATAATTTGGTAATTCAAATATGCATGATAGAATACACTTCGAAAGGAATTATATTTAAAATTTCCTTTTTCAGTGTCAAAAATGAAAGTAAGATCTTCTTATCCTATTATTCCCATGATAGGTTGATTTCTTTCTTATGTTGTCAGACAAAGGATTTTTTACTGCTTTTGTAAACGTTCAAAGGTCTGAAAGCCAGATTATTTGGTATAATTCCAAATTATATAGAATTTTTTGGAGAAAAAGGCTTTCTGCCATGTTCCCATGATTTTATTAATACTTTATGATTTGTTGAGTATCTATTCCAAGTCACATTCAGTCTCATAGAGAAAAAGTTTTGCATGTTCACATGCAATTTTTCTAATATGAATTAGTATTTTCACTTCGTATTAATTTTATTTAAAAGTACCAAGATTATAGTTTCTACAAGCAAAGTGGCAGATAATGTCCCAGACGCATTTTCTCTGCTTCCTTTCTCTCTCTTATCTTCTGCATGTGCGTGCACACACACAGAGAAAGACACAGACACACACACACACACACAAACACACACAAGATGCATAAACACATACACACAGCTGTGTGACACTCATTGGCCAAAAATGAAAGAATGTTGTAGCCCATTACAAATCCCTTCCTGGGCCTCTTCAATGTGTCTAAAATTAGAGAAATCCAAGCTAAATTCAGAGCAGCCTCCTCACACGACTGTAGTCAATGACCACAGCTGGCAACTTAAAGGCAAAAAAGCAAATCCTGAGACATGGCTAGGATCCACCATGGAAGCAAATCTAAATGGAAGCAGTCAGCGCCACAAAGGGTGAGCTGGGGAGGGTCATCTGCATGTCAGTTGGCTCCAGCAACTGATACCGGGTCTTTTTTTTTTTTTTAAGTATTGCCCTCGGAGGCACAGAAAATAGCTCGTTTATACCCTAGTCTTATCTCTCTTATCTTCTGCTTCTTATTCTTTTTCCACTTGTTTTAATTTTTTTCATTCTTCTGAGGCACAAAGATTACAAATTCAGTCTGCAGGATTACTTGTATCATTTGGGGGACAGTATCGTTTAACTTGCTTGCCTCCTGGGGTGTGGATGGCCAAATTGATATCCTGTGTGAATGAATTTCCTCATGGGGTTACTTAATGTGAATCTGGCTCTGAGAACAGCCAAGTGCTTCCAATGTCCAAAGCATCTAAACAGTGGAGAATTCTGGAAAGCTAAGTTATGGCTGACACACATTTGGCAATGTTGGCCTGAGTCTTAGGATTCTGCAGAACCTTCCAAATATCAAGTGCAAATAAGTGACACTGTCTTCTCAAAACAAAACTTTTATGCTGTAAACAAACATATGAAAAAAAGCTCAATATCACTGACCATTAGAGAAATGCAAATCAAAACCACAATGAGATAACATCTCACACCAGTCAGAATGGTGATATTACAAACTCAAGAAACAACAGATACTGGCAAAGCTGTGAAGAAATAGGAATGTTTTTACACTTTTGGTGGGAATGTAAATTGGTTCAACCATTGGAGAAGAAATTGTGGCGATTCCTGAAAGACCTAGAACCAGAAACCCCATTTTACCTAGCAATTGCATTACTGGGTATATATCCAAAGGAATATAAATCATTCTACTGTAAAGATACATGCATGCATATGTTCATTGCAGCACTATTCACAAGAGCAAAGACATGGAATCAACCCAAATACCCATCGATGATAGAATGGATAAAGAAAATGTGGTACATATATACCATGGAATGCTACACAGCCATAAAAATGAACAAGATCATGTCCTTTGCAGGGACATGAATGGAGCTCAAAGACATTACCCTCAACAAACTAATGCAGAAGCAGAAAACCAAACACCACATGTTCTTACCTATAAGTGGGAGCTGAAATGAGAACACATGGACACAAAGAGGGGAAAAACACACACTGGCACCTGTTGGGTAGGTGAGGGAGAGAATCAGAATAAATAGCTAATGCATGCGGGGCTTAATACCTAGGTGATAGGTTGATGGGTGAAGCAAACGACCATGGCATACGTTTAGCAATGTGACAAACCTGCACATCCTGCACATGTATCCGGGAACTTAAAATTAAATTAAATTTAATCAAAAAAAAAAGAAAGAAATGACACTGTGTTTCTGAGTGCCTTAAAAATAGGTTGATAAACCTATTTTGCAATGCTCTGTGAATACAAACATTGGCACTCTTCTTGGAGATAAACTTCAATATCACACATTTTCCCGGAAACTTTTAGAGACTACTGATATGACACTGATAAATACGATAAAGTCATACGTACATGATATAATAAGACAGGTGCATTTTTTAATTAGTCAAATAAAAGAATCATGCAACACAAGGTGCTGGCTCTCTCATCTTTACCTGAGCCTCATAGCTGTGCTGAACTTTTCACAACCAAACGTTCATGGTTTACATTTAGGAAATCATGAGATCTTCCTGGTCCAGCTGACGACACAGCTTCTGCTACATGTCTGGGATTGTACAGAGAAAGAAAGGAATACTCACGGCCCAAAAAACACTGGGAAACAGAAAATCTGAATTCCATAGTCTGTTCCATCTGAGAGTTGGTGTGTGTAACTTTAAGAAAGTTACATTTCAGGACTTCGGCTCTCCATCTGTAAAACAAGAATAGCAAATCATATTCTAACTACCTCAGTATTGTTGTGGAAACTGAAACAGATATATGACGTGAAACCACAGTGAAAATTATGAATAAGTACAGAAACATTTAAGATAATTCATTTGTGCTTGAAAATATTAACCATTTATTAATTTAGCAAACTTTTGTAGAAAACCTGTGACGTGCTGCATACAGACTACTGGATGGGTTGCTGGTTAGACATTCTAACTTCAGGACCCTTTTCTGTGACCTCCAAATCTGCTCAGAGGCTGTTTATCAAGACTGGGTATGATGCATGCTAAATAGTTCCTCAAGCCTGCCACCCAATAGGTAAACTCCAATACACGTTTTACGTGAGTTAATAACTTACTATAGAAACAAGAAGACAAGTGGGAAGGATGCAACCCATAGCTTGTTAAGGTCATTAGTGAATGGAATAATGGGTATTAAGCATACATAGAAAAGAATGGGAGGATCAAGAGACACCCAGTGTTCTCAAGACACTAAATAAACATAAGCCATCAGGGTGGGAAATATCCAAGTTACTCTAAATATGGACGAGCCATGATACAGCAAATATACAAAGAACATTCAGTCCTTTCTCAGGACACGCTAAATATACACAAGCGTTCTGTATGCCTGAGACCTTGGCCTAGTCACCAACTGGTGACACGCACTCTGGTTCCAGAGTCTTCTGCCCCAGTAGTGCAATAAATCCTATGGCTGTTCAGCTGACTGGGGACAATCCACAGCCATCTTCCAGGTTTACTTATCCCTGTGTCTCTCCAGGAGAGCAAATGCGTGCTATTAACCTGGGACATCTTGCTCAAACCTTAATACTCTGTCTGCAGGAAAGACGGATGTGACATTGAGAGAGAGCCTGTGCGTACAGAAACACTGCACAACCTGGGATCCGGGAGCATGACTCCTCCACCCTATTCGCACTCTATCCTAACTGTTAACTTACCCCATCTACTCTCCCTTGTGTCTAGATGCAAACTGATTGATAAACCATGGTCCATGAAAAGTTTAAGTTGGTCTATGAGTTCTTCTGTTCAGTCACCTGTGGGATCACTTTCCTGGGATTGTACTTAAAGTCTACCAATGCATAGAGCAAATCTCCCACACGGCACCACTCTTCTAAAGCAGCTGCAGAGTCTGACCTTACAAACCAACCCTGAGAATCAGACGCCATCCAGCATCTCTGCTGTCCCCACCAATGTTGCTATGCTAATGCTGCAGTGTCCTCTGAACCTGTTACTTAGATAACAGGAACTCTTCAGTCATACAGATATTGCTAAAATTAACACCTTCTATTAATTGAGGTCTGGTCTAAGCCCTTTTTATCTGTCGTTTCATTTAATTGTCATGAGAAACCAATGATGTTAATGGTATAATTATCCTTGTCAGATGAGGAAGCTGAGATAAAAAGTTGTCTTTATCAACAGCGAAGGTCACACAGCTAATAGGAGGTAGCACTCAAATGCAATCAGAGCCATGTGGCCCCGGAACCCTCACTTTAACTCCCATGTTCAAGGCTGTCTGCGGCCTTCGTGGTTGGCCTGTGAATTGTACGGTCTCTTAATGCACATTACCCTCTTGAGCCTGTCAATGAAGCTCACATTTTTTTTTATCTCCTCCACACCTCACTGTATGCTGGATTTGAAAAAGGGACTATTTTAAAGGAGAGACTAACAGGAAGCTAAGGGAACATCCTCTCAGGCTGGAATAAGGCTTTAAATTGAGAATAAATGCAAGATTCTGAGCTGTGTCGCGTGGTTAAGCCCTGGACAAAGGTGAGGGCCGAGGCAGTGTTCCCCTCGAAGGCTGCTCTTTCCTCTACAGTTCTTCACCACGAGGGAAGCTTAAGGGTAGTTGGAATGAAAAGAGACTTACACTGTCACATGCCAGAGATTTAGGAAGCTTCCTAAGAAATTGCTTACAAGTCTTCATTTCATCTCAATTAAATCTCATTCTGCTCTTTCTAACCCTGCTCCACAAGACTCTTCCTGTTACTTCACACATATGATCATGTTTATTCCACATCCAATCCTGTAATGAGGCAATTACTCTATTTTATTTTATTTGTTTCATTTTTATTGTTACTATTTTTTTTTTCTGTAGAGACAAGGCCTCACTATGTTGCCCAGGCTGCTCTCGAACTCCTGGGCTCAGGTGATCCTCCCACCTCGGCCCCACAATGTGCTGGGATTACAGGTGTGAGCCATTGTGCCCGGTCCATGTGACTCTGCTTTAGAGATGAGAAAATGGAGGCTCAAAACATGCAGTAATAGCCCCAGGTTACAATGCTAATAAATCATAAAAGTTGATGGTGATACTGGCCTTGATGACAGCAGGATATGTTCTTTCCATTTTATCTCATCACTGGTGAGCCTACACCGATAAGAAATTCAGAGTCATATTGTCACACTGTCCTTTCACCCGGTTCTATAAGGCACTCCCTGGCAATGAGTCATTCCTGTCTCAGCCCTTCTTCTGGAAGGAGGGGCTTGACCGGGCAGAGCAGCAGCTGATTTCCTGGGAGATCAGCAAGATGCAGACATGAGCAGGAGAAAGGACAGGAACTGGACACCCTTAAACTGGGCAGAGTTTAAATACTCCTTTTCTTTGAGAAAGGTCCATTTTTATGCATTGTAGAAATTTTCTCTGCTCCCACCTCCAACCTCACTCACAGTCCTCGATACTTTTTGGCTGCATCAGCATATCCAGCAGTCAGGTTTCAAAATTATCTTGTTGGTCACATGTGGCCCACATTTTCAGACATTCCGGAAATACACTGTGTGATTTGTGCATTCACACACCTAACAGATCACTCGGGCAGAACTGACCTGCAGAGCGACTCACCTCCCGTGTCATCTGCCATCTGTGCTTCCCTTATTGCAAGAGGCAAGAAAATTCAGAAGATGACATGGATTTGTTCCTGATTAATAGAAACGTACCCATTAATGAGCACAACTAGCACTAATATGCTTTTCAAACAGGAGCACATTAGGCCTCTATGTAGTTGTGATATGTTATCAGCTAATTGATCATTGCTGTTTTTTGTGGATTGTTAAAAAGCAAGGCGGATAAAACATTGTTCGGGGGGAGATTTTAAAAAACAACGTGGATAAGGAGACTGTCTATGAAATAAACAAAGGTTTCATTAAACAAAAATTGTACAATTCTTTTCACTTGTTAATTTTTTTAAGAAATCCCTTGAAAGAGTGCTTCTAATTAAAACCTAGATCAGTGGACCCTAAAGTATAGCACAGGGACTTCAGGGGACTTTAAAGTTACTGCAGGAAGCCCAAGAATCCACATAGATTGAAAGTCATAACAACTTTGGCATATTTATTACCATGTTTCATATTTAAAATGACTATTTTCAAAATGCAAATTTTCACTGAACAAAATGGAAATTCATATACAATTTCTACTGAATTCCTAGTAACTTCCGTTCTTAATCATTTAATTGGTCCTTTTCTGAAAGTACACTTTCTTTTACAGGAAAAAGTCTGAGAGCAAAGGTCGTTACAAAGTTGTCCTCCCATTCTGGGGGTCTGGGAACCACTGATGTAATCAGGTTCTCTTTTTCTGGTATTGCACCCATTTGAGTCATGAAGAGTGAACTTCTGACACAAGTTGTCAAGATTTCCTCGTAGGCGTGAGTGATCTATATCTGAGTCAGCCTGGGATTTCTTCGCTTCTTCCTTTGCCTTTAGTATTATTTGTGCAAATCAGCATTGTAAACTATTTTCCAGTGAGTTGTAATAGAAACCCAGGGCAAAAGGTCACTTCCTTTTTGGAGCCTCCCTGACGCTGCAGAGTTGCTCCCTCTGTCCTCTGCCCCAACACCGTCCCTCATAATCCGCCTATTTTACCCCTCAACTCACAGCTCTTCTACCACCTGCTTACATATCTCCAAAAGAAAAGGGAAAGCTCAGATCCTGCTCCTTGGGAGAAGGTAGCTCTAGATCCAGAATCCTAAGTGTAAACGTGTTACAGTAATTACAACATAGGTGGCATCTACCAAGCACTAAATGAACCATAGGTAATACTGATAATTGATAAAAGTTAATTATCTTTATACCACTTCTTTGATTCTAGCCCTTATAACATGATTTAGAGACCTCAGCAAATTCAGAGGGCAGTACTAAACATGGAAAACAGTGACCCAGGAGAAGGCCATGGAACAGGGATGCTGCAAATAGGAGAATGAATGAAGGAGATACATGCTTTTCTAAAAAATGGTGAGGACAATGGGGCAAGAATACTGGAGACAAGTTAGGCAGGTAGTAAGAAGGGTAGCTACTTTTACTTTTACTAAGTACATATGATATCTCTGTACCGTTGTTAATGCAAGTACTAACTTATTGGATTTTCTGAAAAACACAAGGACAAATATACATTTATTTTCTCCACATTATAGAAAAATAAGCTTACACTCAGAGAGGTTAAGTAAGTTGTCCTAAACCCCACTCACCATTGGTGAGGGGCAGAGGGTGATCCGTATCCAGATGAGCCAGAGTTTTGAGATGCACCCTGAGCCAGGACAAAGTGGAAGTGGACTTACCTTCCATATCACGTCCGATGTCTTCGTCCACCACTCAGCAAACTACCACGGGTCTGGGGTGAAGAACAGATACAGAGGACTCTGAGCGAGAGACTGGGGAGGAGGCACTTCTCTCAGACACATCATTAAGTAGTTTTACATGAGCTTAATCCCCATCACAAATGTCAAATGTATTGGAAAAGTATTACTGTTATCCCCTTTTTGGAGTCCTTTTTTTTTTTTTTTTTTTTTGAGACAGAGTTTCACTCTTGTTGCCCAGAATAGAGTGCACTGCCACAATCTCGGCTCACTGTAACCTCCACCTCCTGGGTTCAAGTGATTCACCTGCCTCAGCCTCCCAAGTAGCTGGGATTACAGGCATGCCCCACCATGTCTGTCTAATTTTTTGGTATTTTTAGTAGCGACAAGGTTTCACCAGGTTGGCCAGGCTGGTCTCAAACTCCTGACCTCAGGTGATCTGCCCGCCTTGGCCTCCCGAAGTGCTGGAATTGCAGGCGTGAACCTCAATGCCTGGCCAGAGTCCTCTCTTTACATTGAACTGAGACACAGAGGAGTTTATTCATTTCCCTAACAGCACACTGGAAGGGACTGTTGGAACTACTTGTCATCAGGAACTATCTTATTTACGTTTATCCATCATATAGCAGGATGTCTGGCTTGAGATAAGTGTTCAAAAAAGCATTTTGTAAATTGATTAGATAAGAAGTTCAAGGACAGACATGTCCTGCATCTACAGGCAAGACCACTGGGACTAACAAAGAAGAGAGGCAGGAGATGAGGCTTTCTCCCTCCCTCCCTCTTTCCCTCCTTCCATTTTTCTCTCCCTCCCTTCTTCCCTCCATTTTTTCTTCTGAAAATATATACAGAAATTGGCTTTGTGTGAGGTGATCTCGCTCAACTGCAGGCTAAGTGTCCTTAGCACATGTGAGGAAGGCTGGGCTAAGCTATGATGTTCAGTAGTTTAGGTGTATTAAATTTATTTTTAACTTACAACGTCTTCAACTTATGATGGGTTTATTGGGAGGGAACCCATCTTCATTCAAGGAGTATCTGTACGGAGTATCCACTCTATGACAGAAACTTCAATAGAAAACCTGAAAACCTGTAACCTCCCTTAGTCCTCAATAAGCTTGTAATAAAATCAGGACAAACAACTATAATCAAACCATTAAAAGGCAAAAATGTCATGGTTAAATGGTATTGAGTTTTCCTGTGTGGTGATACTTTAGATAATGCTGAATGATGAACAGAAGTTGGAAGAATTTTAGAAAATGGGGGGAAGACCTTTCATACTAGGAGAACACAGGCATGAGGCAAAAACTGTATGAGACAGAGGAAGCACAACTCTTCAGTATGGCTGAAGGGAGTAAGGAGTATGGGTTAACAGTGGAGTCACTGGGCTATGAAGAGCTTGGTACCTGCCAGGAAGGTACCTGGGAAACTGAAGAATGCAATCATGGGAAACTGAAGAATGCAATCATGATCAGATTTGCATTTTAGAAAATCCTTCTAGCCAAAATAGAAATAAATGGTGGGAAGAGCGCTTGGGACAGGGAGGTGAATTGGGCCACGTTCCTGTTAAACATTTGGAGTGAGAATAAGCAAAACCATGGGATCATTCTGAAGCTCTTCACAGAATATTCAAGTTTATGTAATGATGCATAGTTTAAAATCTAATATCTAACATGGCTAGCATGTACAGCCTAGAGAGGAATGTACAATGCAAATGAAATGTTAAGATAGAAGAGAAGACAAACGTATTTTACTTGTAATGGAAATCATTTCAGATTATGTCCTGTTTTGTCTCAGGCTATCTCTCTGGGACTCGTTTCTAATTAAGGAGGAATGGGGGAGTTTTAGAAGTTTTAGAAGTCCTAAGAAGGGAATATTGGTGTCATTCATAGAAGAAATGATGAAGATTTAAGAAAACGAAAGTAGACATGAAGATAAATTGATGAATTCAAGTAACACCAAAAGGGTAAGAGCGACAGGACATGGAGACAGTAGTGTGATGAAACAAAAGAAGAGAAGTCCAGGGTAACTGAGGTTTCTGCAGGAAATGTGAGAGCTGGAAAAAGAGCTGCAGATGTGGAAATGAAGAGGTTGATCACGGTTGTAGTTGTACCAAGCCAGAGGTGGCCATGGAGCTCAGAAATGAAGAAACGATCAAGATGCAGACTAGGAAGTCATTGCACACATTGACAGTAGAAGCCATGGGCATGAATGAGGCTCACTCAGGGAACATGCACACAATAAGGAGAGTCAAGAGGCCTCCCAAGAAACATGGACATTTAGAAGATAAGCAGTGGAAAATGAGGCAGCAAATGAAACAAAGAAGGCAATTTCGAAGAGTGAGGAGAAAAGTCAAGGAGAGGGATGTCATGCACATAAAGAAAAGGACACATTTCAAAAAGGGGGACATCAACCCTGGTAAATGGTGCCCAAAAGTCAAGAATGTTCTCTCGCTTTGGCCCCAGGAGGGTGAGAATGGCCTTGTGCAGGTAGTTACACTGGAGCATGCCCCGACAGAAGACAGCACTCCAAGTTTCAGTGAGCACCATGAGAAAGAGGAGAGCAAGGCTTGTCTGAGTTGACTGGGAGGAGGGCCAACCACGGAGGGTGTTCATAGTTACAAACGTAGGCACTGCCTGTCATTCCATCTAAAAGACCATGCTCAAGAGTCATGTAAAACACATGAAGATGGCAAACTTAATTGATAAATGTCATGTGGGTTCTGACTGCTCCACCAACTGTCTGTTTCTCCATTGGTTCATGAGGTTTAAGGAAAGAAGCCATCTCCAACACACAGAAGTGTAAGGCAAAGTAGCAAGTGCTGATGTAGCAGCTGCAGAAAGTTATCCAGAAGATCTAGCTAAGATCTGGTGAAAGATCAACATACCAAATATAATAATGAAAAAGTCTGAAACATTGCAAGAATCAGCAACAGGTGACACACAGACATGAAGTGGACACAAGCTGTTGGAAAAATGGCGGATAGACTTGCTTGCCACACAATTGCCACAAACCATTGATTTCTAAAACTTGCAACTTACATGAAGTGTAATAACATGAAGCACAATACAATGATATATGCCTGTATTTGACTGGCCCGGGAACTCTGGCCTGTAGCTTCAAATCAAAATCTCAGGCCAGGCATGGTCGAAAACACACACACACAGAGACACACACACACACGAAGGCATATCTTGGTAATTTTTCTAATTTGTTTTACAAATACTTTTTTCTTTTAAAGCAGAAGAAGGATCCGCTAAGGACTGTTTTTTTCAGTGTTCCCCAAGAACGCCGATTTACTACGGCAGTGTGCACTGAGTGTTCACCAGACGAGGCGTCAAAGGATGACTTCTTGTTTAATCTTTCCAGACACAGTTTTTTCAAAAGTAGGAACTGTAAGTAATTCTGCCCTCATCCTTAAAATAATATACTGGGAAAATTGCATTCCTACATTTGCCATTGTTATTCAGTGCTGCTTAAGTTGGTGTTCACTCTCCCTTCCAAATGTCTCCTGACACTGAACTCAGCCCATTTAAAAGGTGTCAGGAGGATGACCCAGCATTCACTGTGCTGTTTTCCATGCCCCAATGGCAGTGATTCCATCGGTCACTGTCAGAGCTTGGATGGAGACCCAGTTATGTCTAGTAGCACAAGTAGCAAGGAAGGCCATGTTATCAGTGGCTCCACTTGGACATGGAGTAAGTGGCAGAGCCCCTCCTACTTCATCATAGCAGAGGCTGCAACTGTCACGGGCACCAGTGCTGTGACTACTAGGAAAGAGTTCTGGGGAGTTGTTGGTGATACCCTCTTCCTGGCTGTCTTTCATTATGGTATTAAAATTATGTGATGTACAATAATTATTTATCTTAGTTATAAAAACTTTTTCTTTCTTGTTTAGAAGGAAAACTACAATTGCTTCTCTTGAAAAAGAAATTGAGTTCTAATCAATAATATGACTCTTTCCTGTTTTCTTAGTAACTCAATAAACCTTCAGTTTTATCTGAGTTTGTTGAACCATCTACAGCTTACGGTTGCTTAACTGTCTCCATCCTACACACACACACACACACACATACACACACACCCCTATACATGCATGCGCAGCCTTCTTGCATCTAACGGAAAGTGCATTTCAAAGTACATTTCAAAGGCAACTACTAAAGCATGATTCATGAGGCATTACTGCGGATCTCTTTGTCTTTACTATGTTGTAAAGGTTGCAAAGGTGCTTATGCAAGTTGGCTCTATTCTTGGCATTGTAAAGTCAGTTTAATCTCATTCTCTACATCTGGAGGCTTTTGCAGTGTAGTGACTATTTCATACTTAAGAGAATTGATATGACATGTACAGTGCTTAACTGATTAGGTCTAGGAAGGGGATTTTGTGTGTGTGTCTTGCTTTTCTGTTGTATCATGCACTCTAGACCTCTGTAATACCTTTTTTAAATAACTCTGACACATCTTTTGGGATCTTCTATAGCTTTTTTTCATGCTTTTTTAGTCTTTTTATTAATCTCCTTACATAGACAGCCTTGTTCTTTGCAGATCATTTTTCACCAGGAAGCTGTTCTTCATTTTCTATTTTCCATGGTCTTCTCATGTAGTAAACATTCCAGAACCCACTCTTTTCTTTTTTAAAACATTTAAGAATTTCCTTTTTGGACATAACGTCAAATTCTAAAATATTTTGTGAGGTATTGTTCTTAAATTCCTCCAGGGAGTAATTGATAACTTACTTTCCTGTATTTCCTTCACCTAAACTTAAAAAGTGAATTTCATTTTCCCTTAATAAATGATTATGTTATTTCAATGTTTGGAATGGGATATTTCTGGACTGATACCATCTTTCTTGCTGGTTTTTTGTTTCTGGATGTCTCTTTTTTTCTGAACTATTTCTGAATTACTCAGTGTGTTTTTCCTCATTAGTGTATAAAGCTGCCCAGACTACACGTGTCTAAAGCTGAGATGTCGATGTTTGCTTTACATCCACCTTCATACTCGTAACTTGGCAAGAAACATCACGTGAAAATACTCTTTATAAGGATACTAATTATCAATATATTTCTCAACTCCACTCCATGCTAGTTTCACTCAAAAAGCAAAGAGATTTAATGCGAAGGCCCCTGAGGCAATGAGGGTGCCAACTCTCAAATTGTGATAATCTTGCCGACATTTTGATATTGGTTTGCAAGGAAAATCCCTTTTAGGTGATGCTTTTGGCAGGACAGTGACACAATAATTTGTACCAAACAACCTCCCAGGGAAGAGGGGAGAGAATGCCTGTGAAACAAATAAGAAGATTAAGTTAACATGGGAGTTCCTTCAAACCAAATAACTCAGTGACACCCAGAAGTGTCAGTGGAAATTCAGGGAGCACAGGTTTTCAAAGAACTTTTATGTCAGAAAGAAGCTTTTACATTTGAACAGCTCAGGAATTAATAAGATCTGGGCCAACAAGCTATGGCTCCATCCAGACTGCTTGTGTACTGACAGCTCTCTAATGTGGAGACAGAAAAGCTCTGGGCCTAGGAAGGGAGCCCTGAGCAGCCTCAACTGAATCCTCAGGCAAGGGAGTCTTGACATGGTGGTGCTTTTGACCAGCTGAGATGAAATTTCTGTTTATATTATAGCTTTGAGGTTTTAATCTTTAGAAAGAAAGCTGGATGGGTAGTATTTATTTAAATGCATTTTCTTCTATCTAGAGCAGTGGTTCTCAACCAGGGTGATTATGCAGCCCCTTTCTATGAGATATTTGACAACGTCTGGAGATGCCAACTTGGAGGAGGGGAGCTACTGGCATCTAGTGGGTAGAGACCAGGGATGCTGCTAAGCATCCTATGATGCACAGCCCAGAACCCCCCAACAAATAATTATCTACTCTAAAATTTCAGTAAGTCCAAGGTTTAAGCACCTTTATTTAGATCAATGGAATATACAATGATGTTTTTTTAACTTCATGACAGTCAAAGATGAAAGCATAAATAAATCATCAGAAATATGCTTTGCAGTAATACATTCTGATTCTGTAAAAATCCTGAGCACTGGTTTTAGTTCCTGCCACTCTTCAGCTGATGCTTACTTCACTTGGAGAAAGAAAAGAGCATTTTGTGTGAAACAGTAATTTCACAACGAGAAAGCATTTTCCATTCATCCATCAGGCTTAAAGTAAACCTAATTTTGTAGTAAGTTGTATTTATTTATTGATTTTTATGGATTCTGTGCAGATTACAATAAAAAGCTTAATAATGTATGTCATTGTTGATTTTTTCTAAAATATAATTATAAGACAATTATTCATTCTCACACAGCATCAAATAACAGAAACAATGAAAGTAAATCCTGAACTTCCTCAATCTAAATCGCCATAATTTTTAGGGAACACAAAAGGAAATTTTTGTTTCTATGTTTCTAATGGAAACCTTGCAAATTAGGCCTAAGCACTGAAAATAAGCCTGACTTCAGGTACCTCTTTTTCATATTTGAGAGAAGTGTCTTAACTCAGTAATTGATAATTAGCATAAATCTTTGCATGGTGATGAACATGTATACTCTCTTTTTAGTTTTTAAAATGTCTAAATTGGTTATTTGCTAACTATGGGATTCATTCTTTTTTTATCTATTAAATGGACAGAAACAATGTGGGTACTAAAATGTTTAACTATACTGTATATTTTTAAAAAATTGTGTCGTGTTCAAATCAGTCTTCACATCATGCCTTGATACTGCAACTCTCCTCAAAGACATGGATGTGGTCTTGGCCTCTGTGCTTCCACAGCAGAGTGTGTGTTGGTCGGGAAATCCCTTTTAAGGCACGGAGTTGACCTCAAGAAATGCACTGTGGGTGTGAGTGCAAGGGCCAGACAGCGTGCTTCCTTCTCCTTATTTAGTTTTGAGCCTCACGCTTTCCCAAAGCAGCTTTTTCCATTTTCTCTGTGCGGATTTCATGTAGGGACATCTTAAAAACTACTTCTCTCACACAATTTCCTGTCCATAATACCTTTCACAAGTGGACATCTGCTTAATCCAGAAATCCAAAGAAAACAATGTCACAGTATTCTCTTGTCCTGAGTTCCTAGTCCAGTACAACGGATAATAGAAGCAAACATTTCTTACTCCACTTTTTCTCTGGGAAGTTCATTGCACCCGGTTACAGCCGTATGGTTCCCCTATGCACCCGGAAGCAGAAAGCCACATTGACCCAATGAATCGGTAACTCTCACCGCTTCTATCAGCTTTTCCTTTCTCATTGTGCAATGATTTCCTCAGCCTTGCTGCCTACATTAGACTTCTTGCTTGCCAGTTAAAATCACTTCAAAAATGTCTACATTTTCAAAGGCTCCTCTCTGAAAATCAATTATGTGGTGCACATCTCAAAATGGCCCAAGCAAACCTTGATGATGTAGCCACTGTAGCCCCTCCAGGTCACTTCTGTTCATTTCCCTGATTTTGACCGCGTGCTCCACCAACTCTGGCCACTGGCAGTTCCAGGATCACACCACACCAGGATCTCCCAGTAAGAAGGGGAACTCTCACTGTGCCCACTGGTCAGACACCCCTGTCCTCAGCCTGGATCATTCTATTCCCAGGACTCAGCCTCGGCTAGGACTTTCTCAACTTTCTCTGACACTCCAGGGTGACGGGTTGTCTGTTTGAGCTTACCTCCTGTTCAGAGGGTTTCCTGAGGCAGGGACGGGCTCTTAACAGCAGTGTCTCCCTAAGCCTGGCACATTGCTGGTGCACAGGAGACTGAAGTCATACAAGAATGATGGGATGAATCAACAGACCCACCCTGAAACGTCAACCTATACAAGAAACTACAAAATCAAGTGGAGAAAGCTACCTGTTTGACAGGGAAAGCTACACATGATGCTATGGACTGAATTGCGTCCCCCCAAAATTCCTATGTTGAATCTCTAATCTCCAATGTGGCTGTGTTTGGAGAGAGCTTTTACAAAGATCACTAAGGTTAGACAAAATCATCAGGGTGGGGCCCTGATTCATTCGGGTTGGGGTCTTTAGAAGAAGAGAAAGAAACACCAGGAGGAATGGTCATGTGAGAACACAACAAGAAAATGGTCTTCTGCAAACCGAGGAGACATACCCATGGAGAAACCAACCTTGCCAGCAACTTGTTCACAGACGTCCAACCTGCAGAGCGACGTGGAGGGAATTTCTGTTGTTTAAGCAATCCAGACTGTGGTACTGTGGAAGTCTGTGATGGCGAATATTGAATGTCAACTTGATTGGATTGAAGGATGCAAAGTATTGTTCCTGGGTGTGTCTGTGAGGGTGTTGCCAAAGGAGATTAACATTTGAGTCAGTGGACCAGGAGAAGGAGACTCACCCTCAATCCAGGTGGCACCATCTAATCAGCTGCCAGTGCAGCGAGAATAAAAGCAGGCAGAAGAACGTGGAGAGATTAGACCAGCTTAGCTTCTGAGCCTACATCTTTCTCCCATGCTGGATGCTTCCTTCCCGGGAATATCGGACTCCAAGTTCTTCAGCTTTGGGATTCGAACTGCTTTCCTTGCTCCTCAGCTTGCAGACGGCCCATTGTGGGATCTTGTGATCATGTGAGTTAATATTCCTTAATAAACCCTCCTTGCTTTTCTGAGATGGAGTTTCCCTCTTGTTACCCAGGCTGGAGTGCAATGACATGGTCTTGGCTCACTGCAACCTCCACCTCCCAGGTTCAAACGATTCTCCTGCCTCACCCTCTCGAGTAGCTGGGATTGCAAGCTCCTGTCACAATGCCTGCCTAGTTTTATATTTTTAGTGGAAATGGGGTTTTGCTGCATTAGCAAGGTTGCTCTTGAACTCCTGACCTCAGGTGATCCGCCCTCCTTGGCCTCCCAAAGTGCTGGAATTACAGGCATGAGCCACCATGCCCGGCCATAAACTCCTATATATATATCCTATTTGTCCTGTCCCTCTAGCGAACCCTGACTAATACAAAGCCCAAGCCAATTGGTACAGGTGACAGCATAAGTGCTTGCTGAGTGCCTTCTAGGTAGCATGCATGCTGTTAGTCTCTGTAATATTGTATCTCATTTTAATATCCAGAGTGACTCTAAATGATGTGCTACCAACATAAATCATTGAAACAATCTTGCATGGAATCTTTTATCAAATTCATTCTCTTTTTCTTGCAATTTGTTTATTTACGTAAATATCAGGCTCTGGTATCTACTATCTACCTCTAATCATGGGCACCTAGACTAATGCTCACATTTTACTGGGCAACAATTTTTCACTAAATTAAAATATAAATTTCTCCTAAGGTGATGAAACAAAATCCTTAGAATTGATCATTAAAAACATATTTTATGTTTTCAATGTGCTAAAAATGTGTGTTTAAGTCACCCATAAACTAATCACTTAGATGAGCCCTCAATTCTTTAGCAAACTTAAGGTATTTTGACAGCATCTTCAAGTTGACTGGGTGAGATGCTCCTGGAATAGTTCTCATCACACTCCAGAGCTCACACCATGTTATTAATTGTGATAAATTCCCTGCCTTGCCCACTAAACTATTCATCTTGCGAAAGCTGGAACTTTCTTATTTCATTTTATTGTTTCTAAAGTGGATATACTACAAACACATGTAAGATTACATGAAGTAATTAACACATGTAAGCCACTTAGAACCCACCCAGCATGCAGTCAAAATTAGACAAATGTCAGGTGTCACTGCAATTTTGTGGCTATTATTATCATTACTGTTATCATTCACTTTTATAACTGTGCTGAACACAATATCTGGGCAATTACGGTTCCCTAAGTCTTAGTCTGGCTGCCAGAACAGGTTACCATAAACAGGGTGACTTAGAACAACAGAAAATATCTCACCAGGGTCGGGCGCGGTGGCTCAAGCCTGTAATCCCAGCACTTTGGGAGGCCAAGACGGGTGGATCACAAGGTCAGGAGATCGAGACCATCCTGGCTAACATGGTGAAACCCTGTCTCTACTAAAAAAAAAAGAAAAAGAAAATATCTCGCCACTCTGGAGGCTGAAAGTCTGAGATCAAGGGTGCCAGCATGGTCAGATTCTGGTGAGGGCTGTCTTCCGAGTGGCAGATGTCTGCCGTCTTGTATCCTCATGGGGCAGAAAGAGAGAGAAGATTCACTCTCTTCCCCTTCTTACAAGAGTACTTCATGTCATCCTGAGGTCTCTACACTCATGGCTTGATCACCTCCCAATGCACCACCTCCTCCTTCAACATAGGAATTTTGGGGGCACACAGACATGTAGTCCACAACACCCAGTGTCTGTCAGAGGATAGATAAAAATCATTCCACCTTCAACTGCAGTTGAGTGACCTCAATTCACATTAGCTCTCAGGCTGTATGAGGACAGGGAACGTTCTCAGACATTTCTGATGTTGTTATTCTTCACTCCACTAGCCCAGCATCTCATATTTAGTGAAAGCCCACTCAATACTAGTTGGAATTCCCTGAAAGAATTGTATAGTGGTGTCAGTATCTGGACTCGAGACTTCTGGACATTTCTCAGGAGTGGCAAAATTCTCCTGAGCCAATTCCCTCCCAAATTAAGGAGGAATAAATTTAGACTTATTTCTCTACACAGCTTTATAAGTAAGTTACTTTATAAATAAGTTATAAAAAACTTCTGGTTTCCTTGGAAGTTACAATGGAAGCAATTGCAATTTGTCTCAGCTTTTTATTGCATTAACTGAAAATAGGTACATGGCAAATATTATTATTAATTGCAATCTCCGTCTTCTTATATATACTTATTTTAACATGTCTCAAGAGTTATTGCATTGATCTGAGTTCCCCAGTATCTTTTACTCTTGAACTTCTAATGGAGTGACATTTCAAGTCTCTTAGTAATTATTTTAAATAAGTTCACAACTTTGATGTAGTCATGACAAAATATACAGTATTAGTCTAAAAAATAGTTGATAAATCATTTAATATTGTATTAAAACATTTATTTAAGTACCATCTAATACTATTCACAACATTTAAAGACCAGTCTCAGCTTTTTCCATCTACTAACAGCACACGTGCTTCCAATTACTGTTAAATAATTATGTAAGAAATGATTTGGGTTTTTCCAGCAAGTAAATAGAAAATTGCACATTGTATCATTTTTGGTTTGTGTATCCAAGGCATGTGAATGCCTGCATTCTAAATAGTAATTGAAATTTAACTATAATTATAACATCAAATATGTTTCATAAACTGATGCTTATAATCTTTTTTCTGAAAAAAACAATGAGTATATTTGTATAGATTTTGCATGCTATTTCTAAATTAGGGCATGGGAGTTTTCAGGCTGTTCTTTGCAAGCTCTTTTCTAAAAATAATACATTGAGGACATGGAAAGGCTTTATTCTGAACAAACAAAAGACAATTTTGGATATAATCATCACTACATTTTTCCTCTTAAACATGTGTTTTTAAAGAGCCAGAGACATCCTAAGTTGCCATATAAGAATTTGGATTAGATGAATGCAAATTATCAACCTGCTGATCAATTCATCTTGAGGCAATTTGCAGAATTAGTATCAATTTTGTACACTTTGATACTTAATGCATTTCACTGTCAATGTTTTTAAACAATAATATGCTCAAAATGAAGGCTATCAACTAGTACGTATTAATGACATTCAGCCATGGATTGACACATTATGATACTCATTTTGTTGCCACTACATATTATAAATGAAACAGTTATTCAAATAACCCACATTAAAATTAAAAAAAAGAAAAATCAAAATTATTATTTCATCACCTTTTTTTGCAAAGCAGACATGGAGACTGACACTATTCCTGTCTTTCATAAGGGGAACCCCTTGGAGTTTGTGACTCCCCAAGTGGAAACACCTATCTGGCTTGTTCTTCCTCTTTCTTTGAATCTGTCATGTATTACAAGCGCTCATAGAAGTTGACCACCCTTAAGGTGGAAGGGAGAAAGGCAATCAGAAGTCCTAATTATCCTTTGAAAAGGAACAGAGAAAATCTATGAGATGCGGGATTGCACTGAAGAATCCAGTCACGATTTTGATCATTACAAGTTTTCATTAGACCTATTTTGTTTCCTAAAATGGGAAAGCACCTTATTGTAATCACCTCACCCCTAAGATGAAGATGAAATGTTTAATGTTCTTTGGGAATACTACTTCCATTCTTTGTGAAGAGTGACAGGGGAAGGATGTCATCATTATGATGACATCATCACTTCATTTTTAGAATTACAAGTTCTCAGGACTGAGACGCTAGGCTGTCCTTCAGAATTCACATGTAGTAAGTACCTGAAAGCAAATTAAACTCCATCTTTCCTGAGTTTGCCATTGGGCTATTCCTTGAAAGCCACATTCCTTAAGACACCCTGGCCATGTCCAACTGGGTGCACTGCGACTCCAAATTTCTATTAAAATTATGTTTCTCTTCTCTTAATCCAGCTCTTCAAGAGCATTTACTTGCCCCTTCTACTAATCTAAATTTCTGACTTTTCCCTTTAAGACCATTTCAGCGGTTCTCCTGTTCAGCCCAGAATACGTCCTCCCATACATTTCTTCCTTGCCTTGGTCCAGTCCATTAGGACATAAGGATGGTCTTTTTCATTAATCTCACCTGTCCAAATCCCAGCTTTCTGTGGAAGTTGAAACCGTTAAAAAACTCCTGAAGAACTACATTTTCAAACCTTATAACTGACTTTAAAGTTCAGATCCTAAAATAGCTTTGCTTCATGCAATACATGATGATTCAGATGTAGCCATTTATCGAAGTGTATTCTTACCAGATTAATCTAGTAAAATTGCTGCTTTCATTTTATCTTTACTGTGCTCGTAACAAAAGTTTATATCTGGATTTCAAAGGCCTCCATCCATCAGTTCAACCAATTCATTTCAGTTCATTCCAATAATACAGTAAAAGTAGAGTTCTAAAAATTGTAGGAAATTAGCAATTCTGTCATTTAGTGAACTAGGACACAGAGGTAGTAGCATTCACTTATTTAATTATAAACTAAGATTTGAGAATTTACATTGCTTGTGTATGGTTGACCTAGAAGGTTAAAGAAGAATTAGGACTGGGACCCACACAGCCCAACAAACATGGACATTTCAGCTTTTCTGGACTTAATATGTCTGAGAAACTAAACTTTGGTTGCAATGATTGTATATATGTGCACATACACATACCTATCTATTCAAATCTCTCATATTCTGATGAATAAGATCGATATCTGGACCGCTTCAGTAAAGTCCTTCCATAGGAGTGGAAGGTGCAGTAAACTGCAGTCAAAGAAGGAATTCTGGCCATATTCCCAGCCTCTGCTTAGTTGCTGTCTGATCGTGTAAACCTGAGTGAATGACATGACTATTTTTGGACTTTAACCTCCTCATCTTTTGTCAAAAATGTCATTGTGAGGCTCTTGGTTGCGCCATCATCTGCAGTAGGCATGACCCTCTTCGGCAGCTTAGTGTACTTATGTGGTTACAGCTCCCTCTCTCTCTCTGTTTTTCCTCCCAATTTACTTACTACGTCAATTCTTAACCAAGCTCTTAGAGAGCTTGATCCTATTAACAAGAAGTCTAGTAGCTCCTTCTTGATATTTCCCTGCAATTTGAAGACTTCTACTTGTTTTAAGTGTTCAGTGCCACTTCCAAACAAGACAAAGACAAAAAAAAAAAACCCAGGAAGTCAGACCCAGCCACTAAAACTGTGGCGTTGACTGCTTCCACTTGGCACTGCTGTTGAGCCAGTGCTGCACAGTCCTGTGACTCTGTATGTCCTGATTCGAGACACTTCTGCTAGTCCAAAATGCACCATAAGGCAGAGTGAGGCCTCACACTTAGAATGGTGAAGATGTGCAAAAAACAAGAATTTTAAAATGCAATTAAGGCCTAAAGGATTATAAGAATTTGTGACTTTGGAACATTGGCAAAAGTGGGCAGCATATTTTGCAGTTATGATGGAATCCATGGAGTTCAGCTTCCTCTGCTAAGGTTATTTAATGGACGGAACTCTAGAGGAGGCTGTGAAGTGTGTTTTTTTTTAAGTTGATATTTATTTGAATTGGGGCTCATGTTATTGGAGATACATCATGCAGAAAAATGTATGTATAAAAGTTGAATTCATCAAAGGTCTGTTCTGAGGGTAAAGAAATAATGAGAGTCAAGAGACATTAACCAACACTCATCAGTGAAGCCTACCAGCAAATGAAAATATAGATAAGCCATCCTTTTAACTTCCTTGATGAGTCTTCAGTAGAGAAAAATATATATATTGTTTTCAAGTTCAGTGTTCTTAGTTCACACTCACATGTCCAGCCTCTGCTTCCCAAAACACGGCAAAGAAAATATGACAAGGTCTTCAAGTGGCCTCCAGCCTAACTTCCTGCTCTGTAAAAGCCAGTCCTTCTCCCAAATACTTTGGTGCTAAGTTATGCTGAAAGCAAATCTTTAGCATGCTCTCACTCTTTCTTCCTAGGAAGTTCATTTCTGGAAACTGAATCCTTTCCTGTCAGTAGATTTTGCTTAGGGCTACCCAAGTCTACTCCAGAAAGTCTTCCTCGTCTAAGGACGCCTTGTAAAAATTAACTCTTTCTCCTCACCCGGCGCTACCTGAAAGTCTTTACATTTGGCACAATAAGGAGTGTCTGATTATGTCAAAATAAAGGCCTGGCTACCACTGTTCCTCGAGGCTAGGACTTGCGTGACTAAGAAGAACAACTCTAGAGAAGCTGTCCAAAAGAAGTTGTCATGTCTTATCTACAGAAAATAGAGAAGAGACTGACATCTGTTCATTTTTTGCAGCATCGTCTAGCTCCTTTTAAATACTAGCTATAGATATGACCTATATTGAAATAAAAGTGATTTGCTGCACGTTGAAAAAAATACATTATTCAGTTATTTTCTTTCTTTCTAACATGTGAATACTTATGACATGAACCACAGAATGCAGCATGTAATGGTGCACTCTTTTTATATCATGTAGGTTTTATCTCAGACTTGACTGTAATTTCCCTGAGTGACACTTCCATTGTATCTTAGTGGGAAGGACATAGGATGGGTTATAAACACTTGTCAATTTATTGATTTATAAACAAAACTAATTGTTGATGTTTTCAAATTGTGTCTCTTCAGGTAAACGTTTTGCATACAAGACATTTTTATTGGCTGTTAGATTGTTCAATATTTGTTCTCCTTTACTGAAGGCTTTGCAAAGACAGCTAAAAAAGGAAATTGTATCTGCATTTGCAGTTACGTGGATGGTTCCTAGATGACCACTTAGTAAATTTTCATTTCCTCTGATATTCACATTCCCTCATAGTAGACCTACAAAGAAGTAAGCCTTGCACACACATTGGTGCACAGGTAAGCATTTCAAATAACATGAGTCCCAATTCAAATAAATACCAAGTATGTAAAAGCACACTCCACAGGCTGCTCCACAGCCCACACTGCTTCAAATGCCCCAGGCAAAGAACCTAAACTATACAGCGTTCAGGCGTCAGACCAAGCCTGCTGCCTGCTGTGCAGGGAACTGTGCAAATCTAGGGCCCAGATCAGTAAAGTCCCGTCTTTCAAGCTCCTGCTGCAGCTTTTATTTCAGAAAACCCTTAATTTTGTGCCATTTTTGACATTCAACAGTATCTCTTTCTGTGCCACTCCAATGGAGAGAGAAAAAAAAAAAACTTATACCTCCAACAAAAGTATATCAGAAACATATTTCAGACTTCTTGCATACGGTAGTTTATTATTACATCACATTTCTAGGTAAAAGCTTCAGTTTTCACATGTACATCTGACTGACTCAGCGCTAAAGTAGCCACAGCCTCTGTGTCTGCCTTGAAGTGGAGAGGCTGAGACGCTGAGACGAGCATCAGTTGCGTGTATACGGAATGACATGAAGGTGAAGCTGTAGGGAGGGATGTCATCCTGTTTTTTATTTTCACTCAAAAGCCACATTTTCAGTGACTTCCCAGAACATAGCTAGTGAATATCCAGTTTCCCTCTGTATATTCAGCAACTCTGACAGCCGCCACACCCTGTGGGATTCCGGCAGATAGCATCAAACAAGGGAAGTACAGCAAAAAACTAGGGTTAAATCCAATGTATCTTGGGCAGAAAAAAAAAAAAAAAACCGTAACCAATATCAGAGATTTTATGAAAATTTTAAATAATGTAAACATTGCTGGTCTCAGGAAGTTTAATGGTAAGTGAACAACTTGAAAAAGATAGAAAAATTCAGGCTATGCTTAGCCAGTATAAACTCAGGTTTGGTCTCCTGAATAGGCAGTTTATTTATTTATTTATTTTTCCTTTTTTTTTTTGAGACGGAGTCTCGCTCGGTCGCCCAGGCTGGAGTGCAGTGGCCGGATCTCAGCTCACTGCAAGCTCCGCCACCCGGGTTTACGCCATTCTCCTGCCTCAGCCTCCCGAGCAGCTGAGACTACAGGCGCCCGCCGCCTCGCCCAGCTAGTTGTTTGTATTTTTTAGTAGAGACGGGGTTTCACCGTGTTAGCCAGGATGGTCTCGATCTCCCGACCTCGTGATCCGCCCGTCTCGGCCTCCCAAAGTGCCGGGATTACAGGCTTGAGCCACCGCGCCTGGCCTCATATACTTATTTTAAATCAAAGGTAGGAAGGCAATAAGAAGTATCCGATCATGTGAAGACAGAATGAGTCAGAGTGAGCAAAGAAGAGAGAGAAAGAGGACCCAAAACCGGAGTCCACTGGGATGCTGCAGCGGGAAGCCTGCCCTGAAGACGGCTGAGCACAGGCAGGCGTTAGGGACCTGGGCAGGAAGGGAGACACCACATGGAAGGTCACACGCACTGAGAAGGCCAAACGGATTGGGACAGCAGTCTCCCAGATAAAGGTCATTTCGGGAAACCAAAGGCTCACCCCCAGTGACACAGCTTTCCCCACCTTCATACCCTCAAGCACCATTGACCAGTGCCTCAAATGCCTCTAATGTAACTCAGCCTGGAATTACCCAACAATAATGAGATCTAACATGCTTCAAGAGTAGCACTGTATAAAGTTTACATTTAAGTTACATGTATTAAATACATCTGATGAAAGGGTTTTGTATAATGCAGAGGCCTGGGCACCTCGAAGTAAGCAAAAGATGAGAGGCAGGAGTCAAGGGACCTCCTATAGGGGAAGCCAGAAATTATGGGAGTTAATTTATTTCTGAAAACAAATTTACCTAGCCTGGTCCGCCAGGAAACGTGAGCAAGAGTTTTGATTTCTTCACTAACGGCTTTAAATTTAGTGAAAACCTACTATGCACCAAGTCTCCTGCTAAAGTAAAGGACGGACACCAAAAAACTTTCTGCAGTCCCAAGTCTAGTGAAAGACACATCCACAAGGCCACTGTAACTCACAAACATCACTATGATCTATGGAAAAGCACCTTGAGTGCACACTAAACGCTGTGACGTCTTCAGGGAGTAGACTAGACTTCTGCTTCCATTATTTTTTTATCCTGAATCTCCTCCAACCTGGTTCTCATCACCACCACTTCACAGTTCAATAAAACTTAACATAGATGGGGTAGAATTGCTTGAACCCAGGAGGCAGTGGTTGCAGTGAGCCAGAATTGTGTCACTGCATTCCAGCCTAGGCGAAACTGCAAAACTCCATCTCAAAATAATAATAATAATAATAATAATAGAGTCATCAAATAACATACAAGTTGAGACGGAGTCTTGCTCTGACACCCAGGCTGGAGTGCAGTGGCACAATCTCAGCTCACTGCAACCTCCGCCTCCCAGGTTCAAGCAATTCTTCTGCCTCAGCCTCCCGAGTAGCTGGAATTACAAGTCCCCACCACCACACCTGGCTAATTTTTGTATTTTTAGTAGAGATGGCATTTCACCATGTTTGCCAGGCTGGTCTCAAACTGCTGACCTCGTGATTTGCCCCCCTCAGGCTCCCAAAGTACTGGGATTACAGGTGTGAGTCACCACTCCAGGCCACAAGTTTTTTTTTTTTTTTTTTTTTTTTTTTTTTTTAAGTCCTCATCCTTCGCCTTTCTCATTCTTCAAGGACCAGGTCAAATGTTTCTTCCTGTGACAAACGTTCCTCAGTCTCCCCTTAGAGAGCCCAGTGCAGCAGTCCTGGACTCAGCCTGGGGCTCTCTGGGCACTGGGTGTGTTTCCAGGAGGGATCCCAGGAACAGAGTTGCCACTTGTCTGGCACAAAGACATGCCACATATCAGCCACAAAGACACTCCTGTCTCTCCTCAGTAATGTGGCCAATTTTGACCCGCCATAAACATCTCACAGATTCCTGCCATTACCACCTGATTCTGTTGCCACTTGTCTCCTACTCACCTCATTTCTAGGAAGCAAGCAGACAGAGGTGGAAATAATGAGTGTCTTAGGAAGTAATTTTCAGAGAGCAGACTCCTTAGTCCTTCCACATCTCATAATTTAAGCCTCTTTGGATGATTTATAAACATGCAGTGTGTAGGTCGTGTTAGTTCATCCGGCTGTGGAGTAGCTGCATTGTTCCCAGACACAGTCCAGCCTTCAGGAGAGGAGTAGCATGCAATAGGTGTGAGTAGACTGCTCTGAGCATCCTGAAACTTGTTCACATTGAAAGAAATGATCCAGGATCCAGTTCGTCTCCCATCTCATCCCTGCATCTCTACCTGAAGCAACACACCATACGTCCTTGAGCTGAGCATTCTTCGCAGAGAAAGAAGCACCAAATACAGACCAGTACAGGACAGGATGGGATCATCACGGCGCACCCTAAATGACTGTTTGGTCCAGATGCATCTGATTCCAAAATGCAACAACTATAGTCATGATCTTGTACTTTCCAATCCTACCAAAGTGCTCAGGGCATAGAAAGTGTTGATTAAATGTTGAATGGAGAAACAGCAATAGGATGATATACAATGTCTTGGAGAAAGTGAAATACAGGTGAACATTTCCTCATATTCTTGGTGTCAAAAATACATAAGTAAACAATAAAAGAGTGCCAAAGCTGTGACATGGTGTAGAAAATTTCTCACTGATATGGTTTGAATCTGTGTCCCCACCCAAATCTCATGTCAAGTTGTAATCCCCAGTGCTGGAGATGGGGCCTAGTGGGAGGTGGCTGGATCATGGGGCTGGTTTCTAGTGGTTTAGCACCATTAACTTGGTGCATTTTCATGATAAGGAGTTCTCACAAGATCTGGTTATTTAAAAGTGTGTAGCACTGCCTGCTTCTCTCTCTCTCTGTCTCTCTCTCTCTCTCTCTCTTTCGTGGTAACATGAGCCTGCTTCACTTCGCCTTCTGCCATGACTGTAAATTTCTTGAGACCTCCCCAGAAGCTGAGCAGATGCTAGCCTCATGCTTCCTGTGCAGCCTGTGGAACTGGGAGCCAATTAAACCTCTTTTCTTTAGAAATTACCCAGTCTCAGATATTTCTTTATAGCAATGTGAGAACGACCTAATACCAAGGAATGGTTATGAGGAACAAATGGTAGAATGAAATAATCCCTGAGCTAATTATCCATTCAACTGTCCCAGTTCTTGTTAACTCAGTCCATTTCATTAACACACCTGACCTCAGTTTCCTCATTTGTTTTAAGGGTATTGAAATTATTGGATTTCTGTGGTCTCTAAAACACTATGAACCTTGAAATGCTATAATCTAGCTTTTAAACTTTTTAAAAAGAAGCAACAGTTGATTTGATAAACTTTCATGAGAAACCATCATGTGAAAAAATAAAAATAAATAAAAGGCAATATTGTTGAGGTTTCAGAGAAGGTTCCCATTAAATTAAAAAAGAAAGAAAGAAAGAAAGGAACTCTGTCCTCCACATCCAAAGAAACTGAGAAGTTAAGAAAAAAAAATTAAATATAGAGGTAAAAATGGAGTTTGAGGGAGTAGCTGTAACTCTTAAGAGACAAATGGGCCTGCTAACACTTAATCCCCAAGTTAGGCAGAAAACAGCACCACCCAGATGCAGGCAGTGCTGAGCTAGGACAAACCTCAAGTCATAGAGAGGTTGGGGGCACAACCTGACCAGGTACTCTATATTTCCTTGGAATTTCTGAGGTCACCTCTGATTTAAAATAATAATGATGATGATGATAATATTGAACCTTGGGAGGCCTTGAATCCTAAACAACCTGAAAATCTCACAACAGGTCAATCACCGATGTTGAGCCAATGATGGGTCATCAATTCTTTCCTCCGAAGAACTCACTCTGTGAATCCAGTGGGAAAAATGACTACAAAATGTTTCACAGTGTGTGGGAAAGCTTCATCATTCTTCCTAAAGATGTTCTTAATTTTTGGGTTTACATGTGATAAGAAATTATTTTTTAATGATGGTATAGCAATAACCACAGAGTCTAAAAATATGCTTCTGTGCTTACTTATTTCTTCTTGTCAAACTTTTGTAAAATTGAGTTTGCATATGGTGATTTTTTACGATACTTAAAATTGTTTGAAATATGTCATTCATAATTTAGAAAAAGAATATCTATACACATGCATATATATGTCAAGTAAAACTATGTATTATTTTTGTAGATATTTATGTTTGTAGGTACCAAACAGTTGTAATTTTCTATTAATTTTTAATTTAGCATAATCAGATGGTTTCAATCTTGTACCAAGAAAACCCAGATAACTTTAGGAAGTCGCTAAAAACCTTCCCTCTTGTTGAGAATGAAATGATCAATAAGTCAGACTTTATTGACCAACCCGTATTTTTCATCTGAATGACATATCCTTAGCATGCCATGTCAGGTGATCTCTAAAATCTTGCAAGAACATACTTGAGGCAGAGGGAAGAAATATTCTGTTTTAAATACCGTATTGTGACTAATTGGGGTCTTTTCCAAACTGTCTGCCCAATTGCAAATTTGAATAATACAGATGAGGGGCCCGACCATATTGAAGTTTGGAATTCCTCCACCCAATGAACGATTGTATGCCAACAGGATATAATTAACTATTTACCAATTTCATAACCACAAAATGATTCATGTGATGCTGAGAGCAAGAATTTTTATAGAAAAAAAAGCATAGTGTAGTGGATGGAAACACGGACAGGAATTTGATAAAATTAATCAACAGCTGAGCATAGGCGGAAACAATTCTGAGAAATTATTCACTGACCTTATATAGACCTGGAGAGGTACTTTTTTCAAAGATCTAAGCTTATGGTTTATATTTAAGTAATAAAAAATAGGATAATTCTTCCTTGGGTCTGATAAACAAAAAGCAAGAATGGAAATTAAACTTTATAACAGGATCTCTGTATTCACTGCCACAGTTGATCACAATGAATGCTATGCCACCTCTAATCTATCATGGCCTTAAAATTGCCAGTAAACTGTTTCCTCTCAAGATGGTAATAAGAAAGGAAATACGGGTACGCTAAAAAAAAAAAAAAAAAAAAAAAAAGCAGCAAAGCTGGTAGTGAACACAGAAAGTAAATTTCTCATTTAAAAACGAACATGAATGGAAGGTCGGCATGGAGATTTCCTTCACTTACACATTTACTCATTCATTCGTTCATGCACTGGGATGATGGCTGGGCATGAAGCATTGCAAAACTAATTAAGTGAACAAGAGTCAGCCTTGGTCCACGTTGTTGAGCGTGAGTGTGATTTAACCAAAGTTCTATTTTAGGGTGATGTATGTTACATCAGCATTTTGGAAAAATAGCGGAGAAGAGATACATTCAATTCATGCAGTAGTTAAAGGGAAAATTAATAAAATAGAAAATTCAAAGGCTATTGAGAGGTTGAATCTATAAGCCACAGCCACAAATCAGTTGAGCTAGATAGGATAGCCTTAACCTTCCTTCCCTTTATAAACAGATAATGAGAGAACTGGTAACCTTTATGGAAGAGTCAGTCAATGCCGATGATTTAGTTAGGATATTTGTCTCTGTCCAAATGTCATGCAGCGAGTCCTCACAAGATCCGGTCATTCAAACATGTGAGACGCGTTCTTCTCCCCACCCCCATTCTCTCCCTCTTGCTCCCGCTTTTGCCATGTGACCCACAAGCTCCAGCTTTGCCTTCTGCTAGGAGGAAAAGGTTCCTGAGGCCTCCCCAAAAGCTGTGCTTCCTGTAAAGCCTGCAGAACCGTGAGCCAATCAAACCTCTTTCTTTATAAATTACTCGGTCTCTTATAAAGTACCCAGACTCCAATAACAGTCCCTCCCACTTGAGAAATAATGCCAAGTTAGCGAGAACATCTGAGCTCTCCACATCTTCTTCACTTGCAGGCTTAAATGGCCCTCACAACAGTATACCATTTAATTTCCCCTCTTTGCACACATTCCTTATGTACTGTCCATTTTAGTAGAAAAATACATGTTTAAGGGGGGAAGAGAGTAAATACATATGATGGATAGAAATATGAATAAAAAAGAACTAGATCACTCCATTTCTTTGGCTGAAGTGTGCAAGTGCATGGCTGCATGTGAGTGTATATGAGTGTATGTGTTTAAGTGTATGTGTGGGCATCGATGGGGCCTGTCAGTGAATGCCCATTTTTCTTGGATTAGAGGAGAAAACCTGCTCTATTTTAATAAATTTGCTCTACATGACCATGTGTCCTTTTATTCCCTGAAAGTTCAGTCTTAATGAAAAACAGAAATTTCACATGGATAAATCCACTATGCAAGTTTAATTAACCTCATAAAGATATAAAATGACCCAATCAAAAGATATGTTTTTAGTGCCAACCAAATTAATATTTTAAACTAAACTGAAGAATTTAGCACATTTCAAATCATATATAATGCTTATTTTATAGGACCAATCCCATAATGCCTCTGCCTCCAGATGGTGGTAAATTACGCATATTTAGCAAGAGTGAGTCCTTCCCTTTCATGCAACTCAGATGGAATCATTTGGAATCACTGCAGTAAAATAGATGCAACATATTTTGTACAATAAAGTTATATCTTCCACAGTAAAATATGAGGTTTTAAAAACTGTTATTTACATAAGTTCGAGCCTTCAAAGCATTGTGTATAAGAAAGGACTGTACAGTAATGAAATGACTCATTACCCTGAGTGGGTCCAGTTTTGCAAATGTAAAGTGTCTACTATAGACAAATCTCACTCAGAAAATATGAATGAATTCTCCATATCTAGCATAGAAAGAGTCTAAGAACATGATGGTAACTTCCTTATCTGACTCTGATCAGACCAAGTGAAATGATTCTCAGATCATTTGAGATCCAAAATAAATCTGAAGATAAAAGTGGGTCTATTGGCTATAATGTAAAGGCAATGGCTTCTAGGCAAATAAAGAAGAAAGCAAAGTTAATCTTTGGGGGCCCTTTGTTTGCTGATTTTCTTGGTTTTGGTGATTTCTCCCTCCTTCCTCAACAAATGTCTTCCACATTGTCCAGGTGCCATTTTTATTCTACACAGCACATCTCTTACCTGTGACTACCTGGGAAAAGATGTTTTTCTCAGTATTCTCCATATTCCAAATCCTTCCCCACAGTTTTTGTCCAACCAAATTTTCTATTCCCCCTGGGCTTCCATTTTGCCCATTAAAAATGTACTTCTGACAATAACTTGATGTGTGCTACTATGCATGGTGCTGGCCCAGCAGGAAAACACATTAGCCAGAGTGAAACGTGATGGTTACATGTACAACAGAAGATGATGTAGGCAAAGATGTATATATTTGGTAAAAAGATGGTGATTTTGAACGATACTTGGACTATAAAAAGCCCCTGGGGTCTTTGACAAGACTCTTGAAAATGAAGTTCTTTGGTGGCCATCTTAAATCTCACTGGGCAATAGAGTAGAATTAAGAGTCCTAACCGACATACAGGCAATGCCACGTAACTCAATAACTAACGTGATGAGAAGCTCTTCTCCCAAGAGGAGGAGGTGGCCTGGGGCATTCCTGGACTCATGGACACGAATTGTATCTTGGTAGGGATGCTCTGCCTCCAACACACACTCTTCCTCCCATGTCTACCTGCTTCACCTTTTTTTTTTTTTTTTTTTTTTTTTTTTGAGACCGAGTCTTGCTCTGTAACCCAGGTTGGAGTGCAGTGGCATGATCTCTGCTCACTGCAAGCTCTGCTTCCTGGGTAGCTGGGATTACAGACGTGAGCCACCACGCCCAGCTGTTCTTCACTTTTGAAGTGTTTTCGTCTCTAATTTTGCTTGTAGCAGTCTCCATGAATGAATCTAATAATTGGCTCATTTAGGTCACATAATTCAGCTGCAACTCAATAAGAACAATATGAAATTCTGTAATTGGTCCAGCCACAGGGATGTGTCCAGTTTTGTAACCAACATTAACTATTAAGAGAAATGAGGGAAGAAACCTGCTGCAGCACATAAGAAACAAAACAACCAACTGTGATAGCCAAATCCACCTGCACGTTCCACCACTGAAGGCATTCAGTACATGCCTTACTGGTTCCTGCTGGGTTTTGTTTATTTTGTTTGTTTGTTTGTTTCATTGTTTTTGAGAGGAGTCTCGCTTTGTCGTCCAGGCTGGAGTGCAGTGGCACAATCTCGGCTCACTGCAACCTCTGTCTCCTGGGTTCAAGTGATTCTCCTGCCTCAGCCTTCTGAGTAGCTGGGACTACAGGAGCGTGCCACCATGACCGGTTAATTTTTGTATTTTTAGCAGAGACAAGGTTTCACCATGTTGGCCAGTTTGGCCTCGAACTCCTGACCTCAAGTGATCCGCCCACCTCTGCCTCTCAAAGTGTTGGGGTTACAGGCACAAGCCACTGCGCTCAGCCTGGGTTTGGGTATTAATCTTGCCCTTAAGAATGAAATCAAGAAGCTGGAGGAGAGCAGCTTTGTGTAAAGAAAACTGGATTGGAAATGAGGAGACAAGTTCTCGAGGATGTGTTTATCACGCCACTCCACCACTGCAACTGCCTTTCCACGTTCATTCACTCTGTGTTGCTGTAACAGAGGTGTTGCTACCACAGAGGTGGTCATTTATAAAGAAAATAAATTCATTTCTTATAATTCTGGAGGCTGGAAAGTCTGATATTAAGGTGCTGGTATGTGGTGAGGACCTTCCTGCCATGTCATCTGTGGTAAAAGGCAAGAGGGTGCAAAAGGGTGAAAGAAATGGAGCTCACAGCCTCAAGCCCTTTGATAGCTGGGATTAATCCATTCATGGGAGTTAATGGGGGAGCAGTGGGAACGCCTGGATCTGGAGTCAGAGGTTCTGAACTTGACCAGTCCCACCACTTCTGGAGCAGGTTTCCAGGCCTGTCTGAACATAATTGTCCTTAACTATGAAAGTCAAAATGGTACCCTTTCTTTCACAGGGGAGGTGTACAGAATAAACAAGGGAAAATCATATAAATGTATTGTAAATTGTAAAGAGCCATACAAAGGCAGCAGGTTAGCTGATGCATCTGTGGGTCAGGGTACCTATTCGATGAAGTTAATATTGGGAGCAGCCTGGCCTGCTCTATATGACCTCAAATGTAATTTCTTTTCTGCAACGCACCTGCTCCTAAACAACAACCTAGAACACAGGTGTTTCTGGACATAGGCACCTGTCATCACCATATCAGCACTGGGCATTCTTATTCATACCACCTTTCCTAGTGACCTCACTAGCTCTGGTCACCTTCCTAGAGATGGGGAAATGTGCCAGTCAGTCTAATCCATTCAGACTATCATCAGAGAATGTCATAAACTGGTTGGGTTATAAACAACAGAAATCTATTTCTGACAGTACTGGAGGCTGGGAAGTCCAAGATCAAGATGCCAGCAGATTCAGTGTTTTGTGAGGGCCTACTTTCCAGTTCATTTTTGCTATAACCTCATGTGGTGGGAGAAAGGGGAGCAGGCTGTCTGTGGCCTCTTTTATAAGGGTGATTTTCTCATTCATGAGGGTCCTACCTGTGACCTAATTAACTACCAAAGGCCCCACCTTCAGATTCCATCACATTGGGGATTAGGATTTCAACACTGGGGGGATACAAACATTCAGTGTATAGCACACATACACTGCAGACTCCTATTTCCCCAGAATTCTCCTGCCAGCAGACACTGCTGACGTTCCTCTTGCTGTTACAAGAATGCCTTCTACAGAAGCCCCGAACACTGTGTCCTGCCTCGTGCTATTTTGAGAAGATGGATAAAAAACCTGAACAGGAGTATACAAGTTGGAAATAGAAAAAAAGTAAAACTCGTAACTGTTCATTATTGAATGTTTCCAAAGGGCTAGGCTTCTGCATGCATTATTGCATGCATTAAGTGCTTTACGTGCATTACTGCATCTTACACTTCCTGCAAAATTGTTAGATAGGTAATATTACACATGAGTAAATGAAGACTGAGACAATTTAAATAACTTGCCTGAGTGGCAGAATCAGAAGAGAACCAGATGGGCCTGTGTCTATACTCCGTACGCCCCACGGAATTCACACGTGAGCTAAGACTTCAGAAATACTGGACTAAATTTCAAGAAAAGAGGTAAGTGGATGAAAGAAAGAAGATATGAGTAAGTGAAATTCTAGCAAAACTCTTGGAGAACTTTGGAAAACAAAATTCTTGCTTTAGTTCAGCTGATTAGAGTCAAATACACTCTATTCAGTTCTTCCACTGCAGCATCAATACCTAAATGATCCCTTAGAAACTTTAAATGTAACTACCAGAAAAGGTATACCCACTTCTTATAGGAAGGTATTGATCTGTGAAGAATTAAAAAAGTTTTTGAAAGGTTTGATTAGAAATAAAAGTTTTTAACAGAGAAGTAAGTGGGCTAACAGCCACTCCCGCAGGTCTTCTGTTCGTTAATAGTTTTCACTCGCCCTTTTTTTGGATATATGTTGCTGAGAAAGAATAAAATGTAGAGACTAATGACTCTGACAAAAGGCTCTTCTTGTTTATTGATTAGCACCAGGACTGGGTTTTTGGACGGGTGTGCTGGTAGACATTCAGACTGCCAAAAATGAAACTATGCATTATAGATGGGGCAAGGAAATACTATAAAATTAAAAAGGCAATAAATTTAGAACCAGTAAAACTAAAGTGCTTCTTCATATAGTACACATTGTATATTATTCAGAGCAGGGGTAGTCAGATGAATGCTGAGGCAGGAATAAAAAATAAGAGTTCCTTCCCCATAGTGAGTCCTAGCTGTATACAAGCAAACAGGAAATGCCCTGACAACCCTTCCAATGAAAGCTGATGGATTCGCTGCGGGGCACAGGGAAACACATTGCCACATCAGGTAAAATGGTTTCACAAACTTTAATCCACTCCACTACTGGAAATGCTGGGTCTTTACCAAGGAAAATAGACAAATTAACTGTGATGGAAAGAAGTAGATGAGCTATGCTCTCCCTCTGGGTCTTCATTCCTCTTCAGCGAGGTGTGCCCAGGTAGTCAGGGAGGCAGGATGTGGGGACAGCGGGGAAGGAGCTGAAATCAAAGGGCAGCCTGAGAGACCAGTAGGGGGTAGACAGGAGACCTGGTCAATTTTGAGCAGCACTGTTTTTTTCTGACCTGGAAAAGAGAAGGAAACAGCTGCGCTTTGAGCTTGGATCCTTGTTTAAACCCGAGAGTGACCATGGCTCAAGTGTTCCCTAATGAAATCCAGAATGGACGCCTGGATATTGAGAGTTCTCTATAATCCCCCGTCCAGCAAATAAAAGTGCACATCAACATCTGGCCCTGTGGAGAAGCTCAATACGTCATTTACAAACACACAGGGATACCGTGAAGATGGATTCAGTCGTTGAGGGGCTGCTTTAAAACCTCTCCAGAATTTAAGCTCCAGCTTTATTTAGAATAGTTCCAAGACCCCCCCAAAACAGACTGGAATTCCTCTTCAGTGACGATCTTAAGTTTTTCAGGTAAGTCATCTGGACTGAACTCTGCAGACAAAACCATATTTCTCTAAAAGTATAAATGACATTAAGGATGTGCTCCACCAACGCTCCCTTTTCAACTTCACTGCCTGGTGGTTGTGGGTGGGGTAGCTGCTTGATTGCGTACGAGCCTGAGATATGGGGCTAGGATATGGCTTCTTGTTAATCTTGGGGCCATTAGACTCAGACTCTGTATTAGTTTTCTATTGCTGCCATAATCAATTACCACAATGTAGGGACTGAAACCAACATCAATTTGTGATTTGTAGGTCAGACTTCTGGGTTAGCTCGACTGGTATCTCTGTTTCAAGTCTCACAAGCCCCAAATCAAGGTGTTGAGTATCTGGGCTCCTGCCTGAAGGCTCTGGAGAAAAATCCAGAGCCTGGCAGAATTTCGTTGTGTGCAGTTGTGGTGACTTTTCCTTGTTTCCTTGCTAGCTGTCAACCAGGGTCTGCTCTTAGCTCTTAGAGGTCTGTCCCTGGGCTTCACATGTGGTCCTTGCATCCCAGCCAGCAACAGCACTGCAGGTCCTGCTCACACTCAAAATCGCCATGACTTCCTCCTGGGCTGCAAAGTTCCCTTCTCTTGAGGGCTCATATATTTAGACTGACCCCACTTGAAAAATCCAGGCACTCCACATGTTTAAGGTCCATAGTCCTGATTATATCTGCAAATCCTCTTTTGTCATGTACTATAACATGCACAGGTTTCAGGGATCAGGTCCTGGAATTTTTTTTTTTTTTTTTTTGAGGAGTAGGAGGATTGGAGCATTTTTCTGCCTATTAAAATCTCAGAATAAGGCCAGGTAATAAATTGCTATGGGTAACCAGTATGTCTTGAAGAACATTCACCTTTGGATGTATTACAAGAAGGGCAGATCTTGCAATACAATCTTGCAGTAAAGATGCTTTTTCTGTCAGAGTTCATTGTATTTTTAGAAATGTAAATATTTTATCTTCAAAATGGCATAATATCTTGCTTTTGTGCTTAGTACTATGGATATGTGTACTTTCGTGTATGCAGAGTAGGGGTGGGGGGGTCGTGTGCCTGTACATTATTTTCTTCTCTTAAAAAAGGAAATCCAACATGCTACAATTCCAGTATATTCCAATATACTGTGATTTAGAAAGGGTAAACAGTTGCCCTAAGCTTACATTGTAAATACACACTAGAGATATAACCCTTAACTTCAGTCGTTCTGAACTCCTATGCAGAGTTTACTATATCATATCATCTTGCACAAGAATGTTCTTCATAGAAACCGTGATACAATCCAGTTATGAATAATAGAGTTGGGAAAAAAGATCCATCCCCATATAGCTCTCCATATTTATTGGCATATAAAAACTACAAGTCACCCCAAAATTGGTTAAAATATAAACAAATAAAATAATACTTTCTGAATTTTTTTTTTCTTTTAGATGGAATTTTGCTCTTCTGCCCAAGCTGGAGTGCAGTGGTGCGGTCTCGGCTCACTGCAACCTCTGCCTCCCGGGTTCAAGTGATTCTCCTGCTTCCGCCTCTCTAGTAGCTGGGATTACAGGCACACACCACCATGCCTGGCTAATTCTTGTATATTTAGTAGAGATGGGGTTTCACCATATTGACCAGGCTGGTCTTGAACTCCTGACCTCGTGATCCACCCACTTCAGCCTCCCAAAGTACTGGGATTACAGGGATGAGCCACCACACCTAGCCCATCTGAAATGGTTTTACAGAGTAAAAACTTCAAATAATTAACAAAAAGAAGGAAGAAGAGAATTATATGCATTCTCTGACCTTTACTTTATTAAAACCATCCTCCCAAGTCCATCAGGTAAAACTTGATTTAATGCTAACTACTAAACCTTTTTCTTATTTTTCTTTTTCTATTTTTTTAAACTTAGCTTCATTGGCTGAGGAGAGATGTGAAATCCAGAGCATGAGTATTTCTCTGTAAATGCTCAGCCTCCAAGTGTCAGATTTGAATACTGATAAATGAAGTAAACCATCTTGGCTACTACAGAGGCCCTGAGGAAAGGATATAATCTCTCTAGCAATCTGATCAATGTACACAAAATAAGCATTTTGCACCAAAAAAAAAATGTATTTTAAATGAGCTTTTCTTTTGAACACATCTTTGTGATCATTTTTTAAACTCTGCCCTAATGAGAAAATGTAGATTCAATGCAATTATTTTTAGAGAGCATAAAACCTTCTTTCTTAAGTACCCAGTGAATGACTGATACTGGATTAGGAATTTGTTGTTGAGAATAATTAGTTCCATGTAAAACATTTCACATAAAATGTGTTGAAAGTCAAAAACCATACTGGGTGGAAAAACATACAATAACACAACAATAATAGGATATAATTTTCAAACCATTTTCTGGTCAAATAAAACTCCTTCCTGTATGTACTTAATTCCTATAAAGAATACCATAAAATGGTAAGAACTAGATTAATATTAGCTCTACTTAACTGAGAGTTCAGTTAATTTTGTAGCAACACTGACAAGGTTTGGAATAAAGAGAAAGAAATAAGGAAAGAAAATTTGAAAAAAGTAAGAATGCGGCTGTCTAACTCAGCACCAAACACTCAACATAAGTGTCCATACTTTGAAAGAGAGTAGAAAAAAAAAAAAAAAACATAGCCTTTGATGATGATTTTCAGCAAAATAACTATAGAAAAGAAAGAAGTTTTCTCTCAGATAACTCAGTCATGACTCAGGCAGAGAAGAAATGTTAGCTGATTGGAATTCAGTTGTGCATTTTCTCACTAAAGACGGTTGTCTGCATGATGGAGTCCAGTATCTGCTAGGGAAAAGTTGCAACCCTTGGAGGCAAAAAAATTGTCCTCTAATGGGATCCAGGTCTTCCAATTTCCACTTCATTCTGTGGCCCAGACAAGTAGAAAACATGTTTGAGGAATGATAACACAAAGCAGTAAACATTAAATATTTTTAAATCCAAGCGTTGTCTTGAAAATTCTTGTCCCTCTACTTTCTACTCGGTCAAAGACTCTCTTTGGTTAATCAATGAGGTTAGTTTTTGAACAAAGAGAAATCAATAGGCACTCAACAATCATCTCCTATGATCAAAATATGTTGCCCATTCTTAACGCATATTTAAAGAAGGCTCAGTTTTGATCTTTAACAAAAAACAAAAGAAAACAAAACAAAACGTCATTCTGATGATGACTTGCATTTCGAGGAGACCAACAGTGCTATGCAATCTGATATTGAAGAACATTTTCTATGACTGTGTTGCTGCAGTTGAAAATGCTTACTTTTAAAATTTTACTTTATAAAAATGTTTTAAGATTTTTTAAAAAACAAAAGATACATATATGTTTTTTATATATATATACACATATATATATATGTGTGTATGTATATTTTTCTTTCCTCTTGGTTCTCTACCGCCAGTGTAAAAGATAACAACTATTGAGAGATTAGACATTCTTATGTGAACATGTACACACACACAAAGCAACGTTGAGATACACACATGTGTATACATATATGTGTAGCTATAATATTCAATGGGTACACAAAATATATCTACAATTTTAAAATGGCTGCATAGTATTACATTGAGTGAATATTTATAATAACTATCTTAAGCGACTTTCATTTAACTCACCCACTCACTCCCACTTTCTCTTACAAAACACATTAGCATCTACTACCTGTTTACAACTTGCTAATAATAGGTTTTCAAACCCTCCCTCTCCACTGTCTACAAAGATTTAGTTCTGCTTGTCTTTAAAGCAAGTTGCATTTGTAAGTGTAATTATATAATTTAATTAAGCATGATATACACCAATTAAATATGAGTAGGATAGGACAAAGATATGTTTCTACAAAAGCTAAGTTTAATCCATTGGGAAGATTCTATTAAGATGATTATATAATTAAAAAGAAAATATAAGTGAAGTGGCAAGTGAGACAACTGTGAGGGAGAAAAAGATTGGGGCAGAAATGTGTAAATCTAAGAGTCTATGTTCATTTTGCTTTACGGATGTTCTATTGTCTGAACAGGTTTAGTTATGCACATACTGAATAAAACAATTCCCAGCCAACAGCCCTGAGATTTCCTTAGGTTAAAACCACAGGTTCCAATGCCTTGCTCATATTACATATTCAACCTGGATTGGTGAGGGGCTCCAATCCACATTGTTCTCGCTCAGGGTTCTGGATCTTTGGAGAATTCATCATCAGGAACAAGTACTATTCAATATGTGGAGAAAATAGGAGGAACCTTGTCAGTGTTGGCTGCTAAAGATGTCCCCTTGGAGGTAACATATTTCATTTCTACTAACAACGCATTAAACAAAGCAGGCCTATTGGCTAATCTCATCAGAGCCTGAATACACAATCCTTCCACCTGACCAAAAGGAGATGGCAATCCAATCTGGTGCACAATCACAATATTTACTCACCAAGATTTCAGTGACCCTGCCCCTTAAAACATAACCTGGATGTGACAGATAAAGCCTTAAGGATGAATTTATACAGAAGTAAATGATGTAGAATACCAGTTCATACTCAAAGGAAAAGGCTTGGCTTGCATCTTTCGCCAGTTTCTCTATATATTTCTTGGTTAGTTAAAATTTGTCCTCTATATTGACTCTTGGAAAATATATTACTCATGGGAAATACATTCCCTGTATTCATGTCCACATCCAAAAATAATTTTCTACTGCATTTTTACTTAAGAGACAGTTTGACCTAGAAAATCCTTGAGGCTCTGTTTCTCTCAGGACATTATAGACAAAGCTCCACATTTTTTATCTCTGAATATTATAGCAGGAAACTCTTTAGTCAGCCTGAGTTTTCCTGTTGATGGATGACTTTATTTTCTGTTGGTATGTTCTAAAGATTTTTAATGCCTGTACATTTATTGGAATAAAACTCATATTTGAGCATCATTTCAACTGTTTCTAATACATATGATGTATTTTCAATATGTAAAGTCATCTCCTTTATTTTTGTAAAGTTTTCTTGAATAATATCTACAAATGTTTTATCCACTATTTTTTCTTCAGAGCTACGAATTATGTATATGCTGTTTTTTTGTCTTAATTGTCTCCATCCTTACTTTTTTACTTAATATTATTCATAAATATTTGTTCAAATAATATTTTGTGAATACTGCCAACTTACACCTTATCTTCTTCTGTTGCCTTACTGTCACTTCTTTGAGTTCTACTTTGAGATCTCCTTTATAGCAGTTTGTGATTCATTTTCTTGAAGTATCTTTTCATTAGTTAAGTGCTGGTTCTTTTCACTTATGTTTGAGTGAAGTGAGTTCATCCAGAAGATGTTAGCAAGAGCATTATGTGATGCAAAGGCGTGGTCATACCTTAGCTCAGAGGGGCACAGATGGATGTAAGTAAGTGATGACACAGAAGTTAGTGCTGTAGTTGCTTGGTAGATTAAAATAACACTTTCTAATTTCATGAATATACGCTTTTGGGAAACAGATTTGGGATTTCCAAAACCAGAATTGTTTCCTGGAAGAATGGGTAAGTTTTTGGAAGTAGCTCTGACTCTTAAGTAGACACAGTGGGTGGGGAGGGAATTGGAATAAGAAACTGCCTTATAAGCAAAGGTGGAAGATAGTAAAACAGACGCTGTGTTGAAAGAATGTGCAAAGAGAACAATGGACTTATTGAAAATCCACTGTGCCTCATGCACCATGCATTTTTCCTACAATATGCTCAAGAAATGTGTTATAACTTCCAGGAGTAATTTACCTTTTAAATTAACAGTAAATGTTCAACAGTGATGAGAGAAAGGGAATCCTTCAGGTGTCTGCCTAACTGTGTTGTTTTATTCTGGAGAAGATGTGAGTGTGGGTGGTTCTTTTCTTAGCCATTGTCCTAGTTCTTATAACAGGTGATTTTTAAGAAATTTTCTGATTTTTAAAAAAATATTGGCAGGTGTAATTTAATAAAATCTTTATTTTCAGAATTATTTTGGTGTCACATGTACTAGAAAGGCATTTCGTAGTTTTGTGTCTTGAGGGTAAATGTCTTTCATAACCTATATTACTTAAAAGATTATAGGGCGGGTGCAGTGGCTCACGCCTGTAATGCTCACTTTCGGAGGCTGAGGCGGGTGGATCACAAGGTCAGGAGATCGAGACCATCCTGGCCAACATGGTGAAACCCTGACTCTACTGAAATATGAAAACTTAACCAGGCGCAGTGGCACACGCCTGTAGTTCCAGTTACTCGGGAGGCTGAGGCAGGGGAATGACTTGAACCCAGGAGGCAGAGATTGCAGTGAGCCAAGATTGCGCCACTGCACTCCAGCCTGGCGACAGAGCAAGACTCCATCTCAAAAAAAAAAAAAAAAAAAAATTACAAAAACATTTGTGACATGACCACCTTCCTTATGTATTAGCATTTGGTTAATTACAGCTACATGGGTTTCAGATATATTGTTTTTATTTTTTTCTTTTGAGATGGAGTCTCATTCTGTGGCCCAGGCTAGAGTGTAGTGGTACCATCTTGGCTCACTGCAACCTCTGCCTCCCAAGTAGCTGGGACTACGGGCACCACGCCCCGCTAATATTTTGTATTTTTAATAGAAACAGGGTTACCCCAGGTGATCCACCCGCCTCGGCCTCCCAAAGTTCTGGGATTATAGGTGTAAGCCACAGCGCCTGGCCTATTCTTTATTGGAATATAAAATCTATGAAGGCAATGAATTTGGTTTTATTTTCCCAGCCCTAGAAGTGTCTCTGGCATGTAAGTTTTTGAGAACACTGATTATTTCTTCATCTGAAAACCAAACACAAAGTAAATGACAACGTGTACAAAATTTACATACATCAAATAAATGCTTTTATAGTTTCCAATAAAACTACAAATAGAATTCTATAATAGTATGTTAAAGTTGCGTAAGACCATCGAATCAATTGTTATAACCAAATATATTCCCTGCTTACCTGGATAGAAATCACCCAGGCGTATTTTTCAAGAACAAATGATTAGATTAGTAGAAAAATGCATGCACGTACAGGGAAGTTTAACTCACTACTCTCCTTCCTCTGTTGCTTTCCACAAATATTTACTGAGAACTAATCTAAATATATATAGAAAGGAAAAAGCTGCAGTTCTCGTGGACAATATACTCAACTTTTAGAGGGTAGATTAGTACAAAAGTAATTAATAATGAAAAAAGATAAGGGCAAAAATGAAGATATACAGATATCAAGGGTTATAGAAACATGGAGAAAATCTGAACTAGCTCTAGGTAATGGCTTCATGGAGGAAACCTTGGCTGAGCATATCTTCAAAATGAGTAGAAGGCCACATGGCAGAGAAAAAGATTCCAGGCCAAGAGATTAAAATAATTCAGCCAGGTATGGTGGCTCACATCTGTAGTCCCAGCACTTTGGGAGGCTGAGGCAGATGGATCACTTGAGGTCAGGAGTTTGAGACCAGCCTGGCCAACATGGCGAAGCCTCGTCTCCACTAAAAAATACAAAAATTAGCCGTGCATGGTGGTGGGCACGTGTAATCCCAGCTACTCAGGAGGCGGAGGCAGGAGAATAGCTTGAACTTGGGAGGCAGAGGAGGCAGAGTTTGCAGTGAGCCAAGATCGCACTACTGCACTCCAAGCTGGGTGACAGAGCGAGACTCTGTCTCAAAATAATAATAATAATAATTCAAAACACAAAATGAGCAACACTGTGCCCTAGACAGAGTGAGAACTGCTGGGACTTGATCCTGGGAAGTGAGGGAGGGAATGGTAGGAGCTCATCTCTCTTAAGACAGGGATCATTCAGGAAGGCATTCATTTGGCGAATGGAAATTTTTTAAATAGGGATTATTTTTTCTCAAATCTAAATTATCTTAGGCTTGGCATGTTGCTGGTGTTGTTTAGTGACATCTCAGCTTTGAGCTGGCATCTCTCCAGCTCCCTTGGCTTGTCCTTATGGCTACAGTTCTTCCGCAAGAGCTTCAGGCATTAGGACCTCAAGATATTGCATTCAAAAGCTGAAATGCAAGGAGCGGTGGCTTCAGGCAGAGAGGAACATCTCTGCCAGAGGCTCCCGTGAGGTTTTCCCAAATATGCAGCAGAAGAAGATCACATGCTCAAAACTAAACAAGTAACTCAGCCCCAGCTTCCCTGAGCTAAAGAGGTCTCATCCAGATGCTTCACACAAATTGGGTTCTGCAGAAAAAGGAGGAGGAGGTGGCTTAAAGTAGGCAATAAGCAATGTTTATTGTGTGTATTTGGGGGCCAGATATCGAATCCTTATTTGCTATGCTAAGTATTAATACATGGGCTTTTATCATGGAGTTAATGAATAACCATGGAAAGATTTGGTAGGAAATCACTACAACAAGAGCTGTAATTGAGAAAGATGGTTCTGTTGGTGATGAAAAGTTTAGTCTGGAGCAGGAAGAAGAAGAAAGGTAGAGCAGCCAGAAGGCACTTACTGTAGCTTAGGTGAGAAAAGATGAGAGCCTGGACGAAGCAGAATCTGGCGTGGATGGCAGTAAAATTGTTTTAATGTTATTTTCTTGATTATAGTAAAATAACTGATGGGCTGAGTGTTAGGGAGTACAGTTAAGGATGGTGAAGAAACAAAGTTAACTAAAGGGGGTTCTTTTTTTTCTTTTGATGTTCTAATTTGTTTGTTTCTTACTTTAGCAGTAACTGCTGAGGCTGTTGGCAGGAAACGAAAGGGTACAGATGGAAGAGATTCTCTAGTTGATGACACATGAAGTTCAGGTTTGGAATTTGAGGTGTATGTGGAACTGTTAACGTGTTAGGGTTCTCTAGAGGGGCAGGACTAATAAAGTAGATGTATACATGAAAGAGAGTTTATTAAGGAGAATTGACTTACACGATTTCAAAGTGAAGTCCCACAGTAGTCCATCTACAAGCTGAGGAGCCAGGAAGCCAGTCCAAGTCCCAAAACCTCAAAAGTAGGGAAGCCGACAGTGCAGCCTTCAGTCTGTGGCCAAAGGCCCAAGAGCCCCTAGCAAAGCACTGGTTTAGGTCCAAGAGTCCAAAAGCTGAAGAACTTGGAGTCCAATGTTTGAGGGCAGGAAGCATCCAGCATGGGAGAAAGATGGAGGCCAGAAGACTTAACCAGTCCGGTCCTTCCACGTTCTTCTGCCTGCTTTTGTCTTAGCCGGATTGGCAGCTGATTAGTTCGTGCTGGCAGCTGATTGAAGGTGGGTCTGCCTCTCCCAGTCCACTAACTCAAACGTTAATCTCCTTTGGCAACACCCTCAGAGGCACACCGAGGAACAATACTTGGCATCCTTCAGACTAATCAAGCTGACACTTAATATTAACCATTACAGCCAGGATAATTGCACTGAAAAATTGCCATCTATATCTCAGGCAAAAAAAGGTCAACAGTTATCCTAGATATTTAGTAATAATTGGCATGAAAGTATTTCTTTTTTTTCACTCTATGGGAGTATTTAAAACAAGCAAAGAGAAGGAAGACACAGGGCAGAAATGGGGGAAGTCACAAGCGTTTGCCTTTAATTATTAAGAGAAAGTATCCCAAACAAATGTATTCAAGATAGAAAAGAAACTGGAACAAAATAATATCACAAAAACCAAGGAAGATGAGAACTTTAAAAAGAAAGATTGTAGTCAACAGTGTCAAACAACCTAAGAGTCAACAAGGAAGAGAATTAGAAAGAGAATGTAAACGGACCAGTTAGGAAATTATTAACATTATTTGAGAGCAGATTTGATAAAATATTGGGAGTAATGCCTGATTGCAGTAGGCTCTATCTGGACTATCGGATTTGAAATAAAGCAAACTGATATTGCTATTTCAAAAATTTTGCAGAACTATGTATAAAAACGTATCTTATGAAGATGGCAAGGTCATACAATTACTTTTCTTTTATTTATTTATTTATTTATTTTTTGAGACAGACTCTTGCTCTGTCGCCCAGGCTAGAGTGCAGCACCGTGATCTCGGCTCATTGCAGCCTCTGCCACCTGAGTTCAAGTGATTCTCCTGCCTCAGCCTCCCAAGTAGCAGAGATTATAGGAAGCTACCACCACGCCAGGCTAATTTTTGTATTTTTAGTAGAGATGGGGTTTCACCATTTTGACCAGGCTAGTCTAGAACTCCTGACCTCCAATGATCTGTCCTCCCCGACCTCCCAAAGTTCTGGGATTACAGGTGTGAGCCACCGTGCCCAGCCAAATGTTTAACTTTTAAAGAAAGCATCCAACAGTTTTCAAAAGTGGTTTTATCAGTTACCACTACCCCAAGCAATGGAGACTCCAAATCCTCACTAACACTTGGCTTTCTCGGTCTTTCTTTTTGAAACTTCAGCCATTACAGTAGGTGTGTAGAGGCATCTTGTTGTGGTTATAATTTGCTTTTCAAGTAAGAAACTTGTACTGGGCTTGACAATCTCCACTAAATTATTTTTTCAACCAGAAGAAGACTAGGAAGAGAATATTTGGGTTGATTTTCATATTGACTTTTTAAAGTTAAATATAAATGGAATGGGAAAATTAAATGTTCTCTTGAGTCCGCAACTGAATTTGTTCTCTAAGTCATCAAAGCAAAATGGAGACTACCCAGGCCTCAGGCAGAGAATGGTGGCCTAGAAAAGTGGAGTGGGTCAGCACACTGGAAATCTTGACATTGAAGAGTAGGGTTAGAAAGGAAGGGAAACAAACAGCTGTGATAAGAAAGATCAAGGTAAAAACACGGATTTTGCCCTGGAAACAATTGGCTCAAGAAGAGTGGAGGGAAAGGTAATCTGGAGTAAAGGAAGCCAAAAATGCATGTGTTTACAGCATTGGTCGTACTGTATCATGAGAATGTATAAGCAGAGTAACAAATACATGAGCCGAGCGGTGAAGACACTGATAATACAGAATGTGGAGAGCTGGATATTCCATGTCAGGAGTACTTCTCAAATTACCAAGCTCTCCCTAATGCCATGACACAGCAGGGAGTTTCGCTCTCAGACTGTGTCTCAGAGGTGCGTCTCCACGTATATAGTGTGTGGGAGACTGGGAACAAGACTGCAGAGGTTGTTGTACAATTACTCTTTCTCCACACCTCTAGCGAAAACCAAAATCTACGTTGAAAAACCCTTTCCATACTGTCTGGATGCAGTAAGTTGTCTTACATTCCCTAGATAAAATATGCTAACTATGAAGCCTGGAGTAACATTTTAAAATCACTTATTTGAATATCTTGATGTAATTTTCAACATTTGTTACGATTCGTGACACTAAGTGGTTAGGAATAAGTTGTGATTGCAGAGTTAATTTCAGAGTGGTGCTCTACAAGGCTGCTTCATGATTATTAACACCACCACTGCTTACCCTGGCAAGGGCTGGACTGGGCCACCATTCACATACTGGCATGAGATACCGAGCGCCTTCATTACTCATTAGAATCAGAAAGCCAGTTCTGCTGGCAGCAGCCTAAGGGGGCCAATTAGGACAGGATGGGTAAACAACCCCATGCCCATTGGTGCTGCCTCGTGCTGATCCGCCGCGGTGGCAACCGCAAGCTAATATATTCACTGCACCCCTGGAACTGAGTGGAAAAGCTTCATCATGGCTCTCATTCCACTGAATGTAATCCTAGAGATGATTTTTAATTCTATCCATTTACTTGAAGTAGTTTATTGAATAGTACAAAATGAACAAGTCAAAAATTAATATCTCGATTTCTGAAGAAAGGATTAGGAGTTCCTTAGATATTTTAAAGGAATTTTTGTTGTTTTTAATGTGCATTCATTATACTGCTCTGAGTCTGATCCTACCACTTAAATGCCTTCTTGTGTCATTTTTTCACTGTGAAATGAAATGATATTGATAATGCATCTCTGAATGCTAGCTATTCTCATTAGAGGGTGGGAAGGTGGAGGTGAACAAAAAATGGATATTTAACTTGTAAGAACCAAAAATATGAATAATATTAGTATAATATTTCTCTTTGTGATAATTTTACTATACCATAACTGAGATTTGCTAATTTAAAAAATAAACTATTTTATCATATTGGGTTATTTGTTTTTGACATTACATTTCTGATAGGAAATTGTAGGTTTTGATCACTGTCTTGAAGTTTTAACGCTTAAAAAGGCCTTCAAGAGCATTTTTATTCTGACGCTGATAGGACCCTTACATCTGAATAACGTACATGAGGTTCACACAGAGCCTGGGGTCTGCGGTTCCAGGTCACGGGCGTGTTCTGTGAGTGCGTGAATGTTGTCTTTCACAGTCTTGCTGATGGATGTTAAACTAAAAGGAGTTTCACAGGGTTCACTAAGTCCAAATTTACTTTTTATAAATCATAAGAATGGCACGGGGCTTGACAGACTACAGTATATATCAAATGATTTTCAGAGTCTGAATGTGCCTCACCTGTCTCTCAGGAAAGCCCTGGAGGCAGGAATGTTTATGTTTGTCCATGTGTTGTGCGACAGGGTTTCAAACGCTCTTCCGAAGCCTGTTTCTGACGTGGTTCTAGCCACACAGGTTCCCGTCACATTACACCTCCTGTCACTTGCCCACAAGGTTAACTTGGCGAAATAGTCAAATGTACCAAGCTAAACTCAGCTCATTCATGTTGACACACGCGACAGCTGCCCACTGCATCCTTTTCATCCTGCTTCAGAGGAAACCGGGTGACAGAGAGGTTCCCGTCTTTCCTGAGATTCAGAGCGACCATGTGACTAAGGTCTGCTCCGTGGCAGTGACAGGAAATAATGGTTGCCCCAAACTGGAAACAAGCCAAACATCCATCCGCAGGGGACTGAATAGACCCTCCTAACACACTCATTCCGTGAATCACTGCTCAGCGCTAGGAGAATTTAGGCTTGATAAACAAAGCAATCTGGCTGGATCTCAAATAGTCACTCTGAGGAAAAGAAGTCCACAAAAAAGAGAGGACAGACTGTAATAATCTATTCATATACAACTCCAGAAATTACAAACTAATCAGCAGTGACAAAAAATAGATCAGTGTTGCCTAGAGAAGGGAAGTAAGGAAGTAGTGAGAGGTATGACGAAGGGGCCTGTGCCACTCTTGGGGGCACTGGATGTGTCCTCTGTCCTGAGTATGAGGACATTTTCACAGGTTTACACGTATGTCAGAATTTACCGTACTGCACACTTTACATGTGGGGCCCGAGCACATGCCAAGTGTACCTCATAAAGAACCTCATAAAAAGGCTCTACCAGCGTAAAGGGCAGGTGAAACACACATTCCAGCCATTTCAAACGGCAAATGGCAAGATGTTGTATATGAAGGTGTGCATGTGTATGCTAAGTGTTCAAAACTTGTAGAAATGTAATGACACGGCCGGGCGCGGTGGCTCAAGCCTGTAATCCTAGCACTTTGGGAGGCCGAGACGGGCCGATCGAGACCATCCTGGCTAACACGGTGAAACCCCGTCCGTACTAAAAAAGTACAAAAAAACTAGCCAGGCGCGGTGGCGGGCGCCTGTAGTCCCAGCTACTCGGGAGTCTGAGGCAGGAGAATGGCGGGAACCCGGGAGGGGGAGCTTGCAGTGAGCTGAGATCCGGCCACTGCACTCCAGCCTGGGCCACAGAGCGAGACTCCGTCTCAAAAAAAAAAAAAAAGGAAAGGTAATGACACTTATCTATTTCTCCGTGTCATGCGAAGTCCAAACTCTCTGCTCTCTTTGATTTTCCCATCTCTCCTGTCCAACCCCCATACACCCCACGTGGCACCTACAGTAGACCACTCCCCGTTTCCTGCATATGCAGTGCAACTCTCTGCTTTCATTTTGTTCATTTCCTGCCTTCATTTTACAATTTACCTCTCTCTAACTTTCTGTGCTTTTGAATAAGGCTCTAACAAACTTCCAATCCTTTCTCGTGCCTTCCCAGATAATCTTTTTTTCTAATTTTAGTTCCAGTAGCACTAGTATACACTAAGTTTAGAACTTATTTTATAATATTAGGCCAAGGCAGGGCTACTTTCATTCATCTTTCTATCTGCTGTGGCTAGCCTGGTCTGTAGTAACCGCTAACGAGCCTCAAACAGGTCTGTGAATAAGGTAATAAATGAAAGAATAATCTTATTAAAATATTTAATAAAAAGAAATTACTTTTGGCCAAATAGGTATGGTAGGCACTTCAAATTGAGCACTTTTAAATGTCATGGCAATCTTGCAAAGTAGGTATTAGTATCCACCTTTTACAAATAAAGAAACTGAGACTCAGAAAGATGAATGATTTTCCTGCAGCCACAGGGACAGCAAGCGGCAGAATTAGGACTGGAAGCCAGGTCTGCTCCTGATTCAAAGTGTACTGCAAGGGCAGCAAAGGAATCTCCGTATGTGTCCAGGTAGAGTGGTTTTACAATCCATGCAAACTTCTGTCACTGTACTTATGACATAGCTTATATTCTTTTTTTTCTTATTTTACTTTAAGTTCTGGGATATATGTGCTGAACGTGCAGGTTTGTTACATAGGTATACATGTGCCATGGTGGTTTGCTGCACCCATCAACCCATCATCTAGGTTTTAAGCCCCGCATGCATTAGGTATTTGTCCTGATGCTCCCCCTCCCCTTTCAGGCCACAGTGCGTGATATTCCCCTCTCTGTGTCCATGTGTTCTCATTGTTCAACTCTCACTTATGAGTGAGAGCATGCAGTGTTTGGTTTTCTGTTCCTGTGTCAGTTTGCTGAGGATGATGATTTCCAGCTTCATCCAAGTCCCTGCAAAGGACATGAATTCATTCTTTTTCATGGCTGCACAGTATTCCGTAGTGTAATATATGCCACATTTTCTTTATCCAGTCTATCACTGATGGGCATTTGGGTTGGTTCCAAGTGTTGCTATTGTAAATAGTGCTGTAATAAACATACGTGTGCATGTGTCTTTATAGTAGAATGATTTATAATCCTTTGGGTATATACCCAGTAATGGGACACAGCTTATATGCTACAGTGAGATTTCTTCATTGCCAACTCTCAACTTTTCTTCTAGACATTTCAGGTTTGCTTTCAGATGCAGGCACATGCACAGATGGCATGGTTACCTCTGTCTTAACACTGCCCTCAGCTCATGTGCACCAAGACCTTCAAATCACCTCATGGTTTTTTTTTAATCAATTTCATGTCTTGTGTCATCTTTCTTCATTATTAAAATAAAGTATGCTTTGAATGAAACCTGTCAAAATATTCCACAGAAACTTAGGACACTGAAACAAAATGTCTACTCATTCCTGAACAAAGATTTATTTAAAGATGTATCTAGGTTCTCAGTGAGGCAACATTTGTCAGTGGAAAGGGGAAAGCGTGGTATTAGCCGGGTCATGGTTGCTTGAGCTTTTCACAGGAATACACTAACAGGAAGATTATTTGATAAGTTCAGATGACCTAAAGCAACGAGATTGCAGCACCGATAAATGAGGTCTGCTTTCAGCATCTGTCCCTTTACTCAAGGTAGAGACCAGAGGTCATGGTGGACTTCTCTCTCTCCCTCAACCTCCACATCCTCCTTCAGCAGGTCCTGCTGACATCACCTCCAGAATACGGCTTGGATCTGGCGTCTCCTCTTCTCCCATCCGACACCACCTCTTACTCCCAGCTATCATCATGTCACACTTGGAGCAGTCCCGGCCTCCTAATTGGCCTAAACAATTCCACTCTGGACACCCTCCCTTCCATTCTCTACCTGGAAGTCATAGTCATTCTTTCAAACTGCAAACCTGATTGTGTCGGCACCTGTGTAAGCATCCAAAGGCTTTTCATCAACATTGAATCCACACTCCTTACTTCGTGTCCAAGGTCGTCCAAGGTCAGGCTCTGCTGCCCCTGGACTTTGTCTCCCCTACAGGTTCTGACAGTGTCCGCTGCACGCTCGCGCTGTGGTATAAGCGCGAGTGGTATCAGAAGCTGGTGTTACTCCTACTGGTAGCAGAAGCAGCTCACCTTACACTTGCCTGCTTCACGCGGTGGTTCACTTCATGACCTTCTCAGGCATCAGATTTTCTAGCCCTGGTCAAGGTGGTTTTAAACATCTGCCTGGATTCTGGTAGCTTTTCTTTTGGTATTGGTGGGTTCTTCCCCAACCCTCCCTCTATGCTCTGAGAGCTTAGCCAAAGATATTTTAAAGTCCCACACCCTGCATTGCTGGGTGTGCTGCCCTTAAGTCAATTTAGTCCTTGCCCCCACCCTGACACACAGGTTTTCCCCTCAATCCCCTTCCAGCTGCCAGACTGTGGCTGCCTGTCTATGGCCCTGATTACAGAAACCACCCGGAGATTTTGGCCTCTTAACTAGTAAGATTTCCTTGGCACTCACCTTCAGTTTCTAAATCTGATCTTCTCTAGAACTTCTAAACACTGGAGTCGACTCTCCTTAATCTCAAGATACCACTACCTTTTTAAAGCTATTCAACCTTTTTTTCTTAATGGCTTTTAAAATGTTCTTAGATATACCTACTACTATGTATAAGAGCAAATTTATCTCAACTGCTAAAAGTTATTGTTATAATTAGGTAAAGAGATACCATTCTCAATATTAACATAAAATTATATTTTACAACATATGTGAAGATGAAAGCTTTTATTAAAGCATGCTCTCTTTTGTTTCCTATGGATGAAATGAATTTAAGACTCTATTTCTGTTGCTAAAGTGGTACTAAGTGTAAGTGATATTAAGGTAGTATTTGTTTTCAATGTCCAGCTGAGACATTGATTTATACATATTTTGTGAATTTTACCTAGATGTATGTTTTAAAAAACTGAAATCAATTTAAGTTAAAATAGTATGACTTAATTTCAAAATACATAAACTAATATTACTGAATTAATACATAATTAATGACTTCTTCGAAAATAGAAAGTTTCTGCTCTCTTATTTTGGATTAAAGTAAAAAAAGATCCTTAAAATTTTAAAAAGTAATAATAAATCACAAAGCCAAATCATCTTCAAAAGCCTTCCAGAAATTTGAGAGAGTCTGAAAAATTACCTAGTAACAAATGCCTAGAATCTAAAATAGTGGACTAATTTAGTTCAATTTTATCTACATTTTGTTTAATCTCTTCTTCTAGTGAAACCTGACACAGAGCTCAGCGTGTCTGCCACAGGCGGCCCACGAAACACGTCTTACTCGCACGCCATCTCCATGAAGATCAGCTCCCTAGGGATACTATCCCCTTAGGTGATTTATTCCAATATATTCGCAAGTTTGATCTCAGCTGTCACTCAAAAGGACCAAGAAGATTTCCAAAATTAAAAATTAGAACCCAATTAATCTCCAGCATAACGTCAACACGTTTCATATTTCCTTCAGTGAGCCAAGAAATTTTGGAAGGTGACATCATGTCTGCAAAAATGTCACACCCGGCAGGAAAGATTCTTTGACTAATTAGAGTAGCCCTTTGAGGTGATACTGTGCAGAAAAAGTGTTGAAAATGTACAGTTGTCCAAAAAGGGATACGGTGGCTCACTTTTCTTCCATGATATACAGTATTTGAGATTCATGGCTCAAGAACTTACAATCTCATGAAATCATTCTGGTTTGGGGGACTTAGGCCACAAAGATTATAAAAACACGTATTTTCCTGCTTTCCAGGATATTATATCAATGAGAACAGTGAGAGAACAGATTAACAACGGCAGAGAAATTAAATGTAGACAGTGGTTATTATCATTGTAGGAAAGACCATGGAATTCTTGGCTTATTGCAGTTATAGAGGGCTGAGCACAAATCAGTATCTCTTTTCATGCTAATTGCTCCTATGAGGAGGCTGAAGAAATCATCCTTTCTTAAATGCAGTTAAAAATACAGCTTCTTGAATCCCAATAAAATGCTATATTGTGATTCATTTAAATATTTATCAGTTTTTGGTTGAAAACATTAGAAGTTTATCAAAATGATATTAAACAGCATAAATATTATGTTAAAGACTTTGCTTCATGTTCACCTCCTTGGAAAAACAAACATGAAATAAAGACAAGTTAATATAGGAAATCTTTTCTTTCTCTTAAAACCTGTTCTCTGTTACAGGAATATGCCCAAAAACCGTGTCCCAATCACAAAATCCATCTCATTCTTTGAAGAAAACAAATGTACTTTGAAAAATATCATGCATTAATATTTTAAAAGCTTAAATAATTCATAAAATATACATTATGTGTTCTTCCCTTAGTTATCTCATTCTTTTACCGAGACTTGTTTGTAGATCACTTCCAAATTTGGGTATACAGATGCCCAAACCACTTTCTAAAATTTGGTCCACCTTCCCAGCCACCTGGTAACATGTAAGCCCCTCTGCCATGCCCACACCCCGTCTCAGCATGATCACAGAGAAACTCAACGTCTTTCCCAAACCTGCTTTTCTCTCTGAAGTTCCTATCACATCTTTTTTCCAAAACTCAGGCTGAACATCTAGTCAACTTGAATTGTGATTTCATGGTATCTCTTATTCATCTTCTCCTTGTCTGCAGACCACTTTCTTATTTCATGCCCTCGGTGCATGCTATGTTTTGGCTCAATGATGAGAGTGTTCCCGAGATTCTCACTAACCCCACTCCTTTCCTGCTATAATCAGTCCCACCCATCTCTTCCAGGTCATCTTCAAATAATGGAGTCTCTGTCCATTTACCTGCATAAGCATTCACTGGCTCACCCATGTGCTGACACATGGCCCAAGTTCATTACCACAGCCCCTCAGGCTGTGTAGACTGTAGACTGTTTCCCATGACTTCCCTTCATGGAGTGGAAGACACAATTTCTTACATTGTTTTCCTTCCGTGGCTGGTTCAAAGCCCTTCCTCCTCATCTGTATGTCCACATTCTGCACTCCTGCCAAGCCCCTCTCAAAGCCAGCTTTTCCACTAAGTTTCCAGTCTTCAGCAACTCCCTTTTCGGAACTGAAATATGAACTACACGGTGCCACCTCTGTCAGTTAACATTTCCCATCATGTCCAGTAGTCATTTCTGTATTTATCGTATCTCCTTCCCCCAACCAGAAACTAAACTTCTTGAAGGACAGCATCTTATCATGTATTATTCCCATTTATCTTCAGAACTAAAATAAAGTACTTAATAAATTGCAGAGTGTTTACATTTCACATATTATGGATAGTGCATTTTTTTTACTTTTAGCTATAATAAGGAATTATAAATTAAATATTGTTTTATGTAGAGAAAGTTGATTCTTCAAAGTTTGTCTTGTTAGAAATGGTCAACTGAAATAAAGACACCTGTAGTGCCCTAACTGTTCCAGTTCAGCTGTGATAACTAGGAAACCCACTGACAATTTCACACAAAACTCAGGGTATTTGGTCTACTCAGGTCTTCAGTTGTACTTATCATGCAAGAATACTTTGACAGAGCATGACCTTAAAATTATGAGATTGATCTCACAAGTCAAACGAGAAAACCAAAATCTTATTCAACGGATAAACAATGTATCAAAAGACAGCAAAACACAACCACATGATTGGGGCATTATGTGAAAATGAAAATATATTGGCTAGAAACAGCCACATGTAAAGGAAATCAGATACTAATATATTAATACATGGGTTCAGATACATTATGTAATAATAGAATTGAAGTAGATTCTAACAATCATTATCAATCATTCTCTCAGGTTTAGAGAGTGTTTCCCAAAAACCTGAGGAATCATCATCGAACCTGTCATGGAATATTTTTTATGATAAGGAGCTAGCAACCTTTAGAGCAGCACTTTTTGATACTTTTATAATTCAAACAGTTGTCAGTGTCATAATGACATACTTGAAGACTGATCAAACTTTTGTCTCTGGTACCCTATCTTTAGAGAAAAGTGCACTTCCACTAAAACACCTTCACAACAATCAAGACAGTGATTATATTTACCCAAATTATTGCTCAGGCAAGACACACCCTCCCTTCTTCAGTGTTATTAGATGACACCCACCAGCATCCTAGTCATGGCTCCCTAACATACATCGAATCTGTTCATTCATTTAGCACACATTTCTGAGGGGTTGGTATATGCAAGCATTGAGTTCTAACCTGAAGGGGAGACAAAGACGGACAAGGTAATTTACTTGCAAAGTAATCTTCTTTATTTCTATGTCATGACTCCATAGTATGTGCACTGGGAATCTTGGATCATTTGTTTTTGTCTGGACAATTGCACGTATGACAGCCAACTTGGAATTATACAAGTTTGAGAATTTCTCCAAAAATGTGCCATTGGCCGAAAGTTCCAAGAAAAACTAATATTCCATATAAAATCCCAGTGAACACTTTAAGCATGTCTTATATATTTAAACAAAGAATACATTGCTTGGTATGTGTGTGTGGCCTGGACGGAAAGTAAATACACAAAGGCTATCTTTTTAATACTGCATATGATAAGGTCAAAAGAAACATGCCGTGTGTTCACTCCTGATTTTGATTTGACCACCTGTACTGTGAGAGTCAGTCCAACAGTTGGCAAAAAGAGTCAGTTTGAGCATAAGAAAACATCCAAGTGTGGCTAGGTTTTGCAGAGGAAGGGACGTTTTCCAAGGATCACATAATATGATATGTGTGCCCACTCTTGGGGATGGAAACCAGTTATATATTCTGGCTTTTACTATTTTCCTAAGCCAAAGCAGAGATGTGATGAGTCCAACTCATAAAAATTCAGGAGAACATATATATATATTTCTTAACAGATGTGGTGGCCTGCTATTTCAAACAGTTGAATCAGAGCAACTTGGAGTGTAAACCCACCTCTCTGACCACCTCTCTGTGGCCAATCGCATAAATGATTTTAATTACCCCTGCATAAGTGGAAACTATAGAACAATTACTTGGGTGTTATCACAGTGTTCGCTGCTACTACTAGCTTTCCTCACGCAAAGTATGTATGTAACAAGTGAGGTTTTGCACTTTAAACTTTCACTGGCCTAATTGCCCTGTCCTCAAAAGATCCAATCGGAATGCTGTTCCCAGTTTCCCTGCCACACCCAACGCCAGGTAAGCATTCTTTACTTATTGCCAGCCCTTCTCCCTCCTACAACATAGCAAGGAGTGATCTGATAAACTCACAGAGTGGTATTAATGATTTACAATCCCTCCCAGCAGCGTTTGCATTTTTATAGGGGTCAAATGTTTAAAACGTTCATCTCTTGTGGTGGAATTTCAGGCATGATTGGCAGCATGGACCTGAAGACTGTAGTCTCAGCCCCTTCAAGTCTTGCCCCACAGACAGCTCTCTAGTTTGCCTGCAAGTAAGGACAGCTCTGAAGATCGTTGTTCTGTGTGATTCACAAGATGAAAACAGTTATTTTAGGTGCCTGGGTTATAAGGATGGGAGAACAGATAAATACGTTCAATTGCTCCGTAGTGTCTGGATCACTAAAACGCCCCATCTCCTCCCTCTCCTTCCTTCCACAAAGCTGCGGGGCGTTCTTTGCTGATAGTAAACGTTTCTAAACAGCCAGATTGTCAGCACAGTTGCCTATATTGGCCTGTGACCGGCACTCTGGCCTCTATAGTTTTTAAGGACTCCACAGACGAACTTGATGCACAGACAGACTGAGAACCACCCTGCTGGGGAGTTCACATTTTCCTCCTGTTACAGTTCTTGGTAGACTTTGGGTGGCTAAATTTGATCTGTGAATGAGGTTCTCCAGGAGCCAAATACCCTGGTTGAACTCATAACTCCATGAGCCTAAAGCATCCACTGATAGACTCACTGGAGCGTCCTGGCCACCATTGTTATAACCAACCCGTTCTGAATTGTTCTGACTTTTAAAAACCACAGTACTTGTGGAAGAGAGGCACTGATTGCTGGTCTTCTGACACAAACAGCTAAGAGCAAACGTCACTTAAGAGGAATAGGAAAAAGATGAAGACAGAAATAAATGAAATTAATATGATCTCAATACATAAACTAAGTCACATACTAATAAAAGCAAGATACCCATTCAACACATAAAATATTAACTTCCAGAGAGCGAGGCTGCCAGGGTTTGTGTTGTCCCTGGCTATGTAAGGGAGGGTTTCTTCCCAGTTCCTTCCCCTTCTCCCTTACAGTCTGTTCTCCAAATGAAAGCCAAAGTGATACTTCCAATATGGAACTAGATTATGGCTTAACTTTGCTCAAAGCTTCCAGTGGCACCTCATTGTTCTCAGACTAAATATTGAGCCTTTCTCCCGGAAGGCCCTACTTGATCTGGCCCAGCTATCTCTTTAGTTTCATCTCCTGCCTCTCTCCCTAGAGTGCAGGGGCCCGGCACCTGGACTTCCACGCTGGTCCACAACAAATCACCCTCTCCTGCCTCAGGGCCCTTGCATTTCCTGTTTATTCTGCCTCAGCCTTAAGGCTTAATCTAATCAGCTGTTAGATTTAGTCTTCTGTTCAAATGTGACTTCATCCCAGGACTTTTCTTGACCAGTCTATATGAAACAGCACTCCCTGCTTCTCACTCTGATTTATTTTTCTTCTTAGCATTTAACTCCAGCTAACATCAGTTGTGTATCTTCTATTTCTCTCCCAGCAGAATTCGAGAACAGGAACCATGACTCTTGTTCGCTTGCTGTATCTTTAAGGCACGTAACGATGTCCAACACATAGTTGGTGCTCCACAATAGTTGTTAATAAAACAATGAATAAAATGACCATTATCGTATGCCTGACTAATGCATAATTTCACTTTTAACCCTTACAATGATTTTGTGAGTAGGTGTCATTAACCCCAAACTCAGAAAGGTTAAGAAATTTGCCCGAAGTAATAAACACATACTGAAACAATAATAAAAATGTCAGCTTGCCAGTCCCCAAAGTCCAGAGCCTGGTTCACCACACTCAGCTGACTAATACAGAGAAAAGAAAAATCACAAGACATTTATGCAAATGCAAACATATCGGTAAAATATGCTTCTGTTTATTATGAATATAAACCTCCAAAGGAAGACTGAAAGCTATTTGAAACTGTAAGGTTTCTCAGAACCTTCCATGGAATCTTGGGTCTAAACTGGTTTATAGCTTTCCAAGGAAAAGAAAGATTGCTTGCAATCAGGGAGCCTTAAGAGCCCACTTTGTTTTCAGAAGGGAAAGAATAAAACAAGAATAAAACAGAAAGAAAAAGACAGAATAAAAGGAAGGGAAAAAAAAATACTTCCCCTACCAGATGCACTGTAACAGAACTGTCAAATGCAGCAAAATCTTGTAAAATGTTCCTCTGCTGTAGGCCATAGAATAGAACTGTAATAAACTCTGACCCATAAAAAGTCATGTAAACATTATAACCTGTTTTTACTAGCCCTTTAAGCACGGGGAGCAATTGATCTAAAACAGCTTGGCTCTCTTTCGTTCCCAAGTCTCCATGAGAACCCAGCCTCCAACATGGGTGTTCAAATGCCTCTGGCACCGAAAGCCAAAAATAGGAACGAGCTAGAAAATTGTAGCTATTTAGCCACTTGCCCTGGGCAGATGTTTGATAGTTCCAAGAGCAAGACAGCCAAAAGGAAAACTCCCGGAGAAAAGTACCTTTACAATACCTGTTGCCATGGAATTATTTAATCTACAGTATCCTGTGTCCATAAGCAAAATAAATATCCACGTCATCCTCAGCTGCTGGTTTTAGATGTCGCTAGAAATCACACTAAGAAAGTTTTTCATGCAGTGAAAGTAGTCATATCAACGCCTCAGGACAGATGAGGTCTGTCTCCCTACGGCTAAAATGCTTCACCATATGAAACATGAATGTGGAAAAATTCAAGTAAGATTTTTACAGGTGTCAACATGCACACTCATTCTATTACATATTTGTGGAATGCTAGCTAAGCTGGCCTTGCAAACATCTTTTTCTTCTACATTCCTAGAATCTATAGGGAGAGCTAGGGGAAATCAGGCAGGAAGCCCAGCGGTGCCTCAGCAGATTGTACATTGTGACATCTTTCTGATCTTGTTTTTGATCATCCTTCCAAGGGATTGAGTGTCTGAATTTGTCTCAGCTCCAAAGTGGATGGTCTTGGCTAAGAGCAAATGGGGACAATCGTTAATTAAAGGCTCGCTGAGGTGGACTCGCTCACGGTGGCTGAACGGTCTCATGATGCATCGATCGTTGCCCGTTTCCGCGATGGCCTCATGGGCCGTCACTCTGTAGCTTCACATTGTGGATGAATTGACTGACTCAGTTCAGCAGTTCAGTGCAGTTCAGCAAACACGCTTTTCCTACCTGCCTGTAAAGAGCCAAGGACTTTGCTAGATGTGGATGAGTGACACAAACCCAACTCTGAAGGAACTTAGAAAAATCTAGGAGTTGTCCCAGGTCAGGACTGGAACCTGCTGCCGATTCAGACCCTCTGGGAGTACTGGACAAAGAAAGGCAGCTTCTTATATTCTCAATATTTGATACCAGAAACAGAGATGTTAAAAGTGCTTGCTAAGTAGTCCCAGTAAATTCTTAAGTGAAAAAAGTAAAGAGAAATTAGAAATGAGTTTTTTTCTTATTCTAACTTACGAATTGCAAGAATTTTCTAAAATCCTGAGAAAAACATTAAAGTTTTTGTCTAATATATGTGTTTTACGTAAATACATGTATGAATAAATTTCTTAATTGAGACAGTAACTTTCCCTAAGGAAGATGTATATTTCAGATTTTAAAAAGTAGTGGAAACCTGAATGTGTGTCTTTTTTTTTTTTTTTTAAGCACACTGACAATTTAGCAACATGCCTTACTGGATTTGAAGGGGGAAAGTATTTCTTTACACCTTCCCGAATCCCACGAGCACTACCTGGGGGCTTAACCAGAAACAGAAAGAAAGATTATATCTTGCAGATAAACAGTGTCTATAGATTACTCAAACAGACCAACATATTTGATCTTCAAAATAACCCTGGAAAATTAGCTGATTAATGTATCATCTTTGTTTTTAAGATATGCAAAATTGAAGAAAAGTTATTTTTACCAAAATTGCATATACAGCCAGGTCCTCAAACTCTTAATGTTCTTTTTAACATGGCAAATTAGATTGTAAGACATTCCTGGTCCCTCATTTCTGGTCCTGCCTACCCTTTTCTTTTCTGACCATTCTTCTTGAACAAAAGCAAGTGAAGCAAAGGTGGCACCTCCTCAGAGAGGAGAGCTTCCACCTAGAACTCCACCACTTAAAGCATAGCATGGGCCAGGCACGGTGGCACACGTCTGTAATCCCAGCACTTTGGGAGGCCGAAGCAGGTGGATCACCTGGGGTCAGGAGTTCGAGACCAGCCTGACCAACATGATCAAACCCCATCTCTACTAAATACAAAAAAATGAGCTGAATGTGACGGTGTGTGCCTGTAACCTCAGCTACTTGGGAGGCTGAGAAGGGAGAATCACTTGAACCTGGGAAGCAGAGGTTGCAGTGAGTCGGTATCATGCCACTGCATTCCAGTCTGGGCGACAGAGCAAGACTCCATCTCAAATAAATAAATAAATAAATAAATAAATAAATAAATAAATAAAGCAAGCATAGCCTCATATTCTAGCTAATCGTAGTGGGCATCATTACTTCTATTTTCTCAAAATAAAGAAACTGTAATATATTTGTCATCGCATTTGCATTTTGATGACAGCTCAAAGTAAGAATTCAGAGAGTTAATAATTAAAGTCAAGTAAAAATAATTAGCTGTCATACACCAAGAGTTTGCTCTGTACTAGGCACAAATAAAAATGCTTTTCCTGAACCTCAATGAAACTTCACAACACACATGTGAAATAGGTAACACAATTATTCCCATTCTACAGCGGTGGGAACTGAGGCACACAGAGGTTAAGTAACTTGTCTGGAGCCACACAGTGAAAAAGTGGTGAGAAGAGCAGACTCTATGCTCCAGTTCTTAATCTCTACATAGTCCTGAAAGCACCATGCCCAAGGAGCATAGACTAGTAATCGTCAGACATACATCAATATATTAATTTGTACAAATAGGTTGAGACTGAGCCTAAGAACATTTAGGATTAAATAAATGCCTGAGGCCTTTTTTCTCTGCCATGGGGGGGGGGGGGAAATGTGTCAGGGAATCTGGGAGCAGAGACGTTCTCTATGCAAATTGAGTTCCACATAAGTTGGAAATGAGAAGGGGAGAACTACAGGAGGCTGAGGATGAAAAGGCAGCAGGAACGGGAGAGAGAAGTAGGCCAAGAGAGAAGCCCTGGATTCCATGGCAAGACCCCCTTGCCATTTTAACAGACTCCCTGTTAACAACATTCATCCTGCAATGGAAAGGTGGCAGCCCTGGGGAAGAAGAGTTGAACCTGGCAGGTACTTCTCTCCCTCTTTCAGGGTTACTCTTCCTAGCACAGTAAAACAGTGCTTCTCAGTAATTACTCAACCCCATTCTACACGTAGAACAGTTAAAATTTCTTAAAGAAGAATAGTACTTCTATCCTCCTACTGGGTATGATTTTAAATTCTTAGGAAAAGAAATATATCATCATCCCTATCAAACATGAAGAAGTTGTATTAGTCCATTCTCACGCTGCTATTAAAGGCAATACTGAGACTGAGTAACTTATAAGGAAAAAGTGGTTTGATGGACTCACAGTTAAACATGGTTGGAGAGGCCTCACAATCATGGCAGAAGGCATAGGAGGTGCTAAGGCATGTCTTACATGGCTGCAGGCAAGAGACAATGAGATCCAATTGAAAAGGGAAACCCCTTACACAGCCGTCAGATTTCATGACACTTACCACTACCACGAGAACAGTATGGGGGAATCCACTCCCATGATTCAATTATCTCCCACAGAGTCCCTCCCGCAACACTTGGGAATTATGGGAGCTGCAATTCAAGGTGAGATTTGGGTGGGGACACAGTCAAACCATATCATTTCACCCCGGCCCCTCTCCACTCTTATGTCCTCACATTTCAAAACCAGTCATGCCTTCCCAACAGTCCCCCAAAGTCTTTATTCATTTCAACATTAACTCAAAAGTCCAAAAAGTCCAAAATCTCATCTGAGACAAGGCAAGTCTCTTCCACCTATGAGCCTATAAAATCGAAAGCAAGTTAGTTACTTCCTAGGTACAATGGAGGTAGAGGCATTGGGTAAATACACCCATTCCAAATAAGAGAAATTGTCCAAAACAAAAGGGCTGCAGGTCCCGTGCAAGTCCAAAATCCAAGAGGGCAGTCATTAAGCCTCAAAGTTCCAAAATGGTCTCCTTTGACTCCATGTCTCACATCCAGATCACACTGATGCAAGAGATAGGTTCCCATGGTCTTGGGCAGCTCTGCCCCTGTGGCTTTGCAGGGTATAGCCCCACTCCTGGCTGCTTTCACAGGATAGCACTGAGTACTTGTGGCTTTTCCAGGTGCATGGTGCAAACTGTTGGTGGATCTATCATTCTGGAGTCTGGAGGATGGTGGCCTTCTTCTCACAGCTCCAGTAGGCAGTGCCCCAATGAGGTCTCTTTGTGGGGGCTCCGACCCCATACCCGAAACTTGGTAATTTATAAAGAAAAAGTGGTTTAATCGACTCATAGTTACACATGGCTGAGGAGGCCTCACAATCATGGCAAAAGGATAAAAGCACATCTCACATGCTGACAGGCAAGAGAGAATGAGAGTCAAGGGAAAGGGGAACCACTTATAAAACCATCAGATCTTGCGAGACTTATTCACTACCATGAGAATAATATATGGGAATCCACCCTCCCATGATTCAATTATCTCCCACCAGGTCCTTCCCACAAGACATAGAAATATAATTCAAGATGACATTTGGGTGGGGACACAGACAAACCATATGAGAAGTGATTGAGAAGCTTTGGAATACAAGCAACCCAATTATTTGTAACTCCATGCAGGAAAGTTACAAAGGACCTATCCATGGTTCCTTCTTTCCCAAGGCCACAAAGGTGTAATACCTTAACGTGAGACAACATTCCGGGCCCATGGTGATATGCTTTGGATCTGTGTCGTCACCCAAATCTCATGTTGAAATGTAATCCCCAGTGTTGAAGGTGGGACCTGGTGGGAGGTGATTGTATCATGGAGGGGCATCCCTCATGGATGGTTTATCATCATCCCCCTAGGTGCTGTGTAGTGAGTGAGCTCCCGTGAGATCTAGTTGTTTATGGTGAGTTCTCATGAGATCTCTTCTTTCTCCTGCCCCGGCCATGCAAAGGGCTCACTCCCCCTTTGGCTTCTGCCATGATTGGAAGCTTCCTGAGACCTCCCCAGAAGCAGAAGCTGCTATGCTTCCTGTACAGCCTGCAGAACTGTGAGCCAATTTCTTCTGTTTCTTAAATAAATTACCCAGTCTCAGGTATTTCTTTCCAGCAGTGTGAAGATGGGCTACTACATGTGGTATTGTGTGTTTATGTTTGCTTTTGCATCTTTGTAAAGCAGTTGTTAGGCTTTCCAAAGCATCAGAACACATGATGTGAGCAATCTCATTCCGGAAGCCTCACAGAGGCAGTGGACAGAGCACACTAGGGATGTATGGATGCTGTGTGTGGTTCCAAAAGTCACTGAGCTGGAATGCCAACAGGGACAAGGACCCAGACTGTGCCAAGTCAGAGTTATTGTATCCAGTTATGAGAGGAGCCTGTGGGGAACCCTGAAGGAGCCTTCCTTTGAGTGGAGGCTTGAAGCCTGCTCACCTTTGACCTCAAGGAGAGCATGGACAACAAGAGCCACAAGAGGACATGTAGACAAGGCCCATTCATATTTCAGTGGCCCAAAGAAATTTGGTATCTTGGTGTTTTGGCCAATGACCATATTACCATTAAAAAGTTTCACAAATGGTGTACACCCAACACTTCAGGTAAGTGCCTGAAGTAAATCAGGGTTTACATGAAAACATTGCTTGACATATTTTTTTGGTATATTTTCTTTTTCCTCTTTTCTTTTTTTTTTTCCAGATGGAGTCTTGCTTTGTTGCCCAAGCTGAAGGGCAGTGGTCTGATCTCGGCTCACTACAACTTCTGCCTCCTGGGTTCAAGCGATTTTCCTGCCTCAGCCTCCCGAGTAGCTGGGATTACAGGCGCCTGCCACTACACCTGGCTAATTTTTGTATTCTCAGTAGAAACAGGGTTTCACCATGTTAGTCAGGCTGATCTGGAACTCCTGACCTCAGGTGATCTGCCTGCCTCGACCTCCTAAAGTGCTGGGATTACAGGAGTGAGCCACTTGGTCCTGCCAGTGTGTTTTCAATTTTTTGTGCATCCTGGATCATTTTTCAAGTTAACCTTGTTCTCACCAGTGGCTAAAAAGGAAATCTCAATCCTGCCCTTCCCTGGGAATTGGCCGTAGGAGGGGTGCCCTGCTGTCTCTGAATCTCAGCACGTGCGAAACATCAACACGTACAGGCTGAGGACATCCACCACTTGCTCACAGCTGGAAATGTGGCCAGACTGGGCTCCCAGAAAGTGGGGAGGACTGTGTTCAACTCCTTTCTCCGTAATCCATGAATCAACAGAATTTAGAGGGCAGTGACGTACAGTCAGGTGAGGTAGCGTTATCTTCTCATTTAGCACCTCAGTTAGCAGTGGAGTGGAGTCTTCTCACCTCTCCATTCACGTTGGTTATTAGTAAGACTCAAAAGATGTCCAGCTCTGTCTTTACAGGAGAACAGTGAAAAGTGAAGAAAAAATAAGGGCTAACACTAGGTGTTTACTAGGCCACAGACACTGTTCTGAGAGCATTACATCCATGAACTCATAGGGACATCTACCAGTCCTCCCCAAAGAGATCCAGGACTTTAAAGAAAATTCAAGGTAACGTCCAATCTGCTCTGCTCAGTCCTCTGTGTACGTGTCCCCTTGTGTTAGGGTTAGTGGGATACCACCGCCTCAGATGATTTAGAGAAAAATTCTAGGAATTCATTTCTAATTAGAGTCATAAAATTTAGATGCCTCTCTAGGTTTAACGTGTTGACTAAAATAATAAGAACTTTCACAGCTTAATATAGGGTAAATCACCACCTTAATCCTAGGAAATAGCTAAATAGTAAAATAAATAAAACCCTTGATGGGGAATAAATGTCATATATGAGCAATGACCTAAAGTCACGGATAATTCCAGCAGGCCCAAGGCTGGCCTCACAGGGTGGAGGTTACCTTTGGAAGGGAATAGAAAGACAGATTAGGAGAGGCAGATTCAGCCATTATGCAGGTCTTGAAGTTACTGGGATCAGTAACTTCTGACCATCCCTTTTGGGATGAGTAGGCAGTGACTCTGCAAGGGTGTTCAACAGATGACCAATCTGCCCCAGGGTTTCTGGAAGAATCAATTGTATTGACAGTGTTCCTAATTGAAGAGCGGTTATTCTATAGCACAGCTGAATTTGTGTGATCAAACGTAGAGACTGGGCAGACTGGCTGGGCTCTTAGGCTGCAGGACATAATCCCAGAACATTGCAAAATGGGCACTTTCATACGATTTTATATCGCTAGAGCCTGGCAGTAGAAATGAATCAAACGAAACAGCAGGAACCTGAAAATATTGTTTGTTCAGTTGAAAAGCAGCCTGGAATTTACTCCCACATAGTCTACTCACCTGAAAGCGCAGTCCCGTAATCATCGTGTTTACACTGCCTGTCTGTACCTACATGATACTGCAGCTCACAGCTCAGAACTGCGCACACCCCCAGTACTTCCAGCCCAGCATCCAGGCCCTTTCATCTCCCGTCAATTATCTCTACCTTAGTTTCAACAGCTTAGCAAGCTGAGTTCTTGAGACGCAGAGTGGCTTGATCAGAATAACTCCAAGTGCGCAGAGAACGACAGAGAGACGAGAGGAACGCTTCTCAGACTTACTGTTTCCTCCAGGGATTTGCTTGACTCTAATTACTGGAAGACCTCCAGGGGCCAAGACTGCCTGGGCTTGTCAAGGGATTCCTCTTTCTACCAGAGGACACCACCACGCAGACACTACATCAGATGAGGGCTAACGTTTTCACAGCAATAAATCTCTGGAACAAAAGAATGAGTTGGAAAACCTTCATTGCATTCTTTTTTGGTGGAAAGAAATTATTTATAAGAACAAAATTAGGTAGAGTAAAAATTTAGTAAATTTTTTTCTACTCCCTATTCTTCTCACTTCTATGCTAGTAAAAGCAAATTCCTTTTATAGTCTGCAATTTCTTTCTTTTGTTTCTGTGTGTGTGTGCTATTGAGTTATTGTTTTCGCTGTGTTGGAAGGTTTTTTCAGAAAACCCTCTTTTGAATATCAGATTTTTAAGTCTGAAACCTGGCATAGAAGATAACAAACGCTTTTGTTTTTAGGTATCACAATATGCTCAGATGTTTTGGGAATATGTGATCACAGTTTCAGGGACAGTTCTTTTAAAAATAATATAAAATCAAGAGAGTTATTTTCAAATTTATGTTCAGTTCTTAGAATCGGGCTTCCTGTAAGGTGGTCTCACCTTTATTCCCCTCTCCAGCTACTCTGACAGTGTGTGCTCAGGTTTGGAGCTTCCTAACTGAAGTCCAGGGCAGAAGAGGGGTACTTGTTTCTCTTCCTCCCCAGAGCGTTTCTCATTCTGTGACGAGAGAGCAAGAGGAAAGCATCAAATTAAATGGACTGACATTAGAGCAAAATTAATTAATACACAATTCAGTGCTTAATTTGCATCCAGAGTATTTGTAGCCTTAGAAGACAGTGTGAACCTAAATATTGACAATGAAATACCTGGAAAGAGGTTCATAAAAAGGCACTAAAACTCCTGTTAACATAAATTAAAGGGCATAGATGATGCCTTTCTCAACGGTACAGTTAATCCTCCAGACACCTTATATCCCAGTCCAACCAAAATGTCACTGGTATGTTTGCAAAAACCAAGCTCTCGATTTTGGCAGGATGGATTTATTAACCATTCTGCCTTTATAGTAACTGATTAATACCGTAATACTGTATAAAAAGCAAATCTTTGTGAAAGCAGCATCCAAGTCTGCAAGTCAAATAAGAACACTTATGCCTGTTCCACATCTTTTTAAAATATTTTATTCTCACACTATTGCTTTTCAAGCTATATAATTAAGCAGTAAAGTACAATTGGCTTATAGAACAGTTTCCACATAGATAGGTCCCCGACACATACTGTACCAAAATGATCAAATAAAATAGATGGTATTTTAAGCGTTTATGATTAACTTTAATTGAGTTTTGCTTGGCTGTCATATAAAAGGTATTTGAAGTATTAATTGCATTTATTTTGTATTTTTCACATTATTATTTCTTAAGAAATAATATTATATTCAGTCAAACCCATGGTTTTATTCAACCGGCGTTCTATTTGCAAATGCATTGCAATATTTATAGAGTCTAATAGAAAAGAATAATATAACAGGCCATTAAAAACTACACTGTATCAGAGATTCCATCTCTGCTAACACCTTGGGTGGGCTGGCATGAAATACAAATTGTGCTATTAAATCCGGAAAGATTTTAAGAAAATCCGGAATGAATTCTAGCTATTCAAGACTAGCTTTAAATGACTTTTAAAAATAAAGAATCAAACATTTAAATAAGTTAAATATCATCTGTTTAACAGATTGATGTCATGTGAATACATTAGAAACCAGAGAATTTCAGAGCCTAAGACTCACTGCCATTCAATACCACCCATGGGTGTATGGGAGGGTTGACATCACAGGGACCCAGAACCAAAACGGATCGGGAAATGGGCTGATTTTTAAAGAATTTCTTTTTCAGTTGAGGCAGGGTGAAGCAGAGAAACAATTATTTGTTGTTTCTTTTTGTGTTAGAACTTCACAAAATTCTGTTTATTAAAGCAGCAAGATCATATCATTATTTGTAAAAATTAAACCTCTTCATAATTCTTTCTTGACCACCTTTGGGCCTTAGGGAGCTGGGGCTTTCCTAGCTCCTTCTCTGGGCTGGCGTCTAAATCTGGAATTGTGATTAGAAAGGAATCAAAAGAGCGGCAGGCTACCCCTTGCCAGCCCAAGCTCCTAGAGAAGGATTGCATGGGGAAAACGTTGAAGGGGAGAGAGCTGCTTTGTGATGTCTCCCTAATGGCTCCTTTCTCTAACACTAGACAGACTCGCATCTCTTCCCCAGCCCCCTCCTCCAGCTATCTGTCCCACACCCTTGACCTCCTAAGACCTAGCTCCCTTCTGCTAAACACTGAGGTGGTGTAAACTGGAGTTAACGTATTTATGATAAAGTTCCATCTGTGATCCTTGCATAGTCAGAAGAGTGGTTTGGGAGCTGGAGTCCACACAGGCCCCCTGCTGTAGCTGACTGGGCTGCACGTAGTAATTCCAAGTGCCAGTTCTCATGTTTATGAAGCCAGTAGCGCCCCCTAGAGATGTGCAGCACACACCCTACAGCCACACTCAGGTCCCTACCCAGAAACCTCCCTGGGGAAAAACAAATAGAGATGCCTAGAGGGTCAGGCCTCCAGTTTTCAAGATGCAACCGAAAAGGCCTGATTTTATATCTTCCCTGCCAGATACTTCCTTTGGACCAAGACTCCACAATGAGAAACGTCTGAATACCAAAAATCCTTTTACGGCCTCAGAGGAACAGCAGAGGGAAGAGTTATGAGGCAGCCAGGGCTCTGAAGTTAGACATTTAGGGATGTAGTTTGGCTCCACAGTGCATGAGCTGTGGGGATTGCAGGTGCCATTACTATAGAAACGGAAAACTGCCTTCGCCTCTGAGTCAACAAACGTGTGTGTGTGGCCAAAGACAAGGACTTCTCCGCACATCGCCTCACCAGCAGGTCAGGCCTTCCCTGGATTCTACTCTCAGCTGGGTGCCGAACTGAGGACTGCCGCCGAGCCGGAGAGAGAGGACTCAAGCTGAGCTGGTGGGCTCACACCCATGTCTGAGATACACCTTGCCCCTCTTATAGCAAGCCGTAAATCTCCTCTTGTTTGAGTAAATGCTGGATGAGGCAGTTATTTTTCCTCCTGGTCAACCCACAAAGAGGAAAATTAGGCCAGATGCAGTGGCTCATGCCTGTAATTCTAGTGCTTCCAGAGACTGGGGCGGGAAAATCATTTGAGATCAGAAGTTTGAGACAAGCCTGGGCAACATAGTGAGACCTCCTTTCTATAAAAATAAAGAAAAGAGGAAAGTCAGCTCAAATGTTTTACAGATGAGGATATGGTAAAATAGGAAGTCGGGACATCGTCTCTTAGTCAAGTGACTCCAGGAAGGAAGGAGGCCTAGGAGTTTGCATTGGAACGCACACGCGTGTCCTACAAGGACAGGCATAGTGATTGGTACATGGAATATGCTCCTTAGAGGTTGTGGCTGGAGACAGTTGTGGATGGCTGGCCTAGTTCCGAGCAGGGGCTGTTGCCTGTTGGATTCTTAAGTCACATTGGGTAGGAATTTGCCTGTTTTTATTTAGTAGACAAAACTTGCTGGAAAGGATAAATATTCAGACAGATAGCAATCTACAGACCAATAGAAACTGCCACACAAAGAATGGTCATAAGTCTAAAATTCATTAAATTAAAAAAAGACACAGCATGCATATCGAGTTGAAAGCTAAGAACCATCTCCTCTGTCCAAACACACTTTGTATGGGATATGACATACAAAAACACACAATGATGAACAGTCTTTGTACATTTGCAGTTAACTTTAAGTTTAATACTGGAAGCTTTTTTAATGTAAGCACAAATTAGTTTTCAGTCCTCAGTTGGGAAAAAACAAAAAAAGTAAATAGATCCAATATGGAAATTCAAGGCAAACAGCAAGAGAGAAGTTCCAAGTGCCAAAGATGGGAGATTCAATAAACAGCCAGCCATTAGTTATCAATAATACCCTGGCATTCATGCTTGGCTCTGGCTACATGCACCCTACATGTTTTATTCATATTGAGTACTGGGATATTATCCTCTTTTAACAACTGAACTATACTTGCCAATTCATTTTTAATCTGTGGAAGAGTACAATTCTCCAACTTGTAGAATTTCAGTTTGCCTGTATTTCTACAACTATGGCTGTTGAAATTTCTGTATGTTTATTCTTTGCTATCCCTTAAAGCTTCAAATATTTTCAATACTTCCTACAGGACTAAAAGAAATAAGGCTTCCTACATGAATTGATTGTCAAATCGGTTCAACAATATATCGATTTTATCAATAATATATCAATCTTAGCAAAGAAAATAAAATCGTCTGTCTGCATTTTTAGTGCCCTGTGGATAATTGGCCAGATGAAATCTGAGCCAGGGCTTAGGTAGATTTTGAAATAGGTGAGTTTCCTAGTCTTTTCTTGTGAAAGTAGTTCTCTCGTTCTAAATTCCTTAGCTTTGACATAAGAGGCTTCAGAGCCAAAATAAACACATTGTTGATAATGGTGTAGATCACCATTTCTACCTGAATGGAAATTTCAGAATGTTTGAGCCAAAGGTCCCAAACTTTTCTGCAGGCAGTTTCCACACCAGATCCTTAAACCCTGAAACAAGCCTGAGCAAAAGCAGCATCTTTTGTTATTTCCTCTACCTATGTATTTGACTTCACTCTGCTCTAGCATTCGTGAGGCATCACACTGATTCTGGAGGCATGTAACTTGCCCTTTAACCGTGCCACCTCCCAATCACATGCCTTCTTTAGTCAAGAAACAGGAGTGGCTGGAATGTTCCCTGTCAGCGTGTGCCTCTCCTCAGAATGGATCAGCTGCAGAGGTTTGGGGTAACCATTTCTCCGGGTCCAGGCCTGTCATTCTGAAGTTGGCTGCCTAAGGAGAATCCGGAAGCTCACTCACAGAGTAATTAAGTGTCAGGGCCAGAAGGTCAGGCAGCATCGTCTTCTCTAGCCAAAACCATTTGGAACCATTGCACTGCGATTTATGATTTCATTGCCTGGCCAACCACTAGGACCCCAGCTATCTTAACTCATCCAGACTGCACTCTGAAAAGCTAATCTCTTTCTTTTTAGTGACATCTCTTCATTTGGGGAATATCACACATTCTCAGCATGTGGCTCACCAATTACGTTGGTTGAAATTACCGATGCTGGCTTGTTGCAATGTCCATACATTGTGGCTTCCTTCTTACCCCTCTTGGAATAACTTTTACTATAACCTATGAAGGAATTATTGCAGAAAACACTGCAGTAGCATGTCATATTTCAACTACTGATGTATGCTTAGCAGGAGCATTTGAGTGAGCTATTGGCAACTTCTTGTTAAACCAAATGAAAAAACTGGTTACCTGGGCACTCCACAGTTAAAGCCTTCTCCTGAGTTATCCTGCAGATTTCCTCTGAAAGGGAAATGATGATAGAGACCTGTTTTATTTTTGTAACCAACAAACCACAACATATCTCATTTGTATTTCTACCTAACTATATCAAAATGGCGTTGTATACTTTAATGAATACCAGATTGGACAATCAGCTCTCAACGGTTCGCACAGTTTTTTTACCTCCTCTCTTGAGTCTAATTACTATTTTTGTTCATGGGAATAAAAGTATTAAGCTAAAAATGTAAGGGGAAGCTTCAAGAAAAACAAGTCAACCTCAGAATTCCCAGAACAAACCTGCTGACACCTTGACTTTACCCCAAGTGAAAATGATTCTTGACTTCTAGCCTCCACAACTGTAAGAGAATAAATTTGTATTGTTTTAAGCCACTACATTTGTGGTAATTTGTTACATCAGCAATAGGAAACTAATGCACATTCCTGTTTTCAGAGGTTTTCTTGAAAGTTCCTGTTGATTTGCTGCCTTGCTAGCACTTGATAGTCTCGGTGTTTTCATTTTAGTCATTCTTGTGAGTATATATTTCATTGTAGTCTTAATGTGCTTTTCTCTGTTTAAAGATGGAATTTAGCAATGTTTACATATTCAATATCCAAATGTATATCCTCTTTTATAAGGTGCTTATTTATGTTTTTTACCCCTTATTCTATTGACTTATCTTTCTTTTATTGATTTGTATCTTATTGATTTTCTCTTATTGATTTGCAAGTTCTGTGAATAACCTTTCTTGGTTATATAAATAGGAATATAGGTTTGAATAGTGATGTTGAGATAAATTTGTAATAATCTCTCTTTACTATCTTTTCACCCTTGTAGGGTTTATTTTGATGCAAATATATCTTAAATTTGATGTAATTATGAATATCATCTCTTCCTTAATTTTTAAGGAGATTAGAAAATTCTTCCCTGCCTTGAGACCATGAAGATACGCTTCTATCTTACATTCTGAATGTTTTATGGCTTTATTACACTTTTTCTTTTAATCCAACTGGAACTAATTTTGGCTATGTTGTAAGATAAGTGTCAGCTTCATTTTTCTTATGCAGGTATTCAATGTTCTTATCACCATTTGTTGGGAATCTAGTCATCTCCTTACTTCCATAGTGCTGCTTCCGAGTATGTACACATATGATTTTTCATTGAGCTGCTCACATCTGTCCTTTCTTTTACTACATTGCCTTTGTTACTTCAGTTTCATAATAATTCTTGATATTTGTTAGACCAAGTCTTCCCACTTGATTCTTCCATTTCATGAATGCCTTAGCTATTCTTGGCCCTTTTATATAAAACATATAAATGGCCAGTTTTACGTAAACTTTGGATTTAGCATTTTAAGTTCTACCAAAAACCTATTAGAATTCTTATTGGATTACATCGAATCTATTTGGGAGATCTGATATCTTTAAAATATTGAACCTAGCCAACTTAAATAGATAGGAGATATCTGTCCATTTAATTAATGGTGATCAATGAAGCTTTATGTTTTCTTTCATTAAAAAGTTATCCCAACGAATGTTAATACTTTTGTTGGATTTATTCCTACATTATATAGGAATATATAATAGTGTATGAGATCGGCTAGTGATATTACAGTAAATGGTGTCTGTTTTTTTAAAAATCAGTAATATTTATTAAAAATTTTATAAATATTTTAATAAAATTCAATACTTAATTTCTAGCCTTAATTTTAAACAATAAATGCCTACCACAGTGCTGTAGTTGGGTCTTGAAAGTGCAATCACATCAAATGCAGAACCTTGTTACTATGAGGTTTACCAAATGACTGAGGGAGCTGATGGAGCCAGCAGTTCTACAGGTCAAAGCCAAATGCCTACGGTGCTGTATACAGGCTCGCATTAGCACTGGGGCTCATTGTATCATCTAAATACCGCATATGTTTTTGCAGATCAAATAAATGGGCACCAGTTTGCAGTAACACAAACAAAATAAGCTGGTAATTTTGAATTCTAATTTTCACATGTAGTTAAAGAAATGTAAGTTTCAAAAACAATGGGATTCTATTTTTCACCTAACAATGATAAATGGTGGCAGGAATACAGAAGACAACCCCTCTCGTTGACTGGTGCCAGTTTTGTAAATTGGTGCAAACATTTTATAGAGCAACTCAGTAATTTATATCAAAATGCAATATGCTCATACCCACTGTCCTGGCAATTCCACTATTAGAATACCACAGGTATATTCTTACACATGCACGAAGAGTATGAACAAGGATGCTCAATGCAGCCAAAGTGTTCAGTCTCCCTAAATGAACATCAGTCAGGAGATGCACAGTATTGTATATTCATATGAAGCATGCTTATGCAGATGAGACTAAGGTAGACCATATTTACAGATAGTAAGTGAATAAAATAGAAAGCAATGAACATAGTATGCTCCTGTGGAGTTTACTTTTTTAGAAAAAAAGATGAGATAGACAATGGGTGAGAGTATGTTAGTCAGAGTGCTCCAGAGAAACAGAACCAACAGGATACAATAGGATACAGATATATACAGAGAAAGAAGTTGGGATGAGAGGGAAAGAGAGAGATTTTAAATAATGGGCTCATACAATTACGGGGGTGGGCAAGTTCAAAATCTGCAGGGCAGGCCAGTAGGTTGGAAATGCTGGCAGTTGTTCATGTTGCAATCTTGAGTCCAAAGGCAGTCTGGATGTCAAATTCCTTCTTCTTCTGGGGACTTCAGTCTTTTTTCTGAAGTCCTTCAACTGATTAGATGAGACCCACTCACATTATGGAAGGTCACCTGTTTTGCTCAAAGTCTATTGATTTAAACATTAATCACATCTATAAAATACCCTCATAGAAGCATGTAGACTGATATTTTACCAATTAACTGGGGAGCATAGGCTAGCCAAATTGATACATAAAATTAATCATCACAGATAGGCAGACAACTAGATAGACAGGTAAGCAAAAAACATACAGAGAGAAACAGATAGAGAGACAAAAGATAGCTATATATACATATATAGTTAGACGATAGCCCATTAGTTCACTCTCACAGTGCTATAACGAAATACCTGAGACTGGGTAATTTATAAAGAAAAGAGGTTTAATTGGCTTGCAGTATTGCAGGCTATCCAGGAAGCATGGTAGCATCTGCTCTGCTTTAATCATGGTGGAAGTTGAAAGTGAAGCAGGTAGACCTTATATGGCTGGGAAAGGAAGAAGAGAGACAGCGGGCAGGCGATGCACACTTAAACATTCCGATTGTGTGAGAACAGCACCAAAGGAGGAAATCTGCCCCCATGACCCAATCCCCTCCCACAACGCCCCACCTCTAACACTGAGGATTAAAATTTGACGTGAGATTTGGTATAGCCTAGGAGATACGGTGTGGCCTGTTGCTCCTGGGCCACAAACCTGTACAGCATGCTACTGTACGGAATACTGTAGTCCACTGCAGTGTCATGAAAAGTATTTGTGATTCTGAAATAAACATATCTAAAAAGAAATGATGCAGTAAAAACACAGTATGAAAGACAAAAAGAGAAGGTATATCTGTGTGTGACACTTAGCGCAAATGGAGCCTGTGGGACTGGAAGTTGCTCCAGGAGAGGCATGAGTGAGTGGTGAGTGAATGTGAAGGTCTAGGACATGACTGCGCCCTACTGCAGACTTTACAAACACCACACACTTAGGTGACACTCAATTAATTTTTAACATTTCTTTATTTAATAAATTAATCTTAGCTTATGATAACATTTTTACTTTATAAATTTTTAAATGTTTAAAACTTTTAACTCTTTTGTAATAACAGTTTAAAATACATGTTGTACAGCTGTGCAACAATATTTTATTTTTTAATATCCTTATTCTATACTCTTTTTTCACTTGTAAGACTTTCTTATGTTTTTTTTTTTGTTTTGTTTTTTTGTTTTTTTGTTTTTTAGTTTTTAAACTGATTTGTTAAATATGAAAACACAAACACACACATCAGCCTAAATCCACCCAGGGTCAGGGTCATCAATCTCACCGCCCTCCACCTCCACGTCTTCTCCCACTGGAAGGTCTTCAGGGCAGTAACGCATATGGAGCTGTCATCTTCTGAGATAACAATGCCTTCCTCTAGATACCTCCTGAAGGAACTGCCTGAGGCTGCTTTACAGTGACTTTCTTTTAATAAATAGTGGGAATACACTCTAAAATAACAGTAAACCATGTAGTGTGGTAAATACATAAACCAGCAACTAACACAGTCATTTATTATCATTATCAAGTATTAGGCGCTGTATATATTAATAGCTGTATGTGCTAGACTTTTCCATGACTGACAGCACAGTGGGTTTGTTTACACCGGCATCACCACAAACATGTGAGTTGTGCTACAATGGTGCAATGGCTGCAGCATCACTAAGTAATAGGAATTGTTCGGGTCCGTTGGAATCTTATGGCACCACCATTGTGTATGTCGTTGTATGACGCATGACCGTATAAAGGAACCCTAACCCTCACAATCCCTCAAGGTGAGCGTTGTTCCTGCTGTTTTGAGATGGGGAAGCTAAAACATAGAAACCAGTTATTTGTCGAAGATGATGCAGCTGGCAGGGGGCTACGTGGATCCCCTGAGGGACAGCCTGACTTCTGCATCATCTCTGTCTGCTATGTGGCTCCATTTTTTGTCCAGAGATGGATGCAACAAAGAAACCTGAGAGCAGTGGCTGGTGGTGGTGCCAAGGAGCTGGTGCCAACAGAGTCTTGGGAAAGGCAGCAGGGCCCTAGGAAGAACATCTCTGTCTGCTACGTGGCTCCATTTTTCGTCTCCTTCCCTTAGAGGTGGGGTTGTCAAGGGTAGAATTCTGAAGTCAAATTTATCTATCTTCTTTACTACTGTTTTCGACAGTATTCCCTATAGTCGCATGCTGTACAGATTTGTAGCCCAGGAGCAACAGTAGTAAGGAACAGTAGTAAAGAACAGTAGATTCTAGATAGATAATTCCTGGGCCTATTTTCACAATAATTTGTATTTATAATTTACATTGTTTAATTAGTGATTTCCAAAATCTTGACTGCCTTAAGTATCATTTCTGTTATTCTACTAGAAACATCCAGCTCAGGGATTATCCACCTTAACCCTATTGGCATTTTAGGCCAGATGTGTCTCTGCTGCTGGGGTTGCCCAGGGCCTCACGGGATGTTCTCCCGCTGGATACCAGTAGCACTCCTTGGCTCCAGATGGGACAACCAAAGTGTTTGCAGACATTCCCAAATGTCTCTTGTGGGGTGGGGTCGGGGAGTGGTAGAATTGCCCTGCTTGAGAACTACTGATTTCTAACTGGATGTCCTGCCAGCCATTTGACCTAAATTAAATTTTTCTCCCAAACATCCCCTTTTTCTCACTTCCGTATTTCTGTTGTGGGTCTAATCTTTCCTCAGTCATTCAAGCTCAACATGTCTGTGCTATGTCTGACTCAGCCCCCACCCCCAATCCTCCACACCCAACCATCACTAAGACTCACAGCATTGACTTCTACTCCTCCTTCCCTTTCCTATATACCTTTTAGATTCTGGCCTCTGTGATCTCACACTAATGCAAATAGCTGTTTTCTGCTCTCCCGATCATTAATTTATCCTACCCAGTGATGATACATAAGGTTTTCTCAAGGGTAGCTTGTAGTACGTCCCTTCTTTCATTGGAACCTTCGGTGCTTCCCAATGATAGACCAAATTAAGTATAAATTGCTCACTCTTGCATTTCAGAGCCTCCACCATATGGCACCAACTCCCTTTCCGGTCTCAATTGACACATCTCCTCTACAAATACCAACAGGGTGGCCCACTGCTCATCAAAAGTGGGCTATGCATATGCCCTGGTGCCTTTTTCTCATGCTGTTACCTCACTTGGTGAGTTCCCATCCACAATGTTCTCCTAAAATGCTCACTCTTCTTTCAAAGTCAGTCTGATATTCCACAATATTCACAAATGTGTTTTTTTCTGGTTGACCCAACAGGATATATTCACTTTCCCATCTTAATCTCTACAGCTGTTCATACTGCCTCTTCCGTCAGGTTACACATCATCCCCTGGTATAGCCAGTGTAGTGTTAAAAGTATCTGCTTTGCCAGATTGTAATCTTAATGATGGCAGAACTGTGGCCATATTCTTCTTCATACACTCTAGTATTTAGCACAGCTGTATGCATTTTAGACGTTCTAAATTATTTGTCTAAATGAGTAATAACAGTGAACTTACCTGCTTACTATCTTAGCACAGTTCCTCACCATTCTTCACTTAAATAATTGGTTTCTCAACTGGTCTTTTGATTCATGTCTCTCCAACCCATTCTCTGCCTGGTACAAAAGTCACTTTCCAAACACAAGTCTGATCACGCTGACCCTGACTGAGAACTTGGAATGGCTCCCATTGCCTGGAGGATGGGCGCAAACTCCTTAGTGTGGCACACAAAGCCCTCTGTATTCTGGCTACTGTGGTTTGTCTCAGCAGTCCTCCTTCCAATCACATTCTTGCGACATGCTAAGTTTCCAGTTCCAGCTGTCACACCGCTCTTTTCCCCACATCTCCCATACCTTTGCTTGTACTGCTCCTTCTGCCAGGAACGCCTTCTGCCAAAAATGCCACCTGCAACAGCTGTTTACTTCTCACCACTGTGCAAGGAGGGCCCCTGACCTTCCACACCGTGAGTCTCCTTCCACGCGCATCCACTGGGCTCTGCACATGCTGCTGCCACAGCTCCTGTAATATTTTGCTGTGTTGACTTTTCATGCCTGAATCCAACTGCTCACAATGAGCATATAGAGCAAAGCAGACTGTGTTTTATAGTCCTTTGCATTTCGGATGCCTAGATAGTGCTGACAGTGGAGGAAGCTAATGAAACTGTCTTGCCCAATGACTGATGAATGCATGAATCCAAAGCAGAAAACCAGTCTATTCTAGTCATCAACTAGAAGAGTTTGTTTCATAGATTATGTATGTCAGTGTTTAAAATGCCACCAACAAAATCTGTTTATTTCATGAGACCTGAATATCTGACATCGTTAAGAGATCAGCTGAGTGAGTCAATTATCCAGTTTACTGCCATTTTCAGTTTTATATTCAAAAACTTTTAAAACCACATTATATATTTCCTTGACTTGGTCAACAGGATACTCTGGAAATAATGTTACTCTCTTTCTATATTGGAGTTATCATTATAAGAATACATTTCTATATGAGTTTTAATTAATTTATGCCTGCAGGTCCATAAAGAAATCACCTGCTACTGAGAAGCATCAGTTTATCTCTTTCTCTCTGCTTCCAGCAAGTTTCCTTTCCCTTCCCTTCCCCTTTCCTTCCCTTTCCTTTCCTTTCCTTTCCTTCCTCCCTCCCTCACCACTCCTGTCCTCTCTTCCTTTCTCCTCCCCTCTCCTTTCTTTCTTTCCTTCCTTCCTTCCTTCTTTCCTTACTTTCTTTCTTTCCTTTCTTTCTTCTTTTATTTTCTTCTTTTTCTCTCACTTTCTTTCTTTCCTTTCCCACAAAGTTTTGCTCTGTTGCCAAAGTTGGAGCACACTGGCATAATCTCAGCTCACTGCAACCTCCGCCTCCCTGGTTCAAGGTATCCTCCCACTTCAGCCTCTTAAGTAGTTGGGACTACAGGTGTGTGCCACCATGCCCAGTTAATTTTCGCATTTTTTGTAGAGACAGGATTTTGCCACATTGCCCAGGCTGGTCTCAAACTCCTGGGCTCAAGCTGTCTGCCCACCTTGGCCTCCCAAAGTGCTGGGATTAGCAGCCTGGGCCACCTCGCCCAGTCACAAGCAGGTCTTCTTCTTCATTTCTGTTAGGATATCTACTTGAGGTTTCTCTCCACTTTGCCCTTGAACTAATTCTTGACACTTTACCTCTATCCTACATTAATCTTATGACTCAAGGGAGCTGTTAGGGAAACCAGAAAATCAAAGGTGTTAAATCACACACTGTCTCAGCCCATTTGCACTGCTGTAACAAATTGCTATAAAATGGGTAGCTTATAAATAACCAAATTTGATTATTCTCAGCTCTGGAGGCTGTGATCATGACCAAGGCACCTGCAGAGAACCCCCTTCCTAGCTCATAAGCATCCATCTTCTTGTTGTGTCCTCACATGGTGGAAGGAGTGAGGGGTCTCTCTGGGGTCTCTTTTATGTGGGCACTAGTCTCATTCATAAGGGTTCTGCCCTCATAACCTACTCCCCTTTTAAAGGCCCCACCTTCAAACACCATCACATTAGAGAACTTGGTTTCAGTATGTGAGCTTGTGGGGAACAAATCATTCAGTCTATGGCACATACCTAGTCAGACATTTATCAGTAGGTACTGTCCTGAGATGAGCATATTTCTGTCTTCTGAAAAAATACGTGTGAGCTGTATAGGAACTTTCCTTTGTGTTGCAATGGCTGGTATGTGTATTTCTGGTTTAAGCTCTGATCCTAGTTCTTAATGCTGCCAGCAGGCTGACCATTCAGGGTTCACCTGCCATTGGAGAGAGGGGATTCAACACGATCAATGGAAATTGCTATACATTTACATTTTGTGGCCTAATCCTAAAGAGTTGGAATGGAAAAATAGGTAGAAGGACAAACCTCCAATTTGACAGGCCCAGTTGTAAAGAGGTTAGAACTGATATAAAAGCAAAGATGTTGTAAAAAGCAAAACAAAACAAAACAAAACTTTCAAAATAGCATGAACAGAAGTTAACAGATTAGAGATGAACAAGAATCTACAAAGGCAAATCTTGGAGTTATGAATAATGGAACACGAAAGGAAGTTTTTACCTGTTGTAACAATCGAGGATGAAGTAAAAATTTCACCTAATCATCTTTGAAAGGATCGAAACAAATAAATAATTAGAATTAAGGCATAGTTGACATATATGACATGTTTAACAAAATAATTTGCTTTCCAACGAATATAAATATATGTTCGGAGGAGGGAATCTATCCAAAAGAAAGATGCAACAAAGTCGAGACTGGAAGGAGTCATGGTAGGCCCTGGTCTCTGAATGGTGAGAACTAATATTACCAGGCCAGTACCATATGGTACTATATGGCGGGCCCCGGTGAAGTGCTTTATACGCATGTTAGCATTTCATCTTCTATAACTTTTGAAGTAGTCACAAATACTTTACACATCTAAAGGTGAGGAACCAGAGAGATTCAGTTCTATATTGCCACAAGAATTGCAAGTTAGCAGCTAAACAATCTCGGTGGAAAATAGCACCGAGATGCTGAGGAGTGCAAGGAGAAGCTGTTCTGGGTCAGGCCTCATGCACAAGGGCTGAACCTGCTCAAGTATATGTGACCAAATGTAGGCAAGCTAGTCTCCTGTGTTTAGGGAACAGACCAGATGGCAGCTGTTCCAGGATGGACTTAGCTAGATCTGGAGCAACTCAGGTGGGGTCCACATGTCTCATCCCTCAACAGCCTAGCTCAGACATGTCCTTCTGTGGCAACGGCATTGAGAAAGATTGCAAGTAGGAATGTGCAGGTGCGTTTTCAAGCCTCCACTAGCACCCCATTGTTTATAGCAAGTCATAGGACCAGGTCCAGAGTCAGTCAGAGTGGGTGGGCATGACAAGGTTACCTTCCTGAGGGTGTGGCAGAGGATGGGACACAGAATGGCCCCTGATGCCGCCTATCGTGCTGTAGATGAGATCAGTTGGGTCACTTAAAGAAGGTCATCAACTGCTCAGAGGCAGAGCCTGGATTCAAACTTAATCTTTCCAATCCAGCCCCTCCCTATCCACAGCTCTAGGAACCAGGAGAGGTTACAGCCCACAGGAGAGTTCTTAATCTATCATACTATGAAAGCCCGCAAGTCGGTTGGTAAGCAATGTGTCAAAGTGTGGGAACAATGTGATTTTAAAGAGGTGGAGTAGAAAGTCCAATTACAAAAGAAAAGTAGGAGAAATTAAAACCAAATGTAAGACCTTAGAGATAAAGTCATCATGATAGCAGAGCTTGTGAAGCACAGGCTTCTAATTTTGCCAAAGGACAAAAGCGATCTGGCAGGAGAGTAAATCATTTTATGAAAGTAATAAAAAGAGGAATGAGATAAGGTCAAAACTCTGAGTTTACAGCATTTATATTTCAAATGTTATTAATTTGTTGTGTCTAGATTTTATTTTGCATGAGGTTAGGAGAAGTCTTGAAAATGTGCATGAGGTAAATAGATTTTAGAGAACAAAATGCTATACAATGGACCTTCTTGACATTCACTAACAAAAAGGCACTTTGCAAATTATAAACCCCTTTGGAAATCTGGGGAATTTTTATAATAGCAGAGCCAACCATCTTTCTTGGATGAACTAGACTAGCCAGTTGACCCGAGGCACCTTCTGTTTCCAGGACGTCACGTGCCTTTGAAGGAAAGAAGATAGCTAAGTTAAATACATATATTCAATGACTACTTTCTTAAAAGTAATCCTGCTTGTCCATTACAGTGGTATTAAGGATGAATAAAGTTCAAAGCAAAAAGAGGTCTTCAGTGTGTTAATTTGTTGAAAGTAGATTCTTTCTAAAGAACCTACTAAGACTATTGCAGCCACATTCAGCTTCAACACAGAATCAAGTGAACAGGTAACATTGTTCATAGCTGATGAGTGACTCTGAATTTAATTTTATCCTCTGGCTAACTTCTAGCTCATTGTCTTATACGACATAACCATTTGCACTGCAGGGCTAAACTCAATGTCACACTGACATTCAGGAATATTAGTGTCACTGTCACTTGTCCATATTTCTATGTGGCCTGCTGTCCTGACGTTTTGCCCTAGAAGTCTCTGACACTTCCTTTTTGGGTATTTTAGAGGCCATACAGGAGAGTGGGACTCTTTCTTCTTAGTGGTGGTGGCTCCGGCCGGACAGAAATGTCGCCTGCTAATGGGAGAAGTGTCTGGAAAAAGTCACACTCTGCATTAGGACATTCAAGCATCCTCTTGTTACCACAGCAGTTGTTGTCAATTAACTTGTCCAAATTCACTTTTGCTTGCCATATTTGCATTGGTAAACATAGTAGTAAGAGTAAAAAAAAACCATTTTTTCAGTGCTAAATTGGCATTTTACCTACAATATCTTTAATTCTCACAGCAATCCTTCCCGGAAGCCATTGTATTGCTTATTTTTCAAACAAGGAAACCGAAGGTCAAAGAGATTGAATAATGGCTCAAGGTCGCCATTCTAGGGCTTTTGCAGAGCTGACCTTCAATTTTAAACTATGGCTCTTCCTCCTATGTGAAACTGCGCCTTTTCTGATTCTAGATTTTGTTCTTACACCTTAACTTGGGCAGATAGAGCCCTATGTCAAGAAGGTTCTACTAGTATGCATTTTCCATGATGTTGTATTCACCTTGACAACCTTTAAAATGTCAAACTTTCTAGTGGAATGGGGTCCAGAAGACCAGGACTCAGTACTGGCTCTCTGATTTAATTAGCCACGTGATCTGAAGCAAGCTCCTCGCCTAGCTGGCATCCCCATTTCTAAGAATGAAGTTACTAATCTTTGCCCGGCCCGCCCCACGTCTCAGGGCGTGCGGTGATGACGAACAGGATAAAGTGGGTGAAAGTACTTTGCAAACGGTAAAGTAATGCACACATGCCATTGTGATTCTGCCCTGTTAATCTCCTACTCAGGCCTTGGAACAGCTGTGTCATGTTCCCTTTGCAGAAAGGATGCATAGTTGGGTAGCCAGGCTGATACCATTCTACCTTTCAAGAGGTTACCCTCCCGCTGACCGCTGCTCCTTTCCCATGCATGCTTACGATTAATCTTTTAAAAGTAAAACAACGCATCCTGCCCACTCCCCTGCTCGCACTGCACTTGTCGCTCTGTGCTTGCCTGTTTTTCTACAGCACACAAGGAATGGAAACCAAATGCAAGCATCACCACCAATTAACACATGCTGACATCTCTTGCTGGCGATTTTTTTTCCTCTCTCTGTCTCTCCTAGAACTCATAAAGGCACAGTTTTTCTTCTCTGAATTTTTGTAAACCCTATGCAAACATTTAGCTCTGTGGTGCAGATAGTCTGAACTTAGGAGCAAGCTGTGACTGTTCAAGTGATTGAACCTTTTAAAAATTATGAGTGATGTCCCCAGGACCTTGGTAAACCACACTGAAAATCTGTTTACCCTAAAGCTACTTTGTTTAGAAACTGTCTTTGACTTAATCGAAACCAGGATACAAGCTCCCTTCTGCCAGTTGAAAGAAGTGGCTAGAGGGTAACTAGTCAACTGTCCCACTGTGAGCACTGAAGGTCTCGCGTCCGGGAAACTCCTCAGTATGGAGCAAACAAGGCAGTTAGACACCCCAGGAGTGCAGCCATCCCCTTCCTGCATCTGCACCAACCTGCTGCCCCGTAGTTTTCATGGGCTCCAACCAGAGTGAATAATTTTCACTTTTCTGTTACTTGCACGAAGCCTTTTTAGAAAATCATTTTTAAAAAAAGAAAAAAAATTTATTTTCGCTCTTTCACAAAACAGTCTGTCCCCAGTAAGCTGTGGCTGAACTTGAACAGGTCACACCTCCAGAAGACAGGCCTCAGTGCTGCTGACTGTCGCCTCCGAAGCCAGGCTGGGTTCTTGCTGCATATTTTGTATTCAAACCTCTCGATAAATGATCGGCTGTTTTTCATGTGTGGAGCTCTCCCTGAACAATAAAGCAAAAACGTTTGTCATCCATAAAGTACAGCTGCAAGAAGTGTGTGGGAGTGATAATTGGATGACACTCCAGGAAGGAGGGGGGAAATGAAAACAGCTGTTCCGAGAGGACAACGCGGTGTTGTGCAGAAGATAAGCCCGCAGTCCGGGAGGACTGAGCAGCCTGGGAGGACTGAGCCCCCCGTGCTCACTGGCCCCGGGCCACGCTGGCTGCATGCCCCATTTCTGTTGCCGCAGCCGCTCTTGCTCCCTTCTCTGATGCACGCCTGGTGCCAGTGAGGGGCAGGCTCCAGCTGGATTGGGGTCTCACGGCCCCAGGCCGCACCCTGCCCTGGCCACAGCAATGCTTTCTGCTCGCTTTGGCAGCTGGAGGTAGCCTGAGGGGGAACTTCTTTTCTGTTTCCATGAGGGCCACCAAGCTAGAAAAGGCCAATCGCCTTTAACCCCACAAGAAGGCCCCTTTGACAAGTTCCGCTTTGATTCACGGAGGGTTTGGTGCGCACTGCGACAGGCAGCTGTCAAGACAGGGCCTCAGGCAGAAAGACGGAGGGGAACACAGATCACCATGAAGGCGACGCCACACGTTTGATCCTCTTAGCCCTGTCCTTCCCACTCTCAGATTTCCCTCAGACAATGGTTGAACTTACAGGAGTCCACAGACAAAGACGCGTTTATGCACACTTAGCCCGGCAGACTCGGCTCCTCTGCTGAACCACTTCTCAAACCCAATCCCAAAGGCTGAAAAATTATCCCAGGAATTTCTGAGCTTTTCATGTAACATCCTAGACCATCAACTTCAAGTTCAAAATGTAAAGACAACATCCCTACATTTGCACATCTCATGTGCAAGGTGTGTGTGTGTGTGTGTGTGGTGTGAGTACATATATGTGTGTATGTGTTTATGTGTATGGATATGTATGTGTGTGTGCATAGAGTATGTGTGTGGTGTGCATACATATGTGTGTGTGTGTGTGTGTATGTGTAGTATGGGTTGTTATTTTTTTAAAAACAACCTGTGGAGGATGGTGAAGACTAGTCTTTCATGATGAAAGGCTGTATCACCTTAGGTCTGGAATTGTATATAAAGCAACATCTGGCAATAACATTAATATGTTATTTAGAGGGCAATTTAGAAAGGTGCCAGAGGGATCAGAGAAACGGAGTCATCATATAAAAGGGAGAAAAAGAAAAGAGGGAGATTTGAATTGAGCTGCTTCTTCTAATGTATCCTTCCTAAAGAACAGGAAGGTGAGGAATGATGTTTGCATCTCCCAGGTCTCATTGAGTGAAGGGTTTCAACCATGGAGACCCAGATCTTAGGAGTTCTTCAGTCATTAGGCCATACATAGAAAACTGCTGCCACAGCACTGAAGAAGACAGCCCCTGTGTGATCTAGAGAAGGCTCTGGGTATCCCTGGAGTATGTAGTATGTGGCCAGCTACAGGAATACAAAGGTAGATCAAAACTGCACAGTCTTCCAACTGCCGAAGGTATGTTTTTGTCCCTAGACCAGCATTTCTGACCTTGGCTCTATTGACATTTGGAACTTCATCAGTCAAGATCTGCCTTAGGCCATTCAGGCTGCTATAGCAAATTACCATAGACTGAGTGCCTTCAATAGCAAACGTTTATTTCTCCTATTCCTGGCAGCTGCAAAGTCCAAGATCGAGGGGCCAGCAGATCTGGTGTCTAGGGAGGGCCTGCTTCCTGGTTTGAAAATGGCCATTTTCTTGCATGTAAACACATAGCAAAGGGCACAGACAGAGCGTGAACTCGCCTGTGTCTTTTCATAAGGGCACTAGCCCCATTTGTGAGAGTTCCATCCTCATGACCTAATCACTTCCCAAAAACCCCCATCTCCAAATACCATCACATTGAGGATTTAGGTTTCAATATATAAATTATTTTGAGGAGCCACAAATAGTCCATAGCAGGGTTCTCCAGAGAAAGAGAAATATATATATATATATATATATGTATTATTTATTTATAGATATATATTTTTTTTAATTGGTAATTTTTGTGGGAACATAGTTTTTATATTTCTTGGGTACATGAGCTATTTTGATGCAGGTATAATAATCACATCATGGTAAATGGGGTATACTTCTTTGTGTTTGGAATAATCCAATTATACTCTTAGTTTTTTTGTTTGTTTTGTTTTGTTTTTTTTGTTTTTGTTTTATTTTTCACTCTGTCACCCAGCCTGGAGTGCAGCGGTGTGATCTTGGCTCACCGCCACCTCTGCCTCCTGGGCTCAGGTGATTCTCATGCCTCCGCCTCCCAAGTTACTGAGACTACAGTTATACTCTTAGCTATTTTTTAAATGTGCTGTGAATTACTGTTGACTATAGTCATCCTATTGTGCTATCAAATGCTAGATCTTATTCATTCCATCTAAGTATATGCTTATACCCACTAGCCATCCCCACTTCCCCCAACTAACCCCTACCCACCCCCGCCCCTCCTAACTCTCAATGTGTTCCCTAACTCCATTCGTTCAATTGTTTTAATTATTAGTTCCCACAAATGTGTGAGAACATGCAAAGTTTGTCTTTCTGTTCTTGGCTTATTTCACTTAACATAATGTTCTCCAGTTCCATCCATGTTGTTGCAAATGACCAAATCTTATTCTGTATTCTATACATCTGACTCGTTTCCCATCCTGGGACCTCAGGTTTTGCTTGTAAGGCCTTCAACTAATTAGGTGAGGCCCACCACATCATGGCGGGTCATCTGCTTTACTTAAAGTCAACTAATGGTAGGTATTAACCACATCTACAACATACCTTCATAGCAACACCTATATTCATGTTGGATTAAGTAACTGGGTTCTGTAGCCTGGCCAAATTGACACATACAACTAATCATCGCAGGGCCCTACCGGATGATTCTTTGTTGAGGGAGGCTACCCCACACCATTTTGAAGGTTTAGCAGCATTCTTGCCAGTCAGCAGTCCCTCCAGCTGTGACAAATGCAAATGCCTCTAGGTATTACTAAAAGTTCCCTGGAGATGAGTGGGCAAAATCACCCCAAGTGAGAACCACTTTTCTAGGCCATTATGTACCATCCCACAGTCTATTCTGCGTTAGCCACAGTTTAAAAGTACAGAACCCAACTAGTAATGCTTGTGCTTGCAGAAACTTGTATTTTCACTCAGATGCTATTTTAACACATCGAAGGTTAAGGAACATAATTAATAGTCCTATAAGTCTGAGGTAGGCAGGACATCAACATTTGGAGAGCAGTAAACAACAAGTTCCACCTTCAGGTACATCTTGTACTCTCTTGCTGGAGTGACAGTAACTTTTCTCCTGAGATTTGGAATTAAAAATGAAATAATAATATAACCAATGCTGAGATTTGTCCCAGAAGGCTCAATTAACCTGTTCAAGCTGAGCACTGGGCTCAAAAGCACTGGGCTCAAAAGCAGCTACTAAAGACTCTAAAAAAGCTTATTATCACAATTTTATTTGATAATTCATTAAACGGAATATTTTTACTTACTGAATACATTTTTTAAAAGCTTTGATATAGATGAAGGTAATTTGACAAAGACTCACTTATCCTAAATTATAGAACTTTTTTCTTTCTTCACTGCATTGCTATTAACAGATTTTTATATGCACCCTTTTAATATAAAAAAAAAATGTCCTATGCTCTTCCAACCATCTGGTGTGAAGTGACACACGGATGGCAAACTGCTATTTAAAGCACTGAATGCTTATCTATAACCAAGCATGGTTGTCTTCTGCAGTGTTAATTTCCTGCTGTGCCTGCGTAATTCTGGTATTTTCTTGGTCAGGCACAACTATATAGTAACTTATAAGCGGCTCATATACATTTCTTTGAAGTAGAGAGTTATTTAATGGCATGTTCAGTACAAAATTCTGGTGCCAGGAATAGAGAAGGAAGACTCCAAAAGGCTAACAAAACATTGTTTGTAACTGCAACATGCTTATTTATTCAGTTGCTTTAAGCAAGGCAAGAAGAAACATCCAATTTGGAATTTTGACCCACTAAGCATTATGGTAAGATACAGGAATTTCTCTTTGGCATTCTCCTTTGCCCATTAAAACAAAAGCAAACAAACAAACAAACAAACAAATAAAAACCAAAAAAACTTCTTCACTGGTTTCTTAAGTGGGCTGCATCTTCTGTCTGATTTACAGTGTGGTCAGCTGAGAACCAGATGCCAAATGTAGTATTGTGAAGTGTACAGGATGTCAGAATTTCTGGTCCAGTAAAAGTGTTCATTTTGCAAAGGTAGTTTTAAAAGGCCTATGTAGACCCAGGCAGGATAAATATTCTAGGTTCATTTCTGAAGGAAGATTTCTTTGTTTTCTCCAACCCAACCCACCTGGATGTTAACATGAAGCTACTTCCCAAAAATAGATGAGTGATGACAACTTCTATCCTCTTCCAAGTGTTTCAAGAGAAATGGATCTAACTGTCGAGAGAAGGAGCAGCCAAGATGCTGAGGGATTTTTTTTTTTTTTCATGCTGAATCTTAATCCTCTCTGTGTGGCCCTTTTCATCCTGCCTTAAGACAAAATGAAAGCGATGTATGTATCTGTTTGTGCCAAACACAAGTACATGCTCTGCATCAGTTTACAAGGACGAAATCTCCCAGGTTAAAAGTTAATCTCACACACTCAACAATAAAGTAAAAGCAATATTCATTACGAGGATGTCACAAATTAGTCATTCGATTCACTTTGAGCTTTGAGTCATTCTATTTACTTTGAGCTTTGGAGTTGCCCAGCTATTAATATTTGCTTGGGGAAGTTACCAGATTATGGCCCCATCTACTCTTGGAGAACTTGCATTCAAACAAGCTGGGTTTTGTTTTGGTTTTATTTGTTTGTTTGCTATACTTTCCATTAAACTTAAGAGCAAACATTTAACCTCATGCTTGCAAAAAAAAAATCGAACAGAAACAAAAACAGGTTTGGGCTCATTCTGTGTCAAGGTAAGCATTTTGCTTATTAAGAAAACAATAACCTCTTTGTTATATTTTGTTTGCAAAGTCATCAGAGCTTGATGGTGAAAGGTGAATAGCCTGGATTGGTTGCTTCGCATGGTTTTTCTCATTTATCTCTCATGAGAACCTTGAAAAATAGATCTAATTCTTCCCACTTACCAATATACATATTGAGGCTTCTCCATGAATGTGCCATTAATAAGAGGGAATATTTGAAAACACATCTGATCATCAAACCCATGTTCTTACCTCTTATTGAATCTGACATACAGTTTATTAAGATTTTGAATGATAAGCTCTGGACAATCACACACTCAGGGCCCCTTCCAACTCTGAGTCAGAAGACATGAGATGTTACTATACTTAATGCAGATTACAATATTAAATGTCTAATTTTAAATATCTTGAAATGGTGGAAGACAATGACAACTTGGAGAGAGACACAAAGACTGGACCATGAAATGATAATGAAAAGTGTCTTTCCATAATGAGACTGAGAAGCACGAATCAATCAACAGACGAAATCTGGACTATCTTTTAAACAAATATCCCATTCTAGAGTCCAAGCTCCTTTGTGGAGTGTTGTGAATTTTTACCTATGCACAGGTTTGTTAAGAAGTGTCAACAAATTCAAAGTTTACAAACTCAAGAAAATCTCCACCATAACCTTTCAATGGCATCCTCTCCTTCTCTCCTGCTCACACACATCCCAAACCAACACTGTCAATCCTGTCTGTAGCTTAAACCTCTATCATGTATACAAGAATAAGAGCTACCATGAGCACAGGAAACATCTCTGCTCTGGTCTTTGCTGAGTTTTCACCACCAAGACCAGTTCCTGGCTTCCAAGAGCTTTTCCATAAATATTTACTAAATGACTGAATTAGTACTGGATTAACCTACGAATAAATGTGTTTTATGTCATGGGATTCAAGGTGCTTCCTACCACGACTTTTAAAATAAATGTTTAGAAGGACTGATAGTCTGAAAATAAAAGACAAAAGCACTTAAGATTTATCTCTGACTAGAGGAGACCCTAAAACCTATTAGACATCATGTAAACACTTACTGACTGAATGAAAAGATAAATGGAAATATGTGAAAAGGATTATTCATACAACATAAGTTATCCCAAGAGAGTTGCACCAGAGACCTAGACCTACCTTGGAAATGAATAGTTGGCTATAGTAAAAAGAAAAGATAAGAAAGGCCTTGTAGTTGGGCCAATTTTTCCACTGTTGTGCAGCCATCACCTACTGTGTAATGCATAATTGGCTTGAGAGATGTGGAAGGGGGGGTTCTAATTGTGGAGAAGTTAATGATGCAAAAAATAATTAATCCAGAGCCTTTGCATTGTGTTGTTTCCATTTTACGGTTTTAGGAAAGAGAATGTGACATTCATCACCATCAGATCCAAATTCCTTCAAGATGATACAAATGTAATACCACCTGACATGAAGGAATCTCGTTCAGCAAGTTCATGTGTGGTAACTCCTGCCCAACCCCTGGTCTTTTTCATTCCTGCTATGAATTTCTTCTTTTAAAGATACTTCAACCATCTCCTTGCATTTATGGTTCTTGAATTTACAAATGACTTTGTTTCTTCCCAAGACTTATTTCTTCCAAAATAGTACGCAGCCAATTTTCTGTTTATCATGGTTTCACTATTTTATATTTCCCACGTGTCTTGCCAGCATCCTAGTAAAGTATATACCCTCAACCCATACCCATTAGACGAACTCCTACAACTTAGATCCCTTTCTTAATGTGTTAAATACTAATGCAGTCATTAATCCTAAATCTATCTTTTTTCTCACTTTCTCTCTTTTTTTAATTGTTCTGCCTCTAAGCTCAGATTACCCAGGTTGCTGCTGAAGTGTGCATTTTCCCAAGATTGCTTTATTTTGTGACAGATTACTACTGAAAGAACAATAAACTTTCCCTTCAGTTCTGTACTTCCACTCAAAGCTGAACAAGATGAAGTTGAAGTAAGTAGAAGCAGGAGATATCCAATTTATCAGGAATTTTCTGATAAGAGAAATTGGCTCTTCAACTGGCAAGAGTGTAGAATCTCTTTCACTGAGGATCTTACAGTTGGGAAAGAAATGAAAATATCTCAAATATTTTAGGAGAATTACAGTAGAGCATCAAAAATCTCTGGGAAGGAAATGAAAATATCTCAAATATTTTAGGAGAATTACAGTAGAGCATCAAAAATCTCTGGGAAGGAAATGAAAATATCTCAAATATTTTAGGAGAATTACAGTAGAGCATCAAAACTCTCTGGGAAGTCATCTCTGTTCACATGTCTTTCCAGACCAGAATCCCACAGTACAAGGTATTCTCATTGCACAGCAATGCCCGTGATACACACAACACTCTCTGAGAGTGAAAGTGTCGAATACACTCTTAAATAGAAATAATTTGGTCTGACCAGAAATTGAATGGAAGATAAATAACCTCATGTTTCCTCAATCTTGATGCTTCCATCCTTACAAATATTTTATGAAGTAATCATTTCAGAGCAATAAATTTGAGTTTCCTAGTTTCCTTATTAGTTCTTTCACATTTACCATAGACTCATCAATAAACCAATTGTTCTTACCTAAAATGCATCCTGATAGCTAAAGCTTACACAAATGACATCCCGATTCAGAAAATACATAAAATGTATACAACTTAATGTAAATGCCTTTAAATTAAAAAGCATTTTTTCCTTTTAAAACGTGTATTCTAAATTCTGAAATCTCAATTGATTATGAAAGTCAGTATGCCATTGGTCAAGATGCTGAAGAATACTACTTGAGAAGAGCTGAACATAAGCTTTGGAAAATCTTCATGCTTCACAGTATATTCACCTTCTACTGATTGCTACAAATGGCAGCTACCCAGGTTGCAAGAGCCATAGAAGGTTAGGACACCATAGTGCCCAGGAATGCATTAGGGATAAACACAGGCCATCTTGGTGGGAAAGTATGAATACTCAAAAGTATGAGAATTCAAGGAGGAAGGTTGTGGTGATGAAAATACACAATACAACAGGGTATTGAACTGCTGTGAAAAAATGTATTTGAATGTAAGAAGATACCCCCAGCGATCATGTAATCCAACTTCCCATTCATTTACAGACCAACCAGATGGAAAAAAATAAACTGAGGCAGAGATGCCCTCCTCACCCACTCCCCAGTGTCACTGAGCCAGTTTCATGGCAGAGCTGGATGGAAACATGAGTCTCCGGAATGCTAACCCAAAGTTCACTCAACAGTTTCGTGCTGTCTGTCAGAAGTGAGAAAGGAGATTTCCACGGCTCATTTAAAATACAAGATGTATAATATGGAATTGGGAATATATACATTTCTATTTTGAAAATCCCACTTTCTCCAAGCATACACTCAAATCACATCCAAAAAAAAGAGAGAAGTACTGTCTTTCTTTTTTAATGGTTTTCTGAAATGGATCAAAACATTGGGCTTTGTTTATAAACGCTGAATTCCCATTGTAAACTGGAGCCCTTCTCCCTCAGTACTGTTAGTCATAAAAAATATGTCTCTAACCCTTTAGCTATGAGTTAACCTGGCATGGAAATTTACTAACATTTCAGGGCTTTAAAAAGCCAGTTAAATTTTTATTGCTTTAGTTCATCTAAAATGCCAGACAGTGTAGAATGAGATTTTGTAGATTCTACTGTCATCCCTGTTATGTAAATAACTAAGTTAGAAGTATTTGAGAGGTGCTTCTTGCTTTAGTCATCTCCTTTCAGGATTACAAATGAGAACCCCATATACATAGAATATCCTTGGGTAATTATGATTCCTTGGTCTATAATCTCAAAACAATGTTCTCATTTTAGTCAAGAGTACTAAATGCAAAACATGAAGAGCATGATGGGAAAAGGGAAGATTTTCCAAGTCTTCCCATGCAAAAAAAAAAAAAAAAAAAACAAGGAGTGAAAAGGATGATGTGAATATCCTCCTCTCCACAGGTTTCCTGTTTCCTTTTTCTTTTGTTGTTAATGTCAGGCTTATTGAAGTAACATGCACGTACAGCCAAATTTTGACAAATATACAGTAGTGTAACCATCACAAAAATTCACATGGAACATTTCCATCACTCCAAAAAGTTATCTCATATCCATTTGCAGTTAATTCCTATCCCCAGCCTCAGCCATTGGCAGTCTCTGATTCATATCCTATCCCTACAGTCTTGCCTTTTCCAGAATATCTTATAAATGAAATTATACAATTTTTAGCCTTTTAAGATTGAGTAGTATTCAAAGACCTGGGAACCTTTGCTAGAACTCTGGGAGCCACGATTGTCCAAGAAAGCAGACCTTAAAAAGGAGACTAAAAAGTGTGGTCAGAGAAGTAGACGGTACACAGAGAGGCTGTCTTACATTTAAATAAAGAGATGCAAACATTTTGAGGGGAAAAGGAGAAATAGCGATAGGGCTAGAGATTGTGATAGATAAAGATAGAGAGTTTGCAAGAGAGAGAGAATTAGACAGAGAAAGAGAGAGAGAGGAAAGATAGAGAAAAAACTAGGAGAGGAGAAAAGAGAAGAGAGGAGAGGAGGCAGAGGGAAAGAAAGAACGGGGAAGAGAAAGCAGAAAAAGAGAGAGGGGAGGGAAGGGGAGGGAGGGGAGGAGGGGAGGGGACAGGAGAATCAACATTGTCATACTATGGTTAGAACAAATAAACAAATGCACCAGGCGATTTAAGAATGAAGTGAAATTAAGAAAGTAGGACTGCCCAGTGGAGACCAGTCTTCCAAGAGTTATATTTCTCTCTTTTTTTCCAAATGCCTATGGCATTTTTCCCGTCTTAATTATGGTTCTTAGCAACTCTCAACTGAATGATAGAATTTTATTTAATGTCAACATTCTGACATTGACACTTACTATGAGGTATAGAAGATGGGAGATGTTGCATGAGTCATCAGTTCAGTTAGGCCAGAAAGTCCTTAATGACAAGATTTTTAAAAATTCACCTTTGTACCCAGCTCAGAGCATAGTACAGTGCCTGGTGAAGGGTGGATGCTTACCAATATGTGTCCTATGTCTATGAGTGAATAAATCCACTGATTAAAGATGCAGACAGAAATTCTACTTTAAAAACCAAACCTGCACCCACACATTCAAAGAGTAAATTTCATTGTTGATCTCTTTAGAGGATTCCTTAAATCCTTCATTTTGTATTATCTTTCTTCTTTTGGTCATTTTCTGGCTAATGTAAACAATGACATAACCCCCAAATTAGTTAACAGTAAATAGGAATCAATACTAGACATAGACAGATGAATGCACCTCTGAGAAAACTGAATCATCATGGTTTGTGACTATGAAATTATGTAGGACCACCAAGGCATATGCTGCAGAGCTTCATGCAATGTTCCTTCAATAAGGCATCATTAATTTCTTGAACTTAGTGAGCGGAGCCCACCATAGATGGTCATTTGTTTTGATGTTCTCCAATTACATGATACTATTCCTGCATTCATAAAAATAATGCCACTGACCTGCCATCAACTGGCCATGCACTAGAGCGAGCTTTCAGCAGAGTGCAATGAATTCACTTACCATAGAAAGGCAGTCAGCTCAGGCTGTGGTCAGCAAATACCTTAGTCCAAGACGAATGCAAAGGCAACTTGCAGAAAACTCACCACTGACACCCTCAACCCACAGACCACTGCCTGCTAAGTTGGCTGTGAAGCTTTCTGTTGCTTTTCTTTTTTCATTTTTCTTTTTTTAGGGAGATGGTGGCATGAAAGCTACCTGCCAAGGCATACAATCTGGACAAAGTAAGCCATCATAATTTCAAAACTTCTGTAATTTCTACCTATTGACATCATGAAGTGACAAGCTTAGTAACAGATCCATTTCTTTTACATCAGTCCAGAAGAACATTATGGAAACCAGAGGAAACATTTTAAAAGCATGGCATCAGGTTTGATAATTTTGTCTTTAAAAGATAATTTTCTCCTGATATACTTCTAGGCTAAATTGCCTCTGAAATTATTTTTAGTCTTTAGATGAGTGTGTTTGTGTGTCTGTGTGTGTCTGTGTGTGTGTGTGTGTGTGTGTGTGTGTGAACTAATCAAAATTTTTCAGCTTGACAATAAAAAAGAATCCCACTTCTCCAAATCAGCCCCTAGAGAAGATAAGAGGGTGGAGCACCCAGCTCCCTTCGGACTGACCTGGAGAAACCTCAGCCTCACTCACTCTCCTGCTCATCGTGTGACTTCCACCAGTGCTGAGAAATGGACTGGTAGGGAATGGGTCGGTGTGAATTCCACCAGTGTTGGGAAATGGACTGTTAGGGAATGGGTCGGTGTGACTTCCACCAGTGCTGAGAAATGGACCGTTAGGGAATGGGTCGGTGTGACTTCCACCAGTGCTGGGAAATGGACCGTTAGGGAATGGGTCGGTGTGAATTCCACCAGTGTTGGGAAATGGACTGTTAGGGAATGGGTCGGTGTGAGTTCCAGCAGTGTTGGGAAATGGACGTTAGGGAATAGGTCTTTGGATCCTTGGTTTCTTGGGCAAGATAAGTCCTGTGAGAAGAATGGAGCTTTCCCAAAAGGGAGTAGAGGATCTCATAGTGGAACATTCAGTCCAGAGTCTGAATACTTCAGACAAGTAAGTGAGTCTAAGAAATGGTGACTGACGGAAAATGTGATCCGACCCACATTCACCCTTCACTGACCCCTTGCAGAGAAAGCAGAATGTTCCTGGGCTGGACTATACAGTCGTTTTGGGCAAAAACCAGGTACAGCTGGAAACAAAGTAAGAGATGGCCCATGGCAGAATCCAGAGTGGCTGGAGGAACATGGGACAAGAAGAGGTGAAAACTGAGCAGAGGATTTAGGATTATACATAAGACAAACACAATTTCCAAATGCCCTGCAGATATGTTGAATAAAGGGGATGACATAGTAGAGGAAGGGCACGGTCCTCAGAGCACTGTAAGTGCATTGCTAATAATTTTTTCACAGTATCCCATAAAGTTGATTTGCCGCTGCTCACTATTAAATCCCATAATTGAGCTTTCTGTCTTGAGAAAAGCTGAATTATGACATTCCAAAGTAATTTTAATGTTAAGAAATGTACTAGATTAATAGTGTCACTCAAAAATAATTGTCTACCCAGAACCACAAAATGTGACCTTATTTGGGAAAAGAGTTTGGAAGATGTCGCCTAATTAAAATGAGGTCGTACCAGATAAGGGTGGGCTCTTTAGAAAATGACTGTCCTTCTACGAAGAGAGATTTGAACACAGAGATACATGAAGAGGGAAGGTGATGTGAAGACAAGCATGGAGAATACCATGTTACTGAAGTGATGCACCTAAAAGCCAAGGATACACCTATTAGCGGCAACTACCAGAAGCTGGAAAGAAGCAAGAAAGGATTTTCCCCTAAAATCTTCAGAGAGTGCGTAACCCTGCTGATACTGTGACTCTAGGCTTCTAGCCTCGATAACTCTGGGACAATAAACTTCTGCTTTGTTAAGCCACCTAGTTTGGAATGTTTTGTTATGGTAGTCATATGGTAGACTACTATGGTAGTCATAGGAAGCTAATATAAGAATTAACCCTGAAAATCACCCAAATCAAGATATGAACAACTGTACTCTGGATGAAATACTGAAATAATAGTGTCAATCAGAGCAATAGTAATATTGATCATGGATCAAAGAAAAATGCCTTATCTTTAAGACAAAAAGAAGACTATCCCACAAAAAGTGTATGTCTTGACAGAAAGCAACGTGTAGACTTCCCAAGTACATAGGTGACTAGCAGAAGTTTGGGTGGACTATTCATCCCAACAACGAGCTGTCCAGGGCTGTGTTTTCTCATGGCCAAAACAAGCTCAACAAAACTTGTTGTATTTATTTCACATACTTTTGTTTTCATACAGACATTTTAACATCAAACGAGAAAATGTTTTGGGGAAGTGGTCAGTACATAGTATCTATGCAGATATTAATTGCTTTTATTAATGAGCTTAAGGTTGTTTTTTGTTTCTTAAAAGCATTGACACTTTGAGGATGATAATTCAGAGATGATTGGAAATGATAGCTCTTCAACTCTCCTGTAATAAAATGTTCAGCCTGAATCAAAATAATAATGAGGAGAAAAGTAAGTAAAAATAGATATTAGCAAACAACAAAAGAGAAAACATTTACAAGTAAAAGTCGGTTTACTTCTATAAGCAACAATATGTTTCACAAATAAATCTACAGGATGGAGCAAAAACATGCACTAAGATTAGACAGGGAATGATATGTTAAAATTGTGAATAAATGCAGAGTACACAAAACATAACTGTGAGCGCACACAATGCTATAAAAGTATTACATGTATCTTTGCTTGAGGTATTCTCCAAAAGCCAGGAAATAACAGAAATCTCCATGGTCCTTGTAAAGAAAACACAAGGTTCACACCCAGATTAAAATGTTGTACACATTCTTTTGCCCATCAATAGCATTCAACATCTTGTTTCATATATTTTAGCTGTCCAAGAAATATTTTTGACTACATCTATAAGTATGATTAAGTACTGAGATTTACTATTCCAAGATAATCCACACTAGCCCTTCCTCCAAAAAAGCAAAGAATATGTTTCCTGAAGACTAATTGCAAATCTCATATATGTTAAAACTTATCATGTTAAATCAACTTACTATCCCATCAAAAACCGTAAACTAGATTGCCAATGGAAACAGAAACTTAGTATCTCTCAACAGGAAATTTAATTCAGTTAGTACTTATTGAGAAATACTTAAAATTTTTTAATTGTGCTCATGCAAGTGAAATGGAAAGCTATATATATATATATTAGTTTTTATTATAGTGAACATCATCTATTACATGGTCTGTTTTTATTATAGTCAACGTTGTTTGTTATAGTCAACGGTCACTCACTCAGAGGAACTACTGAGTATAATAATCATTGAGTTATCCATGGTCATTCATAATCCCCAAACACTCTTGTCTTTAAAATCTCGCCTGTGTGGCCTCAGCCTCAGCATCAGACTTCGCTTTAATACCGGTCTCCTTTTTTATTCTAAGCCCACTGCACTGTATCAGTCCCACTAACTCTTATGCCCAACAAAATTGCACTCATGGAAAAGGGCAGGTATAACAAGTAAAAACTCCTCTATCCCCAACATCACCTGCCTCCCCACAGCCCTGCCTTCACTGCCATCTACGCACCAAAGTTCTTTACACTGTAGGACTCTCATTCTCACCCTTACAGCACAATCTTTTGAAAGTCTTAAGAGTTTTCCTCCTCATCAACTCCAAGGACCACCTGCTAGTCCTCAAGCTTCTCACTTCTCTGAAATGCTAGGTGTTCACGACCCCTCATCCCTGAAACTCACACTTCCTGACTCCCAGTTTTTCTATCTCCAGCCTCCATCCACGTGGCACAGGCTCCTTGCTGTGCTTCTCTTCCTGAGACATCGGATCTACAGTTGCCTTCCCTCCAGCTTCTGGCTTCAGTTGTATTTCCTGAACCAGCTGTCTCAGTGACTTAACATTCTTCCAGTCTTCCTTCTTTTTCATTGAAGAGCCACATACCCCTGTATGTGAGATTGCTTTCAAAAGGACATTCTTCTGTATATTGTCTATTTGGTAATTTCTTTAAAATCTTTCCGGATAAACAGTGTTGAGTCCATGTGTGTATACATTAACTTTGATTTATCTATTTGTGTTGCTTTGTTAGTCCTTGAAATATATTAACCAGTAATCCATAATCTATACAGTAGCTACAGCAAATGTTTTAAATACCTTTATCTAAATTACACAGGTTTGTGTATTTATATAAACTATGCCAGAAATAAATTTGCATTGGTGAAATGCATAGTATTTGTGAAACATTTTATAGAGCCTACTGTCCTTACATGATGAGATAGAAAATATTGGAATCTAGCAATCCTAGCAGCATGATAGCTTCAGGCAGCATGATAGCTTCAGGCAGCATGCCTAGAGTTACCTTTAGCCTTTTTTGGGCCCCCAAAACCATTTCTTACCTTCTGTACCTCCCACTTCCCTCACCCTACCCTTCAACTCCAACTACAAAGGGAGAAGAACTCTGCTGAGCTGACTTGGCCAATCCTAAAGTCAAATTACCATTGCACCAATCTGAGAATTAACCTTTCATGCAAAATGCTTCTGAGCATTTAAAAGACGGAAGGGAGATATTTCTGCACTTAAAAATCTCTCTAGACATATCTTTTTTCCTTCCTGCTTGCAAATGTTTGCCCTTTGGGAGGATTTCAGTCTGATAGTTGCTTTAATCATAACTACCTGTGCTGTAATAAAGATATAAATGCATAATGAGGTGGAGATAGGTTGTAATGAAGAATATATGTAGCCCCTACCTACAAGTCAATTCCTAAGGGTTCCCTTACTTAGCCGGGCATAGTGGCGGCGCCTGGAGTCCCAGCTACTCGGGAGGCTGAGGCAGGAGAATGGCGTGAATCCGGGAGGTGGAGCTTGCAGTGAGCTGAGATCGGCCACTGCACTCCAGCCTGGGAGACAGAGCGAGACTCCGTCTCAAAAAAAAAAAAAAAAGGGTTCCCTTACCATTGTTGAATGTTGAAGTTGGCTTAGGTCAGCTCGCAAACCCAATCACAACTTCGCTAGTACTAAAGTCACCTAGTATGAGATCGTGCAATTTTCCTTCTCTGCCCCTTCCCCATGCCCGAAGCTTCAGGTATCTTACCTTCTTACCTTCTTACCTTCCTCTACGGTAGACCCAGTCTGGAAGCATTTTAGGCCTCTTCTCTCCCCAGATTCTAGGCTGTGGGCATCACATCTGCCTGGACACTAACTTTGCCATTGGGCTCTGCCATTCATTTCTGTTATGGGTTGAACCGTGTCCCCCAAAGTGAAATGTTGAAGTCCTAACTTCTTGTGCTTGTGAATGTGACCTTGTTTGCAAATAAGGTCATTGCAGATGTCATCAAGTTAAGATTAGGTCGTTAGGATGGGCCATAATCCAGTATCACTGAAATTCTTGTACGAAGCACAGAAGAGACCCAGGGGAAAGACAATCTTGAGAAGAGAGGTAGACATCGAAGTCATGCTGCTGCACACCAAGGATTGCTCGGAGCCACAGAGCTGGCAGATTCAAGGAATGACCTTTCCCTAGAGGTTTTAGGGGGAGTGTGGTCCTGCCAAGACTTTGACATCAGCCTTCTGGCCATCAGGACTAGGAAATAATTGATTTTTGTTATTTTAAGCCACCCAGTTTCTACTACTTTTTCATGGCATCCTGAGACACTAATACAATTCCCAACATCACTGTTCCTATGTAGCCCTCAGAACAAATCAGTGCTCAGTAATTGCTTGTTATACAAACAACTAATGATTGGGTGGCTCTGAGGCTGATCCCATCCACCTCCTCTTCATCTCTGATATTAAAATGAGATTAATTTTCTTATGGTAAAGCTTTGACTTTCACTGTCATTCTCTTGCTCAAAATTCTTGTGGATTCTCCCCTGCATTTAAGAACAGAGTAAAAATTCTGAGCAAGGGTCTCCAAGGACTGACCTCCACTTCCAAGTGCATCTCCTACTTCAGATTTTTCTTTCCCTTTCTTTCTTTTTTCCTTCCTTCCTTCTTTCTTCTTTCTTGTCTTTTTTTTTTTTTTTTTTTTTTGACGGAGTCTGTCTCTGTCACCCAGGCTGTATTGCAGTGGCACAATCTCAGCTCACTTCAACCTCCGCTTCCCAGGTTCAAGCGACTCTCCTGCCTCAGCCTCCCAAGTAGCTGGAATTACAGACACACACCACTATGCTCGGCTAGTTTTTCTGTATTTTAGTAGAGACGGGGTTTCACCATGTTGACCAGGCTGGTCTTGAACTCCTGACCTCAAGTGATCCACCCTTCTCAGCCTCCAAAAGTGCTGAGATTACACGCATGAGCCACCATGCCTGGTCCCGACTTTTCTATGCATACTATAGTTGACATTCCTAGACTCCTCATTCTTCCCTCCAAAGCCTCTGCCTCCATACCTGTAACCATGCTGCCCCCTGCCTCAACTGCCCTTTCTCCCTCTCCACAGGTCAGATCCAGTGTACGTGCTATTTTTTGAGTGATGGCTTTTATAATCTACTCTCCCAAATAGAAATTAGCATTTCCCTGCTTCCTGAGACCATCTGTATTTGCATTTGTACCTCTATTATAACACTTAACATATTCCGTGGTGTATTATAGTGAATTATAAACAGATTCTATCTTCCTGACTAGATTCCAAGCTCCTTAAAGGTTTTCATTTTTGCATACCCTGAGTTATCTGGCATAGAAACTGATTTATTGCATAATATTGGTGGAATTGAATTGCAGAAAGATGAGTTGAGGTTGTTTCAGTAAGATTCAACTGCCATGTGATAATGAAATGGCATCAGTCTTCTTTGTGAAAAGGTATTCATTGGCACCTGCACACTCAGTTCCAAGTAAGTTACCAAGTGTCAGATTAGATACGAGAGAGGGACCAAAAACAAAACAAAACAAAACAAAACAAACAACAAAACTCATGCAATTGTTTGCCTTTAGGAAGATAATGGATTAGTCCATTGTTTGTGTGTGTGTGTTTGTGTATGTGTCTATACATCACCTGGATAGGGATCACCATGTCTGCCTTTTTCTAACTACTCTTCTCAGCTAGTGACTCCTTTGTTTCCCTGTTTCATACTCTGCCTACTACCTTTATTTTCCATCACTTACTTTTCCAAATGAATACAGGGAATATATGAGTGTGTGTGTACACACATGTTTGTATTCGTGCATGTATTAACAAAGATCCATTCACCATATGCCTAAAATAAGATGTGCACAGCTTCTTCTTTCATTAGCAAATAATTACTCCTATCTAGAAATATTTAATAAGAAACTGAGTGTTTATTATAAACTGATCTCTCTTTATAATCCTTGGAATTATTTTGCTGTCATGCCACAGCACACAATCTGATATTTATTTTTGTAACTTATGGTAACAGTTCAGTAATGTTGGGTCCTGACTCACTGATCAAATGCTGTTTTGTAAGAGTCTCTCAGTCGTTTCAGTGTTCAAGCTGGCCCAGTCACTGTGTGCAGCTGAGTCACTGGAGTTCACATACTTTCCCCCTTTATGTTCTGTGTGGCTTCTTGCTCTATGAATTTATCCTGACTCAGCTAATCGACGCTGTTTCAAATGCTCCAAGCAAAAGGCTTTAATGTGAGAACTATGTTAGTACTTTTTTACAAAGTATGACAATTAAAAATAACTGTGGCAGGGTCCAGGAAATGAGTAGGAAGGAGGAAAAAAGAGTGTTCACAAATGTGCTTTCAAAAAACAAATTCTCAAACTAAGTACCTTTATTATGAAAGTCAGTGTTAAATGTGGACCAAATGACATCACTGGAAAAAAAGGAAAAACAATTCTCAAAAAAAGCAGTCTATCTAGTGTCCTTCTAGAAATATTAAATGCCACGTGAAAAAGGAACATTTACTGGGGTTTGCTATAATAAAACCATGGACTGTAAATTATAATGTCTAATTCAGAATGTCGTTTAAGTTTGTTTCTAATCACTGAGTGATTTGATCTGAAATGTTTGTAGCTTCTCCTTCTCAGCCATCTATACCTATCAGTTTAAAACTGCATCTATACTTGCCATATAAAACTGCATTCCTCCTATCTGACACTTGTGTATTTCCAAGAAAATTAAGAATTTAGGAAGAGTCACCCTCAGAATTTCCACCAATGGTCTCAGAATACGTAAGTATTCAGAGTTCAGCCTATAATGTTGACTTTCCTACTTTGTAAATTATTATTGTTTTGTTTTTTAAAAATTGTAAATGCCTCTTACACTTAAACTCTTTGGTATATACCCTCATATTGTGATATACCCTCAGATCACAATATGAGAGTATATACCAAATAATAAATAACATACTTAGAGTGGTCATTTATACCTGTAGGATTGCTCAGCAGGAATGTCCCTAATAAGTGTTCCAGAATAAATAATAACAAATAATATCAGCAATGGACTCCCTCCCTCTTCAGCCCAGTCCTCTTGGCTAGGGACTCAAAACAGAATCAGATCCTAGAACTTCGTATGAAGCCATATGTTTTATTTTCTTCAAGTACATTTCTTAGAGATGCAATACCAACTTGATATTTGTTAATTACAAGAAACAAAATATGCTTCGATTGTACAATCTTTGCAAAAGAAATATTCTCATTTACCCTAGTTGAGTAGCTTAGGGATATCATAGATCATCATGTCATCATAGATCCTAGAAAATTAGACCAATAATTTCCACGGATATCATTAAGTTTAACCATTTAGTTATGTCCATTCTGTGATTTCCAAGTTTAGTTTTTATCAATAATATTATAGTTTTATAAATGACAAGGATGTTGACACTAATAAAATGGTAGTAAAACATGGAAACAATGGTTAGATTTTAAATATTTTGATTTACCTACCAGTAGGATAAATTCAAATTCCTGAAAGATGCATCTGCCTACCAAACTAATTTTTCAGAGATAATGAACATTTAGTTCCCGTTTTCTTAAATCTTTATGGGATTGGCTTTACAGATCACCATAAACACATTGGTTTGGCCTTCACTTACATGCACCAATTTTTCCTGCTCCAAAGAGCATTTAAGAAGCAGAGCAGAACCCAGGTCTTTGCCTCCCCTTGAGAAACTTAAGTCTAATTGAGAAATCAGAGTAAGAAAATGTCAAATGAAGAGATACAGAGTTTTTTTAAGTTATAGTCACATGTTAAAGGAAACTATTTTTTCAAAGATGGTTTTAGCATAAACATTCTCTATGGATTGTATTATTCTGGGAATATTATTAGTGACATTCCTGATGAGCAATTCAAAGGGTATCAATGACCACTCTAAGTATAATGGATAAAGTCACAGTAACAGGAGACAATGTTGGCAAGCTCATTACTACACATCATTTAAACTTCAATGGCACCATACTTGTACCTCTAAATTTAAATGTGAGTGGGGTCAATTACATTTATTTTTTTCTGTAGCAAATTCCATTTGAAAGTATTGCCTGGATAAAACTCATTCCTGAGTCTAAAATGTAAGTCAGCAAAAGTCAAGCAAATCTATAAAGATAAGCAGTCACACTAATGAAAGGCCATTAATCAACATGCCCTTTTAGCATCCAGCTTCAAGGATTATCCCCAAAATGATACTTCTATCATCGTAAGTGAGTGTGCTTGAAAAACCCGTTATGAGGGATTTCAATGCTATATAACAACTGGAAGTCCATATTTTTTAAAAATGACTTATTCAGATATTTTATATCATGTAGACCAAATATCAAAAATGATTGTGTCATAACTTTGATTTGATCTCCATATTAAGACATATTTTACATCTTTCATTTGGTACCTATCCAGGTGTACCTTGGTTGATGATTCTTTACATTATATTACATTTTCATTCTCCTTTAATTAAACTGTTAAATAGCAATTCTTAATCCATTGGTGTGTTAGGACTCAACAATTCATGCCAAATTTCTTCAGTTATGCTTAAATACAAAAATTCCTGCTGCCTACTTTTTCTTTGCAATCAGTATGTATATATTTAGCAAAATCAAAAGTATAGAAAATAAAAGTCTTTGAAATAGAAGATTACGTAAAAATGAAAAATGGCAAGGATACAAATTGTTGCAAGTTAACAGTAAATAATAAACTGCTTGCAAATACTAAAATTTAAAATGAACAAAATGGAACTGATACTTCTGAAATGAACATATGGTATCTTACCCTTTAATAAATTGGTGTTAGTATCAACAGCAAAAATGTAGGGAACACTTAGTCAAAACTAAAGCCAAACTACACACTAGATAAAACAAATTACAGCAGTGAAAAAAAAAAAAAACCCTCAAAATTTGTTGTTGTTCTTGTTTTTGTTCAGATAGTAAAAACAAGTGTAATTTAAGGACCTGTAAAATCACACATGGGGATGTATTATTAAAGTAGATATAATGTAAGAGGTAAATAGTTGAACGATAGATATTTCCCCTTTTTCTTAAAGAACATCGCTTTCTAAGACATTTCATCAAGTGAGTTCAACAAAACAGCACACCAAGTGAATTTTTACAAAGAAACCCCAAGAATCCACAGTCCCTTCAGTAGTCAAGACATGTTCCCCAGCAGAACAAGGAAGTTCACCAATCACCTGATAAAGACAAGTGATAACCTCTTTAAAAATGTAACTTAATATATGCTTAGTTTTAGGAATCTAATAAACACCAGAATACATTTATGGTGTGCCTCTTTCCCTCTAAACATGTATAATTGTAGTGATATCTGATTCTAGATGCGCACTTCATTAAAAATACAGACTGCATTATTGTGTACAAACACAGCCAAGAAAACAAGCAGGAATAGGACTGGAACTATTACGTGTGTGGATGCATGTGTGTGTGCACAAACACACACACACAGAACAAGACAGATGATTTTCTTAAAGTCAGCAACATTTACTATGGTTGATCAAAAAGTGATATTAATTTGCAAAATTAAAATTTGGTCAAACTTAGTATAGTGTATAGTAATTCCTAACAGCTTAATAATTAAGGAATCCCTCTATTATTCTCCTCTGAACTTCATGGTTTAAAAGGTTTTTAATCTTCCTTCTGAGAAAAACTGAATATATTTAGAATTAATGCATTTTCCATTATATCAAAGACAAATTTAACTAAAACTACAGTAAGCACAGAACATAGCCAATAAATGTTAAAAATGCTTGTTTAGTTAAGTGCTGTTTACACTGGAATATTTAAAGGAGCTGGGTGCATGCAGGATTCTCAAAACCAATGTCAAAGGCCATTTGATTTAGAATCAAGAGATCCTGCTATAAATCTTAGTTCTCAAATTTACTGGTTGTAATTTCTTAAAGAAACCATTCAGACCCTCTTCAGGAACTTCAATCTCTGTGTCAGTAAAACTAAAGACACGATCGCACCAATATCATAGGGTTATTGTAAAAAGAAATTATTAAAGAATGTTTATATGTTTTACAACGTATATAAACACCAGACACATATTAGTATTATACTTTTAAGCACTTTGATTAATATTTTTGACTTACAGAAATAAACTGTAAATGATTAGATTATTCAAATTAATGGTGAAAGGGATTTTGCAGTTTTTTCAGCAAAGGTCCTTGCAAAAGAATAACATATCATGTAGTACACGGACAGTATAGAAGCACACAACTAGCATCATAGTAAAGAAAGTCAGCAAAGGCTTACCCTTAAGAATCCAGAAACAGAATAAGGAAATTACTGACCTCATTCTGACTTTGCATTTTGTGTCAATCCATGTGAAATAACAATGGCAAAAACACCGTCCTTACAAAATGCTGTTATTAGTAATTATCACAATAAAAGCAGTAGTAACAGAGATATACATGAGACAAGGGGTTAGAAAAATTTCAAAAATGTTCATATTCAGACCTACAAACAGCAACATCGTATGAATTAAACTTTGATTAAAGTTCATAATTATGAATTTATATTATGAATAAAGACTATGAACATCTACATAAATAAAGGAAAACTAGTATTAAGTAAAAGATGTAAAGAAAAATGCACCTTCAAAATACCAAAGTGATTTATTTAGTTGACAAAGATTTATATACGAGTCTGTTTTAAGTACAGGAGGATCAAAGCATAGATAAGAAATAACATCTAGTTCTGGCAAGGATGAAGAGAAATGGCCTTTTCACATATTTCCAGTAAATAGGCTAATTATTACATCTTCTTTAGAAAATATTCTGGAAATATCTTTTAAAATTCATAAAACATATAAATTTTGACCTGACTGTTCCCTGTTTGAAATCTAGCCTGAAGAGATGAAAGATATGTGAATAAGCATATATGTATAAGGATATTTACTGCAATATTGTTTATAATTGCAAAATAGCAACAGTGATAATTTTAAGAAATCTGAAGAAACTTATTAATCATGAGGGAATATATTAAGAGTTTTTACTTTAAAAATAATTAGTTAGATCTATATACTCTGACCTGGAAAGAACTCCATGACATATTATTAAATAAAAAAGGAAGTGGATACACAAATCAACCCAAACGAATTAAAGACTTAAATGTAAGATCTGAAACTATAACATTAACAGAAAAAAAATATTGGGAAAACACCATAGGGCATTGGTCTGGGTAAAGATGTTTTAGGTAATGCCTCAAAAGCACAGGCAACCAAAGTAAACATGGACAAAAGGTGTTACATCTAACGAAGAAGCTTCTTCACAGCAAAGAAAGCAATCAACAAAGCCAAGAGATAACCTACAGAATGAGATAATCCATCCAAAAGGGATTAATAATCGGAATATATAAGGAACTCAAACAACTCAATAGCGAAATGATATGGTTTGGCTCTGCGTCCCCACCCAAATCTCACCTTGAATTATAATAATCCTCACATGTCAAGGTGGGAGCACGTGGAGATAATTGAACCATGGGAGTGGTTCCCCCATACTGTTGCTGCAGTGGTGAGTAAGTCTCATAAGAGCTGATGGTTTTATAAATGGGAGTTCCCCTGCACAACTCTCTTGTCTGCCACCACATAAGACCTGCCTTTGCTTCTCGTTTGCCTTCCACCATGATTGTGAGACCTCCCCAGCCATGTAGAACTTTGAGTCCATTGAACCTCTTTTCTCTATAAATTACCCAGGCTTGGATATTTCTTTATTAGCAGTGTGAGAACAGACTAATGCACAAAATAATCAATAATCTGATTTTTAAATGTGCAAAAGACTTGAATAGACATTTCTCAAAAGAAAATATACAAATGGTCAACAGATTTATGAAAAAAAAAAAAAACTCAACATCACTAATCATCAGATAATTGCAAATCAAAACCACAACGAGAAATCATCTCACCCCAGTTAGAATGGCTATTATCAAAAGACCAAAAGAAAAAAAAAAAAATGCTGGGGAAAATGTGGATAAAGGGAAACTCTTATATACATTGTTTGTGGATGTAAAGTAGTATAGTCATTATGGAAAAGAGTATGAAGTTTCCTCAAAAAATTAAAAATACAACTACCATATGATCCAGTAATTCCACTGCTGAGTATACCTGAAAGAAAGGAAATCAGCATATCAAAGAGATATCTGTACTCCTGTGTTTATTACATCACAATCCACAATAGCCAAGATACAGAATTAATGTGTCCATCAATAGATGAATGGTCACAGAAAACATAGTATATATACACAATAAAATACCATTCAGCCACACACACAGACACACACACACACAAAACCCAGTAAAATCCTGGGTTTTGCAGCAACATGGATGGAACTGGAGGTCATCCCAGTAAAATAAGCCAGACCCAAAAAGACAGATAACTGCATGTTTTCACTTTGATGTAGAAGCTAAAAAGTGGACCTCGTGGAGCTAGAGAGTTGAATGGTGGTTACAAGAGGCTGGGAAGGAAAGTGGGGTGGGCAAGATGAAGGAAAGTTGGTTAATGGGAACAAAAATACAGTTAGAGGGAAACAGGAAGTTCTAGGATTTGATGGTAGAGAAATTATAGTTAACACTTTTTTATTGTATGTTTCAAAGTAGCTGGAAGAGAAGACATGTAATGTCCACAATACAAAGAAAAGATAAATGTTTGAAACAATGGACAACCCAATCACTCTACTTTGATCATTACACATTGTATACCTATATCAAAATATCACATGTACCCACAAAATATGCACAACTAGGAAATATCATTTTAAAACCTACAAAAAGACATAAATTAGTGGGATGAGGAATATTTTGTCTTAGGTCATAAAAGAATAACTATTAAAATGTTTTAAGAAAGGAGAAAAGTGGAAGATATTGAGTTCTGTTTGAACATCTAATTTTTAACTTTTTTACTGTATAAAACTTCATGGTACATAAGCAACAGCTGCTTACTTTCATATTTTGATTGAATAAAAAAAATTTTGAGGCTGGGCACTGTGGCTCATGCCTGCAATCCCAGCACTTTGGGAGGCTGAGGCAGGTGGGTCACGTGGTCAGGAATTCGAGACCAGGCTGAACAACATGGTGAAACCCCGTCTCTACTAAAAATACAAAACTTAGCTGGGTATGGTGGCAGGTGCCTGTAATCCCAGCTACTCAGGAGGCTGAGGCAGGAGAATCACTTGAACTTGGGAGGCAGAGGTTGCAGTGAGCCAAGATCGAGTCATTGTACTCCAGCCTGGGTGACAGATAATAACAATGATAATAATAATAATAATAATTTTGAATAATAATGGCATAGAAGGTATAGAGATGACTAAGAGTTTACCTTCAAATAGCTTAAAATACAATAGGTAGTGCAAACTAATAAACAATTAATTCTAAGAGAAGTTAGCAGGGAAAGCACTCAATAGACCTTCCCTCTATCACCAAAGCACATTAGAAGTGTCATGAGAAGTTGAGTCGCGGTTAAAACCAAACTGGAAATAATTTGGGTAGAATGAGTGAATTGTGTCATACCCTTCCAAGAGCATTCTAGCCCCAGGGAAGCTGACGACAAAGTCTAGGAATAGCAGAGTAAGGCACAATGTGGTGGGGTGGAAAGTTCGGTGACTTCGCAATTGCTCTGTCCAGGTGGCAAACGCTGAGCGAGGCGAGGAGACACCATTCCCCACCCGACTTCCACTCTTGGAATTTAGCCCATTAAAACGTTTGGTTATATCTAATTTGGTGCAGTTTTGTACATGCAGCTAAAGAGGACCAAAATAATCCAGAGAAGGTAATAGAGACTTTCACCGCAATTCTAAATGCATTTCGCTGAGCTATAATCTCAATCTAGTAACACTCTAAATATACTGAAAAGAAAATTTAGTGACAGAAGAAAATGCTTATTAACAATCAATCTTGAAAAGATGGAACCTCCTCAAAACTCGTATATACAGATGGCGCACTTATGGCGGGATCACAATAAAAAGCTAAATAAGCCAAATTGGGTATGATCTTTGATAGAGTAATTGAAAATTTGTCTTTGTAGGATTCTGATTTCCAAAATTACCCCCCATGCAGACCTGAACATCATTCAGGCAACTGCTTAGCACTTAAATAGCTTTCACAGAAACAGATGGCAATAATAAATAAATCTGCATATCAAATGCTTACTGGTAAAACTATAATGCTGTTATGAAAATTAAAATCTAAGCAAAATCGGTAAAAAAGAAAAAAAATAGATTAGCAGTTTCCCAAGTATAGTCCAAATGAATCAAGGCAACAGTTCTAAGCATTGTGAAAGCATAAGTTAAGAAAAATGTCTTCATGTTTAAATTTCAATAGAAGCTTATTAACCATGGATGGAGAGGAGAACTAGATATCCAAGTCTCCAAGATAGAATGCACATAGATGATGCCCATGTGGGACTCAACTTTGATGTCTTGAGGACATCTACATATTCACTTAAAGTAGCTAATCAGACCACAGTTATCAAAGAAGAAACGGTTCTTTACTAAATGATACAGTAATATTTCCTACATAGTTTTGGTATCCCAGAAACTAAGAGAGTCACCATATTGGTTAGTCATTTCTTTTTCCACCAAGACAAACTCAAAAATATTTAGATTGTCTTACCCTTTCAAATGATGCTCTGTGAGTATGAGAATGTCATTTATTTACTACTTCATTGTTAAGCAAAATATATGAACCGATTTTATTTTTAATATCAAATCATGTTCAACTCTTCGTTTATGCATCCCAATTTGAAATACAAAAGCACAGACACCATTAAGAAAGACCTACCCAACATAATGCTCATGTCAACCTGGAGTGAGCCATTACTAGCATGAAAAGTCACACAGCTTAAGCTTTTGGTCACTGGCAAAATAATGGCAAAAAATCCTCCTAGACTCTCTAAACATGCCCAAATATTTCCAATGTGATTTTCACTGACGGTATGGTACTGGGTACTTGCTCCCTAGCATATGCAAGAAATGTAAGATAACTTTATGGTTTCTATGCCAATTACATCTAAAAAGCAGGTAAACAAAGTCATCCTATCACATTTATCTTCATGCTAAAATCCATATCTACTGTCCCTGGAATTTGTGTATTTATCAAATAACGTCTAGTTTGAACAATTCATCTTCGCAGTAAAACGAGTGTATAGGCAAATGTACCACAAGATACAAACTGGTTAGGAAGTGTGCTTTCGGACATCTGGAAAACCTCTCCAAGTTTTGTAGCTAAGAATATCATCAGAAGTTCTGGAAATAGAAATCCAAAATTATTGCTTTCTGGTGACTTTGCTTCAGAAAGAACAACAATACAAATAACAAACGGCCATTTTCAGGATAAGCAATATATTTATTGGCTCTGGACTAAGCTCACATATCATCCTGCCCTACGCTAAGCCTGTAGAAGGTCAACATCTAGGCACCAGCCCATCTCACTAAGTGTTTTCACAGTCAAGTTTCCTGAGAGAAGAGATGAGCTCGCCCTTCCTGCATCCCCACTTCTATTCACCTCTCAACATCTGCTTTCTTGGAACCCTTCGTTTTAGGATTTCTGGGATGTCACTCTACAGAGGTCTCTTACCTTTCCCTTCCCGTGACTTCTCTGCAGTCCTCTGTCTCTTTTCCTCTGCTCGGTCTTTCCAGGTGAATGATTCCTTAGACCTCTGTCCTTGGTTCTCTTTTTCCCTTGGGTTATATAGAGAGGCTCCACAGATGAGCCTCCTATGTGCAGGTCACCCCTAAATCTCTATTGCCAGTTGAGCTCCATTTCCTAGCCTCAAATTCATCGTAGCCAATTGCTGCTGGAAATATCCATCTGAAATCTCATGAGAACTTCAATCTCAATGGTTTGGAAACTAATGTCATTAACTTCCTTGCCTTCCACTGGCCCTCCACATCTTCATATGCTGTTAGATTTCTTGTTCTATCTAATGGAAACCTTGTCTTGGCCAATGAGGTATATTCAGTGACTGAAGAGCTTGAAGTTAATGAAAAAAAAAAGGATTCATTTTTCATTTATATTTGAATCCCCAGCATTACACGGAAAAGAGTTGATGATCAATAATGGTTTTTTGAATGAATAACGAGTGAATTTTATAATGAAAAACATTGAGGTATAGACAACACTTTAAAATAAAACAAGAAACATGTGGAATATGGAGACAAAAAAAGCCAATTTGTTTTGTTTTGTTTTGAGAAACTGGGAAATAAAAACTTGTGCCTGTGTAACATGAAGCTTATAGGGATTGTCCCTTAGGCCTGTGAGCAGCAGGCACTCCGTGAATATTTGTGCAATGACTTCATGAATTTACTCACTTGTCAAGAAGCTGTATTTTACGCTTTGACCCAGTAGTTGAATGGCTAACATTTTCAGGCTTTCTGATATTTTTTAATTAATTAGTTACAGCTAAACAATGCAAAGGACAAAAGAGCCTATTGCAGTCAGAGTAGCATGGACTTTGGAATATGTCAGAATTGGACACATGTCCTGTTTCTGACCACGATGTCCACACAATTTGGTAGCGGCTTACCTTCTCAAGACTAAGTGTCCCCATTTGTAAGCAGGTTTAATTATTCTCTTCTTGCATGTTCTGATCTCATCTCAGAAAATTCCAGAGGAGTATATGGAAACTGCCACACCAAATGCAACACACAGCAATGGAGGAAAGATGTAGATTTTACACTAGAAGACACCTTAAAACAGACCATTTTACACCTAGTGGCAAGGCTCACCTGCATCAGAATCAGAATGTCTGGGAGTGGATCAAGCACCTACATTATTACCGAGCTCTTGGGGTTCACCTGATGCACAAAAACTAAATGTATAGGGGTCACTGCCTTAGACAAGATCAGTTATGTGTACTTTACAGTCATTTTGGTTCTTTAAAGTGGCTTTCGAACATGTTCATTTCGTCCAATTCTTACAAGGCAGACATTGATTCATTCATTAGCCCAGGGATAACTGAGCATCAGACACTGTGCTCAGTGTTGAGGAGTAAAATGGGAAAAAAAGACTAAACATTCCATAGTAATGGAATATACAATTTCTGTGGCAAGCCTTACTCACAGACTAACTCGAATAAATCTAAAATGACACTGTGCCATGTGTGGGGAAGGAGAGAGACACATGACACTATGAAATACTCATCCTGGATGCATTGGCAAGGAAATTGTGGTTCACAAAGGCCAGCTATACCTTAAATCAGCCTCATCAGCCATGACCAAAAATAGGGAAAAACTGGATGTGTTTTACGATGAGCATTCCACCATCTGTGCAACTATTCTTATCAAATTCTGGCCTGTGCACAGACAACAGAGAGCAATAAGGTTCCCAGAGAGCTCGCATGTGATGAACCGACCTCAAATTGCTGCAGTCTAGGAGTGCCAAAAGAAAAAAGGAAAAAAAATCCCAAGGATGAGCTGAAACTCTGTTTCAAAGCTGTGGCAGGGCCAAGGTCTGGAGGTAAACAAAAGGACAAATAGGCCAGAATCACACAGAGAAACCAGAAATAGACTCCTCTCGGGTACTCTCATTCATTTGCCAGATTTGCCCTTCTCAAGAAATTCAACAGGATTAAATTTATGGCCTGAAAGTTGTACATATTTGTAGACCCAGAAATTTTACTTTTAGAAACGAAACTTTTCAACTTATGCTTTAAAAAATTTAGGTAAATGGGTTTGATTTTGAAACGTTATTTATAATTTTTAAAAATCAGAAACAAATGTGTAACACTGAAAGAAGATTTAAATAAACATGCACTCCCATAAACTTGAAAGTATGCAGCTACTAAATATTGTAGTTTTTAAAGCATAACATATTTATCACGTAAGAATAAATTAAAACTATGTAAATATGAATAGTTTGATCTAGCTTTGGACAAACATAAGCACAATATCTCTGTGTGTGTGTGTGTGTGTGTGTGTGTGTGCGCGCGCGCGCGCGCGCGTGCGCACGCGCTTTTGCCTGTTGCAGGTGTGTACAGGTATATGCAAAGAAACCTGAAAATATACAAACATAGGTTAACTCCACCTTTTAATTGTATTCTCCCTTCTGCTCACCCATGAACATTCATTTGAAATAAAAACTAGAAATTAAAAAAAAAAAAAAAAAACAATGGCAGGTGTTTGTAAAAAGAACATAATTTTCCTGATGCACCACTTCTCCTCTGGCTGACCCAGAGGCTCAGCCTTCTCAAAAAGCAGCTGAAACTATGAAATTAATGAAGAGTAATTTTTACATGTGAACTGGTCAGAAAGATCTTACAGTCACAAAACAGTCCTTGAAAAAGATGGTTTCTTTCAGAAGCCTGCTGGCATAGTGCATATATTACAAACAAGACACTCACAGATCATTAAGACTATGTTAAATGGCCATAAAATCTTATTTTTAAAAATTAGGTCACATGGTCATTAAAATGTGCACATATACGTGACAGAAGAATAAGCCTATTCCTTAAACATCAAACTACATCTAGAGTTTAGCCAGGATATATTTCCTCAAAGACTATCTCTTCCCCCTACCTCCTCTGCATCCATCTATTCATTAATGTAACTCGTTGCTTTCCTGTGTGTCCTCTTAATTGGGAGCATTGGATTGTGTAGGGATAATAGCCACACTGCCTTATATCAAGCCCCATTGGGCTGTCATGACATCAGAAAAATGCAACATAATAGGATCTCAAATTCATAAAAGAGGTCCCCCTCTAGAAGCCCTCAGGTGGTGACAAGTCAGTATCTGAGCTTGCCGGAAGGCCAATGGTGCGCCATGATGCACTTTCACGTGGGGCTTGCTGAGCCCCATGGATCCGGGGGGGACGCACAGGCTGCCCTCCCAGCTGGTAGCCATCTGCCTAAGTGACAACTGCCAGATGGGGAGAAAAAACTGAAATAGGGATTAAACATTAAATAACAGAGGGTTTCTTGGAAAGCAGCATTGACACTGATCATTCATAAGACAAACGTTTTAAAGTCTTGGAAATTTTTATTTGAAATATTTGGATAGGAATTTTTTAAAAGACAAATAAAAAATTCCTGGATGAATATGTCCCATGTGCTAGACATGAAATGCCTCGTGCTTCCTACAGAAAACACACTGAATTGATTTATAAATGTACTTGTTGTTCCGTTCTAACTTCAAACTCAGACAGATCAAAGAATCAATAAATATAGTGTTTTGCCTCTCCCCATGGGATAGGAGGCTCTTAGACTCTCCCCTAATCGAATTCCCAGTTGTTTAGGTTAGAATCCCCCAAAGCTATTCACACAGGAGCCTCTCACCTGCAGGTTGTCTAACTTTGGAAATCGAACCCTGAGCAAAAGAAAGGATGAGAAATGATGGGGGCTGCCTCACCTCTTGCCCCAGTTTGCAAGTCATGACTAGGAAGGAAAACAGGTCATGGAAATCACCAGAATCAAAAAAATTTCACTCGACTACGTTTTTTGAGCCATTTTGAGTTACATCAGAAAAAGCAGGGTTGTTTTTTTTTTTTTTTTTTTCTGTGTCATCACATTTTTTTTTTTTTTTTTTTTATTGTAAGCTTTTAAAGTTTAGGAAAAAATTCCAGGCTCAACAAACCAAGTTTTAAAGGATTGGAGTCATAGTAGGGACCATATGTGCTGTTATTTAAAAAGGAAAATAGTAATTAACATTCAGGAGAAGATTAAGTCAGGGAGGTAAATACATTTTATTTTTCCTTTAAAGAAATTGAAATCCTGGATAAAAGAAAGTATAAAAAGATATTTCTTTCCGACCATTCGTCTTCCTAATCAAATCCAGACCAAACCCACAGCATGAACATGGACTTCAAATGGAATTAAGGAGAGAAGCCAGAGGTAAAGGAATTAATTGACAGCCACTGGTTTACAAGCCTTTTATTATCACAAAATGGGCAGTGGAGTTGCTTCTTAGACCCTAGCAAATGAGATTCAGACCTGAGGGGTTATCTCTGGGACAAGTGCACCAGAAAGTCTTTTTGCTGCTCAGCGGCTTGCTTCTACAGTGATGCCAGTTAATGCAGAGGATTTGGGACACATTTGTATGGGCATTTTTTTAAAACCCCATTCAAGGACTGAGTCCATTTCTCCCATTTTGACCGGTAGTTGGCTCTATACAAGCACAAGCTTTATCTAAACTGAGGTGAAAACCTCTCATCAAAACTGACAAATGCAAACCCTCTAACTGGACATTTTCTGAAGTATTCAATTTGGCATCAACACAATGGCTAAACGATAGTCTAACTTATTTTAATATACTTACATTTTTATAATGCAAAACTCTATAGCTCATATTTTTGTTTGTTCTGGAGTTTCTTGTCTTGCCTAATGTTTTTATAACAGAAATGCACAGATACACATACTCAAGCATGATGCAAATCAATCAGTGTTTATGTGGAAATTTTTTTAAAGAGCTCAATCTGAACATTAGTATTTGTCTATGTTTGAAATTTTACCATTAAAAAAAAACAAGTTCAATCTAAGCTCAGTGTTTGATCACTAGATATACTTCTAAGAAAATAATGATTACCACAAGTCCCGGAAATCTCACGCGATTCCTACTGAACCATAGTTATCCATCTTCTATAATGAGTAAAGACTCTAGATTGGAAGTATATACAGATGTCTATATGTTATTGCAAAGCTAAGAAATATGAAGAACAGAAAAGATAGGGAAGAGTAATTTTATAAATGACTAACTTTACTACTTTCTATATACCGTATTGAGTAAACATAGGTCAGACAGCATTGAACATTAAAGAAACAATTGTATTCTACAAACATGGGCGTAGAAATAAACTCTTAAAATGTGCTTTGGTAAGAGGAAGAACCGGTGACATTAACCCCATGTAGTTGTCACTGATCTGGCTAAACCAAGTAAACGGAAACTCCTCCAAAAGTTTCCAAACCCTCAAAGCACCACACAGGCAACTCAACAAGTGGATTAACTGAGAAGTATTGCAAGTAAGGCCTGTCTTTCTCTGTTGCCCAATACACTTTCAGGACATTCATTTTCTCTTTCCACTCGAGGCGAGGAAAATATATTATTTTCACAAAAAGGAATTTGCTCAGAAAGTATAAATTTGTATGCAATTCCCCAAGTCACCACATAGCAGTTCAGTTCTGCAGATATCATCAACTCCCCTCCACCGGCTTTGTATGTCAACATTAGCAATTCTTACCTCATGTTGGGTAATCTGGGTGACTTATTTTGCCAATTTTCTCATAGCATGTCACATTTTCTAAAGTGCTATGCTTTAGAAAAGTATTTCCTATTTTCCTGTAGCCAAAAATGTTACCATTCAGAAAATAGCGTCAAGTTTCTGGTGTGTATTCTGACGCTGAGATGAGCTTTTATTTCGTACTGCAGCTGCTATAAATCCCAAGGGAATGTAGATAACGCAGTACATTTCACTCTTTTGACCATTTCTCTCAAGTTTTTCAAAGATAGTCATGGTTTCAAAGATGTCCCTGTTTCAGGGCTCCTTCAAAAGTGCTGAAGAATGCAGACTTGAGTATCAGAAAAAAATCTTTTGGGATCTTCATTCTGCCACTTGCTTAGCTGGATGATTTGAAGCTAGAAATCCCACTTCTCCAGCCTCAGTATCCTTATCTGATAAATTGTGATTAAAAGAGATAATTCCTGTAAAGTGCCTAGCACAATGGCTGGCTCACTAAATACTTCTTAGAAATAATAACATTAATATCAATTGGCCATAAATCATGTCACCAAGGATCTCCTGCAGCTATGACTCGCCTAACTTTCTTATAAACCACAATCAGCATGCAGGTAAGTGCCAGGGTTTATGGTGGTGTCTGACTGAGTTCTCTCCCACACACCCATATAATAATCCAGGAGTGAAGCGGCAAGGGACGGCCATACCAAGCATAGGTAAAAACGCAGCCACTCTACGTCCCTAGACAATTGTCAAGGCACTTTGAAAATAGGGCAATAAACTAAGCATTTCCTAGTTCTCTGAGGAAATTCTATATACGTCTAGCAGTGCCCAGCTAAATGTCATCACTAAAGCTTTGTGAGTAAACCATCCTAAAAATCCACAAATTCTTACCCCAACCACTGCAGGTTAGAGGAGAGCCTTTCCATACTAATTACAGCAAACTTCCAACATCTCCTTATATTTGCTCTTTCTCCCAGCATTGTCACATTTGTGGTGCCATGGTACAGAATGAGTTCCAATTCGAGAACTTCCCCACAAGGCATTTAATTGTGCAACAGGTCAGTTACAACCTGAGCAATGCATAGGGAGTGCAGAAGGAAAGTACCTCAGCTGAAATGCTGGCTGTGCACAAATCCTAATACTTAAGACAAAACACACCAAGCCGTCGATAAAGTACTGATAGAATAGAAAACATAGTTTTAGGCCATGCACGGTGACTCATGCCTGTAATCCCAGCACTTCAGGAGGCCAATGCAGGTGGATTACTTGAGGTCAGGAGTTCGAGACGAGCCTGCCTAACAAAAATTAGCCAGACATCAGGAGTGTGCCTGTCGTCTCAACTCCTTGGGAAGCTGAGGGATGAGAATCACTTCAACCTGGGAGGTGGAGGTTGCAGTGAGCCAAGACTGCACCACTGCACTCCAGCCTGGATGACAGAG